>NC_134689.1:283667689-284267689 GCF_050947455.1 Rhinoderma darwinii | reverse complement strand
CCAGTCACAAGGAGCTATGGATGGGGACGAGTGCTCGATACTGCAATCGCTCGTCCCCATACAATATTATCATGTCGGCAGCGCGTCGCTCTGTTTACACAGGCAGATGTGCTGCCGACAACGTTCATATTTTTACTCATTTAAAACGATACGATCAGCCGATGATAATGCGTTTGCTGATCGCTTCTCTGTTTACACAGGGCAATTATAGGCAACGAGCGTTCTATGAACAACCGTTTGCGCCATAATTGGCCTTTACACCAGGGAGAAATTATTATGGCCTGGATTCGTTTTCTTGTCAGTGGTGAGGTATGCAAAATAGCTCTTCTCCTGAATGCAGAAAATTGTCTCTCTAGTGCCACCGACAGGTGACAACCCAGTAGTCCATGTCCGACCGACCGTTAATAGAGCCTTGAAACATTGCAGAGGTTAATAGCCAAGCCAGAGAAATGGTTTGGCTATTAACTCGAGTCCTGTTTTCATCCTACTGAAGAAGAGCTATTTTGCATGCCTTTTTACAAGGAAGCATTGGCGTTAAGAATCCCTATCAGCTGAGTCTCTTCAAGGAGAATCAGTACCTTCCAAGAGTGGTGAGGGTGGGACAAATATTGATCAGTAGTGTCTAGTCATTAGAGCATAAAAAAGACACCTGCCATGAAGTGGTTAATTTGTCCATATGCAAACAAGCCTTTAAAAGACCAACCAGAACCTCCCGATTCCATATTCTGATACAATATGTGCTGGTAAAGCATCTTTGTTGTGAATTGGTTTACGAGAAGTTTTCATGCCAAACCGAAGTGGTTTTTAAGAGCCCATTAATAGTCTGTCTGGATCCCAGGGTTAAGACACCATGTCCTATAAATTATACGCCAATCCTTTTTATTTTTCAGGCACGTATTGTAATTCAGCTAGTGCCTGCTTTGTAGCCTCTGATGGGACGCATTTAAGGCTGTATCAGGCAGTGGTCGATGCACGAAAGTTACTTGATGAACTCTCAGATCCTGAATCATCCGTAAGTTGTATATTGTTGTGTGTTCTGTATAAGGAAATTCTGATAATTTGTTCCAACCCTTGTTTATAACCATATCTTACATAAATACATAGAAACAAATCTTTTATAAATACACACTATCATTCCTTTTATTAATACACATAACTATACCTTTTATAAAAATAGACAGCCATATCATGTCTCAATTCAAGTCTATGAAAGCCTTGATGCGAGTCTCATTGACTTGCATTGAAAGATTGACCTCCGGTTCCTACAGCAGACGCTGTAGAATTTGGACAGTCAGAATGGAGATCACATGACACATGGTGGTCAAGAACGGAGCATTGCATTTAATAAAAAAAATTAAATGGCTAAAAAGTTATAAACCCATCAGAGCATCTATTGACAACTGGACCAAATGCCGCTTTCCATCTCGAGTTGGTGGACCAGGGATCCCCTGGACGATGACGAGCACCTTCTTAGGCTTTGTCCCTAATGTTTTTGAATTTGACAGCTATATCATTTGTGTCTTTAAAAGATTCTAATTTGCACTCCCTAAAGTGAAGTTTGTACTTGTCAATGCTGCAGTTTAACTCCCCAGTAGATAAAATATGAACTAATAGTTTCATTTATTCCAGAAGTGAATGATTTTTCTTATGGGTTTTCTTTTTTTCGTTTTAAATTGAACTCTGAATGTATTTGTTATGTACAGTAATAGTTTTAGCTGGCCATACACTAGAGATCTTTGATGACGGTAAAGGCAGATTTAGACCATTTTCTGACTGAGACCTTTTTGTGACAATCACTAGCGTAACATACGTCGACCGAAGGCAGATATCTATTGAGCCGTTAATCTACCATATTTAAAAAAAATTTGTGCAGTTGTTCATTCCAAAGGATAGTTTTCTATCCCATCCATAGAAACAGAGACCAGGCCACAGATCAAGGCTGGGATTGTTTGGCCTATTTGTCATTTTAATTTGTGGCGTCGTCCTGAACAACAACCCTCTCCACTCTTCTGGTAGATGGCATTTGAAGTTACCCTTAGCACCAGACAGGGAAATGCTGTGCTTGATGTTATGCTTTAATTCTGAATGTATTATTACAGATTCTATAGAATGTTCTATTTGATTATTTTAGAAACTGATTGGTGAAGTGTTTAACATTGTCAGCCAACAGTCAACAGCACGTCCTGGCTGCATCATTGAGCTTGATGCAATAACTAGTAAGGTAAGTAGTTCTGTCAATTTTACGCTTTGCCTGTAAACTATTTGTATTTGTGATATGGCAAGCTTGGTGGTGTTGTGTGTTTTTTTATTTTTATTTTTTTCTGAAAAATGAAAAGTTGTAACGTGTAAATACATATTAATAGTGATCTAAAGATGCTTATACACATTAGCCAAATGTTGTGGAAATTATTTGATTACGATCATAATGCACATTCGTCGCTTGGAATAATACCATAAAAAAATCGTTCCAGCCGACTGATAAAATCAAGTCAGCTGCGTTCGAAACTTTCATCTGGGTATTGGAAACCGTTGAAAGTATATAGGTCGCTCGTGCGAAACCGGCACGATCGTCCAGCAATGCCAAATCACAGACTGGGAGTAGGCGGTGTGAACTTCAACGGGTGTTGCTTGAATTGACGAAAGTTTGTTCTTTTGAAGTAGGAAATAAACTGTTAGGGTATGTTCACACGCTAGCTGGCTTTTACGGATGAAATGACAGCCTGTTTTCAGAAGAAAACAGCTGCGTCGTTTCAGCCGTAAATGCTCCTCCTCGTAATATACGAGGCGTCTGTGACGCTCGTATATCTTGAGCTGCTCTTCCTTGAGTTCAATGAAGAACGTCTCAAATTACGTTGCAAAGAAGTGCCCTGCACTTCTTTGCCAAGGCAGTCAATTTACGCGTCGTCGTTTGACAGCTGTCAAACGACGACGCGTAAATTACAGGTCGTCTGCACAGTACGTCGGCAAACTTATTCAAATGAATGGGCAGATGTTTGCCGACGTATTGTAGCCCTATTTTCAGACGTAAAACGAGGCATAATACGCCTCGTTTACGTCTGAAAATAGGTCATGTGAACCCAGCCTTAGAAACTTTCCCAGAGCAGATCTGCGTTTCAGGAGTACAGAGGTTATAGTTCAAGAACAAATGTTTGTGTGGTACAACCTGCCAATGGGAGTGGAAATCGGTGTCGCTTTGATTACATCACTTCCAGCCATGCATCGGCCATTATTCTGTTGTTTCATCGGACGTTTATGGGCACATTTGATGACTAACGGCCAATATAATCTAAAATGTGCATTGACGAATCTGTGTATTGAGACCTTTAAAGTGTAGCTAGAAACCTTTTAAAGTTTTGCATGCTCTATGGTATATAAATGTATTATGTGATTTATTATAAACATTGTCTAGCTTGTAGATTCTACTCCTAACACCTCTTGCACACGACCGAGTTCGGGCCGTGAAAAACGGTCCGTGTGTCAGCCGCATTTCCCGGCCTGACCGTGGTTTAGGTGGAAGGGACTCCTGGCATCCTAGACATTTATGATGCTAGGAGTCCCTGTCTCCCCACAGAACTGCTGTTCCATACTGAACAAAATCATACAGTACGGAACAGCAGTTCCACGGGAAGGCAGGGACTCCTAGCATCGTAAAATGTCTATTATGCCAGGAGTCCCGTTTACCTGTACCGTGGTCGGGCCGGAAATCCAGCCGACACTGACTGTTTTTCACGGCCCGAACTCGGTCGTGTGCAAGAGGTGTTACATTGTTTTGCTTTTTAGGCTCTACATACTATAAATGTTTTATTTTCTAGTAGTGATTGAGATACATATCCTTTTAATAAAATTCACAGTGTGGATCACGGACTCAGCTGCTTCACGTGTTCCAAGAAGACTTTATTTTGGGATACAAGCCGCACAAAGATGATGTGAAAACTAAGGAACCTGAGGTTTTCTTTCAACCGTCGCAAGGTATGAGCTTGAAATCAGGTACTGATTTTACATTTTTTTTTATCATTCTCTAGAAAAAAAACAAGCCTTTTGTTTTCCATTTTACAATTTTTAAGCGTGATTGTGCATTAGGACTTACAGTATATTGTATAATTACATGCATTTATTTTTCTTTATTAGTTTTTTGTTTTCTTTAGTTGCTTAAAGGGGTTTTCCAATGAGGGACATTTATGACATATCCACAGGATATGTCATAAAAGTCAGCTAGATTCGGGTCCCACCTCTGGGACCCGCACCCATCTCTAGAACGGGGTCCCCTAAACCCCGTTCTAGCTTTTTGTGCTCACACGGACTCCCGGCCACTTCCTGATCACAAGGTCAGGAGTTACGGAAAACAGCGTAACTGGCTGAGCTACGTTATTTCCGTAACTTCCATAGTAGTAAGTGACCGTTACGGATGCAACGTAGCATGCGAGCTATGCAGTTTCCGTAACTACTATTCAGCTCTATGGGAGTTACGGAAACGGCATATCAGACATTTATGACATATCTGATGGATATGTCATGTCTCTGATGGGAAAACCCCTTTAAAGAAACGTGTAGTATTTAATTTTTTGGTTCATTAATAAATGTAAGTCTATAGAAGGGAAATCATTTTTTGTTTTTATGTTGTAGTTTATTATTTTTTTAAACTTTCCATTTCCTGTACAGACAGGGTGCTTTGTGGCTGCTGCACTGAATAGGATTTAATTGACACAGAAATTTTATAGATTAATACAATTTCCAGAAAGTGATAAAGTATAGTCCCCTACCCAGAGACAAGGGATTGGCAGGGTAATGAAAACAAAGCCTTATCAGTGTGTACAGTGTTGCCGTTCTGCCATATCTAGGCCTCAGGCAGTACATTAGAGCTGTCATTAAGTCCCCTCCCTCTTCCTGACCCGTTCCTAGTCTGCACAGCTGAAAAGTGAGCTGTAGAAAACTAGAATAGTCAGCCTATTGTGTGTGTTCTCTAGTGTCCAGCGTGAAAACTAAAATAATTCAAGATAGTCACATTAAAAAAACAAAACCACTACAGCTCCCAGTGACCCCAGGGGTGATACAGGAACTTTTCTTTGTTTTCACCCCTCTTACTAATTACAAAGGATATGTGCTCTGTCACATTTAGAGGTCTTTATTTATTTATATCTTTATCTAGATTGTATATATTTTAGGTCTTTTCAGTTCCGATGATTTTATGAAGATATGTGCATATAGACCTACACCTAAGTGCAGGTATGAACTCTGCACATTTTAAACTTTTTATTTTTAGGAGGTGTTTTGCATCTCCGGCTCTTTGGCCACTTTTTGCCACAAACATGTCTTTTATGCATTTTATTTATACAACGTTCCACTTTGCAAAACTGCATGAAGGCTCCTAAAGTGTAATGTACTGGGTGGAATTTTCACAATGTGCCAGATGTCTACGTTCTTAAAATATAGAGGTATAAGGAGAATGGAGGTATAATAATATATATATTTTTTTTATAATTAAGGTTTTATTTGTGTGTGTCAAAATTGTGAAAATCGTTGCAGCAGCAAAGGGGTTGCATATTTGGTTATTGATTTGCTTGTTTGCAACCGTGCATTGTTTTATGTCTATGATCTGGTTTCAAAAAGTACCGTTTATGTCTGGGAATAAAAGATTCCTTGGATACAATGGGGCAGATTTACTAATGAAAATGCGCCACATTTATAAAGTGTTTTAGAAGTTTTTATGTGACTCGTCAGACAAGGGACGTGGCTTAGCGGAAAAAGGGAGGTGTGCTTAAGGATGCCATCAATGTGAAGGTAAAACGTTGACTACACGTTTTTATATTTACTCTGAGTGCTGCCTCCTTCCTTTGAGTTTTCAGCAGAAATACATGTGGCCTAAAGGGGTTATCCAGTACTGCTGCCGACGTCATTGTCCATATATGGACAGTGACAATGATGTGGGCAGAAGTTGTGGCATCCCCAGGCAGAGCATCAGCTGATGCTCTGCTTGGGGACTCCAGCGATAGGAAACCCCTGAATTTACCAAATAAGGATGTCGGGAGCAGTGTCGAGTCCCAAGCAAAGCGCTATTTGATGCTCTGCTCGGGACTCAAGCAATAGGCAATGTGACAGCCTCTTGCGGTCATGTTCACGAATAGCTCAGGAAGCAAAAGCTCAGTCACATGGGGCTGTGTCGGAGCGTCATCGTTATTAGAAAAGCTCCAGCACTTCTTGAATAATTCACGAGGTTTGAACTGCACCATTTAGCACAGAATTTTTTATTAAAGTATATTAGTAAGTTACTTAGTTTCACATAAATACATTATTGCAATGCAATTTTTGGTCCCCGGATAACCCCTTTCAAAATGCCCCAAATTGTGCCAAAATTTAGTCACAAAAAAAGTAGTCTGAAGTAAGTCAACCAAGAGGTGTTCTGACGTTAGACAGAAGTGTCCAAAGATGCGCCAGATTTATCATCCAGTAAGAGCCACCGTGATAAATTTGCCGCATCTAGTCAAATTAAAAATGTTAGTGTCAGGGCCGGTTCACATCAGCGTTCACTTTCCGTTGAGTCGACTGCGCTATTGATTCCGTCAAAAAACGGAAACCTGCCGGAACGGTGACAAACTGAAACCATTAGCAATGTTTTCGTCACCATTGATATCAATGGGGATGCAAACGGAAGCTAAGGTTTCCGTTTGACTTTCCGTCGCGGGGTTCCACGACGGAAACCTCAGACAGAACCCCTCAACGGAAAGCCAACGCTGATGTGAACTGGCCCTTCGCTTTATTCATACGAGCGTATCAGATTCACATGCGTGAATATGGTCTGTTATGCATCAGAGTGCTTTGCAAGTGGCATGCGTTAGTCACACACTCGCAAAGCACTTTTTTTTTTTATTATTTTCAATTTAATTGATGGGCAAATCACGCACCGCACACGGATGTGCATAGGACATGCGGTGAGTTTTACGCAACGGACATAAGCTGCGTGAAAACTCCATGCGTGAATGGCCCCATTGAAATGAATGGGTCCGTGTGCTGCGTGTGATTTCCCTGCGCAGCACACGGACGTTATTCACGTTCGTCTGAATGAGCCCTTAGTAAATCTGTACCAATGTTTTGAGCCAGAAAAATAAAGTATTTGAGGTTTGTAGTTTTGTGTTTCACAAGTTTGTTTGTATGGTTAATGATGTACATACGATTCATTGTTTGCAGGTTATCGACCACCTCCCTTTTCTGAAAAATTCTTTCTAGTTGTAATAGAAAAAGATGGCAAAAACCGTTCAATTCTAAATATGTGGCATCTTCATTTGAAGTCTGTGCAAGCCTGTGTTGGTAAGTGTCTGCTTGTTTTTGTAATGTTCTTCTTTTTTTGTTTTATTTCAAAAATAAAAAAATCTTATTGTGTTTTGTGTTTGATATATATACTGCTGAATGAAGTGAAGTCAGGTTTACTTGAATGTGGCTAAGCTGCAGTGCCAAGCACAGTTGGAGATACAGATTCTCCACTGGGTCTGGATGAAAAGGGGACTTTAACAACTGCAGTGGTTATTTGTTTCAGTAGAATTTTTTTCGTACTGTATACCTTTTTTTTATTCTTGTTTTAAAGCAAAGCCTGCAGACACAACTCCATCAGAAAACTTTCTTACCATACCTGGGCAAGTCGCTGCTGAGTCTTCTCCAGAAACATCTCCTGGGGCAATCCCCATAACCCGCTCTGCATCAATTGCTAATCTTCAGACAGCCAGTGAATTGATTCTGAGCTCCAAGCTAGTGTATAGCCATCCACTAGATATCCCAGATGGTGTAGAAGTAATAAGAGCGACGCCTTCGGCAGGTGAGTGTCCATGGTTTTTGTTTTTAGTCCCGTATGCTAGGGAAAAAAACATTTCTAAAAAAATCTTGTGACTTTTTTTTACATTTTTTAAATAAGTAGTTTTTTTTTTAAAGTCTGTAAGCACTCAACCAGTGGGTTGGATATATGGTATATGGACACCAGCCGACTGTTAGTTTTCATATAATTCTATTCATGAAATTGTATAAAAAAAAAAAGTATGTTTTTGTTTTTTAAAGGGTCTTCTGTTTTCTCCCATCAGGCCATCTTAGTTCTTCGTCAATTTACCCAGTGTGCCTTGCACCATACCTAGTAGTTACTACATGCTCAGACGACAAAGTGCGATTTTGGAGATGTAGTGTGCAAACGATTGAAGAGCATGACGGCAGCGAAGAAAACTATAGCTACTGCTGGAAGGAATGGTCTTTAATGAATGAAGGACGTGATGAGAACAGCAGTACAGTCAGTGTAGCGGGAAAACCGGTAGCAGTAAGCTGTTCTTACACTGGAAGACTTGCTGTGGCATACAAGCAGCTTATTCAGCATAATGGCTTTGTTTCCAAAGAATTTTCTATGCATGTATGTCTCTTTGAATGTGAATCCACTGGCGGATCCGAATGGGTTTTAGAACAAACTATACATCTTGATGACTTAATAAGAGTTGGCACCATGCTTGACGCTCATGTGAGCGTAGATAGTAATTTATTTGTATACTCAAAATCCGATGTGTTTCTAAATCGAGACAAGCATCTCATGCCGAACATTAAACATTTGGTACACTTGGATTGGGTATCAAAAGAAGATGGCTCACATATACTTACTGTTGGTGTTGGATCCAATATTTTCATGTATGGACGATTGTCAGGCATTGTTACAGATCAGACAAACATCAAAGATGGGATTGCTGTCATCAATTTACCACTAGGTGGTAGTATAAAACAGGGCATAAAATCCAAATGGGTCTTGCTCAGATCAATTGATCTGGTGTCTTCAGTAGATGGTACACCTTCATTGCCAGTATCTTTGTCTTGGGTTAGAGATGGCATATTAGTGGTTGGGATGGATTGTGAAATGCATGTCTATGCTCAATGGAAACACAATGTGAAGTTAGGTGATGCCGACATCTCCGCTTCTGAAGGTAATACCGCACAGTCAGAACAAACTCATATGATTTCTAAGAAAACCAGTGTAATTGATGGAGCAGCTATTTTCGAAGATGTTTTTGGCAGCCCAACTGTTATTCAAGATGGTGGTCTTTTTGAGGCTGCCCATGTACTTTCTCCAACTCTTCCTCAGTATCACCCAACTCAGTTGCTTGAACTCATGGACTTGGGAAAAGTTAGACGAGCAAAAGCCATCCTTTCACATTTAGTGAAATGCGTTGCAGGGGAGGTTGCAATTGTAAAGGATTTAGATGCTGGAGATGAAGCTGCTCCAAAGCGCCACCTCTCACGGACTATTAGTGTAAGTGGCAGCACTGCAAAGGACATGATTATCACTGGAAAGGATGGGACTCGAGAATACACTGAGATTGACTCCATTCCTCCACTGCCACTTTATGCACTATTATCTGCTGATCAAGATGTAGCCTACACTGCTCTGGAAGAATCAACGAAAATATCTCAAACCTCGAAACGTAGTTTTGATCATAAAACTGATGACCAGTATTCTGATTTATTTCAGATACAAAATGTGACCACTGATGATTTTATAGGCTTTGAAACTGAAAAAAGAGAAGGCAGATCAAAAGTTATCAATCTGTCTCAATATGGGCCGACCTACTTTGGCCGTGAGCATGCCAGTGTACTTTCAAGCCATCTCATGCATTCCAGCTTACCTGGCCTGACCCGGTTAGAACAGATGTTTCTAGTGGCTCTAGCGGACACGGTGGCAACAACCAGCACAGAGCTTGGGGAAAGCAGAGATAACAGCTACACAGGTAACAATTACCAACATCATGCATTAGTGTAACAATCTAGTAGAACAAAAGTAAGAAATTAGTTCTCATCATATTTTTTTTTTTTTTTAGGCTTTTACAAAAATCAAGACCGATAATGCTATCTTGATAAGCTAAACAGGCCTGACCTATTTCTTATTTTGCTAACGTTGGCACCACTACATAAACCACATTGTCATAAGGCTCTGTTTTAGTCACATTTGGCCTATATAGTAGAGGTTTACTATTTTATTTTTTTTAATGTTTTTTTGTTTTTTTTTGGGGAGGGAATAGAAGTCTAAACACCTGTGGTCAGTGCGACATCTCTTGTTCTTAGACTGTTTGAAAGAAACCATTATGGGTCTTTTTTATGTTGTCTTATAAAAATAAAAACAGCGGTGGGTGAATGTAAGGGGAATAGCAATAATAATGTAATATTACTTGTACTTTCTAGTATCCAGGCACCAACAAACAAGAGTACAATTTTTAGTTGTTTTTGGAAAAAACCATTAAAAGTAACATGCAAAGTAATTAATAAAGAAAGGTACTAAATAGATGGAAATACTAGCTACGTATTTATTTTTATGTCTTGGACTTTCACTAAAAAGATAGGACCTGCTTTGTCCTGTGAACCAACATGTACTATAAGTGCAAGTTCCCTATATTAATGTCACCGCATGAGTGTATGTAACATTTAGCAATTTTGTATCACTTTTTTTTGTGTTTATAGGAGGAGACAACCTTGATGAATGTGGCTTGAGGTACATATTGGCTATGAGGTTGCACACCTGTCTTTTAACGTCCCTTCCTCCATTGTATCGGCTTCAACTGCTCCACCAAGGTACCGTGTTTTTCTTCCTATTAAACAGAGGGTACTAGAATAGCTCACTCTATTCAAAACACCAGAAGGTTCATCTCCGTTTGTGGACAGAGACTTGTAAATTATTGGTTTATGCTCCTCTAGCAATATCCATCCAATACCACTGTTGTATTGCATAGATTCCCTATATTCGTATACAACCATGTATTTCCATTTACCTACAGCTTTTCCAGGCTTATTATTCCCCATCAATGCAGGATATAAAAAGCACTGCTTCATGTAGTAAAGCTTTGGAGTACCATCACAGAGATTAGGGTAAAAAAAAAAAAAAAAGACTTACTGTTCTAACAGCGTTCACTCCCATCATATATCCAAAAAAAGAAGTTAATCCTGAAGGCCTGTATAGGAAATAACTCCCTCTGTTGGTTAGCATCAGTAAGTAGTGTGGCAAGGCACATCAACCAACCGGTAGATATGCCTGCTACAGGCTTAAAGGGTTGCCCAGTTTAAGGGCTTTTTTTTTATACCGGCTACCTATCCACAGGATAGGTTATCAGTTGGTGTCCGACACCTGGCCTCCGCACCGATCAGCTGCCTCCATGTGCCGGAAGCTATGCAGCGGTCGTGCTGGAAGCAGAAGGCTCCGACCACTGTATAATAGTGTATATAAAACCAGCCCCCAAACTGGACAACACCTTTAAGCTAGAGGGGGATCCTAGGATTGGCGGCAACAAGCTGATTGAGATTTTTGGACGGTGGAGTGAGGTGCATGGGCACTGAGGGCAAAAGTTAAACCTCGAGCTTTTACCGGATTATCAGTTTTAGTCCTACTTACCCCAGTCTTTCATGTTACCCTGTAATAATTTCTTCCTTTTTATAGTCCTGTCTTATTGACTTTTTTGTTAGTCGGTTTTATGGTGACCAGTTTTTTTTGGTGCTTCTTTATTTACTGGATGTGTTGACAGATTTCACTTATTTTGTAGGGCTATCCACATGTCATTTTGCATGGGCATTTCATTCAGAGGCTGAGGAAGAGTTAATCAACATGATCCCAGCCATTCAGAGGGGTGATCCGCAGTGGTCTGAACTGAGAGCAATGGGAATTGGTTGGTGGGTGAGGAATATCAACACACTCCGCAGATGCATAGAAAAGGTAATGACCTATTAATGAAATGACCTGTGCTTTATGTATTGAAAGCTTTTTGTCTTAAACTGCAGTGCAATGTTTTTCAAATAAAGCTTTTTCTAATTCCTTTTATAATAACTTCAAGATCCCCTATTGATGTATGAAGGTTGAAAGGCTTTTACCTGTAACATCAATTTACTAGAGTAGGGGTATTGGCTTAGGGGAAAACTGTCAAAAGCTGAAGTTTCCATTGGTATTGTTCTTTAGAGAGTCACTTCAGGCTCTCTTATGAATATTTTTTACTCCCACTGTTTGCTGTGCACCCCGAATATGATTGTGATGTTGCTTAGCAACAGACTGTGTAGTGGGTAACTACCAAGTTGCTGTGGAGATCAGTGGTGTCATTGGGGCTGCTTGCATGTATTGATCACATGCGATCAGCACCATAAGACCTAGCGGATAAAGCTGGTGCCATGCACTGTAAGCACATATTCTGTATAATGATTCTGCAGAATGCCCCTGGCGCATCATGAAGGGACAATTTGTCTCTGCTGACGGTGTAATTCACTAATGTATTTGGAAAAGGACAATTCCTGCAAATCCGTAAGTGCACTACACTACATGTTTCTATTTGGGTTTATAAAACAACCTTTATCTGCTACACAATAGAAAACTGCTGGAGAGGAGCGATCACCCAGTTCACCATTAATGTTTTATTTTCAGCTCAGCCAAACAACATGATTCTATGTATGGAGCAGGAGTGAGTATCTGCTGGACACCTCCTGATTGGGAATGTATCCCCCATATTTTTTACGAATTAAAACCAGTTAGTGAAACAAAAATGTTTATTTATTTTTTTCTAATCTGTTTTTATTTTTGAGTGTAGATTTTCTTATTCTATTTTCGGTAAATGATTATGATGGCAGTTATCTTGCCTGAGCTGCTGTAAACAGCATTTAGAGATATACTTTACATCAACCATAGGAATTCATAGTGTGGAACAGACCCATTGACTTCTACGGGAGAATGTTCTAGGCATGTTCTGTGACCTGTGCAGAGGCCATTGTGTAGGAAGGGGAGCTGGGTCCATCACCTATTGCCAATGGTGGATTCTGTGTTATTTATATATAGGTGTTACTTTCCATTGTAATCCTGCCTGTGATAATAATGAGATGACTGCAGAGAAGTGATCTCTACCGAACAGGAAGTGTCGGTCTATTGTGAGGCTCAGTGGCCAGAGTGAAAACTGCAAGATTTTAGGATTATTTTTTAATATAGATAATGATGTAGAAAATGTACAAAAAAACCACTAACCATTCTTAAATATGTTTAATGTGAAAACTTGATAGAAATCTATGATAGGCTGCTTTCATTTTATTTTTCTTATGATGGGTCGGTCTCACTCTCTCCTTATCATAGTTGTAAACGTCTACATGGGTGGCCAGCCCAATAATACAAAACTATTTGGGAATTATGGATTGATTTACTTTGATCTCATGTATTTGATTTGTATGTATCTGTTTAGGTTGCTAAAGCATCTTTTCAAAGAAAAAACGATCCATTAGATGCTGCAATTTTTTACCTGGCAATGAAGAAGAAGGCTGTTCTTTGGGGTTTATTCAGGCAAGTACTGTATAATAGAATTGTACATAAAAATAAAACATTAGAAATCTAAATACTTTTTGTTTTCTCTAGTGAAGTGCTTCATAGCATTTTTGAGAGAAATATTACTTGTAAGATTTAAAAAAAAAAAAAATTAAAATGATTTGCTTTACAAGATGTAATTCCACACTGACATCTATTTTTTTGGCATGCATGCATTGAATGTTACTATCCTAAGTAATCATCATAAATAATGGAAAGCAGGGACCATATTCTTTCTGTATGAGGATATGATAAGTCACTATGTAATATAATTATTGTGCAAGGGTCCTGGCCAATGTATTAAAGATGTTCTCCCAGACTAACCGTGTAGCTCGTGTCTCAAAGATCTGCTCTCTAGGACCAGCTGTATAAAAAATATTGTAATGTTGGCATATTCCCTTCCATAAACTGAAAACAAACTTTTTAGAACTGGAAAACCAAATTGATTCATATGATGCTTCATCAGTGGTATTGTATAAAGGTTGGTGGCTGAATTCTATGTGGGCTTCATTAGAAACTTCATAAATGCAAACTGAATTATTTGAGGAATGTGAAAAAAATGCGAAGTATCAAACAATAAAAGTTTGGCAAGTTAATTCTAGGGACCTGCATAAGCACAAGATTTACCTTTTTTTTGGGGGGGGGGGGGGGGGGGTTCTCTGCTTCAGTATTGTCTTCACATGTCTATATTATTCTCACCTTAATCCCAAAATGTTGTTTTCCTGTGTTCTTGTATAATCTAAAGTGGTTAATAAATGAATCCTGTTGCTTTGTTTTAGGGATCGGTGGGGGGGCTCAGTGCTTGGACCCCCACCGATCAAAATTTATGACGTGTCAAATGTTTTTTAAAAGTTTAGTTACAGTAAAGCAGTGATTGTATTTGACTTTTTTTTTTTTTTTTTTTATATAAAATTAGTTTTTCCGTCTTTAATAGCGCAAGCAACTTCAAATTCCATTCTGAAACTTTTCTTGCAGGTCACAGCACGATGAGAAAATGACACAATTTTTTAGCCATAATTTTAAGGAGGATCGCTGGAGAAAAGCAGCCCTAAAGAATGCATTTTCCTTGCTTGGCAAGCAGCGTTTTGAGCAGTCTGCAGCTTTCTTTTTGCTAGCTGGTTCACTAAAGGATGCTATTGAGGTATACAAGGATCGTTCACCATTGTTTCATCATTGTTATGGGTATCTTTTACTACTAATTTTTTTATTTATTTTTCAAACGGGAACTCTGCTAAGATGACTGTTTTAGTAAATTATTTTATTCCTCATGAAATAAAAATCCTGAGCATCTGTTCTTAAAATCGCCATTTTGCCATTCCTCTGTCATTACTCCTAGAAATGTATGAATTAGAATAAAATGTGTACCGGCACTCCAGAAATCACACAAATAGAGATAAGCAAAAGTTATATATTTGGTAGTTGTGCACAAACAAATATACAACCAAAATCGCTGTATCAATATCTAAATATGTAAAATAAAAGGAGGTTGATTATTTCGCAGTTAAAGGGGTTGTCCACCTTCTGATAACTGATGACCTTTCCTCGGATAGGTCATCAGTATGTCATCGATGCGGGTCCGACACCTGGACCCCGCACTAATAAGCCGCTCCTTTGGCCTGCGGGCACCGGATGTTGTGGCACATAATGCTATGTACGGAGCCCGGAAGCAGTTGGCTCCGTACATAGCCTAGCTGCCGTGCTGCAGGTCTGCTCCTATTGACTTGAATAGGAGCAGAGCTGCAGTACTGCGGCTCGGCCGCTATTCCATGGCCGGAGCTAACTGCTTCCGGCTTGTACGTCCAGTGCACGGAGGCACAGGACCAGCTCATCTGTGCGGGGCCCGGGTGTCAGAGCCCCACAGATCGTGTACTGATGACCTATCCTGGAAAGGTCATCAGTTGTTCAAAGCTGGAAAAGCCCTTTAAAGTATTTTTATGCCGCAAGGACCCTGTGGTGGACATTGTTTTAATTTTGTGGACCAGGATTTATATATAAGAGCTGCTATTTTTGTCTTTTTTTATGTATATCCATTTTAGTATCTATTGATTTGCTATTAAGTTTTCTTTTAATATGCGATGACATTTATTTTATATTTGCATATATAAATAGATTCATCCACTTTGATCAGATAATTTGTTTGAGCACAACTACCAAATCTATACCTTTGCTTACCTCTATTTTCATGGTGTCTAGAGCACTGGTATACATTTTATTCTAATTCTACTTGAATCCATTGTTTACCCTTTCACCTATGACAGCACCCCTGGAGAGACATCTCATTCTCTAGACAGAAAGCCAGAGGATATAAAAAAGGACACACCTCTACACACACCCAGTCGGGTTTACTGTCCTCCGGATGGGATTGCCCTGTTAGAAAAAATAGCACTTCTTCCTGGGTTGCAGACCCCAGGCATGTTCTTACCTTTCTCCCTAGGGGTACTCTGGATGGTGTAAGTCTCCTCTGGAGGGAGCAGCCTTAAGTTTGGGGACGGTTACTCCCTCCTTTCCCGGTCCATCACTTCCCTCCATGGAGGTGGTTTTAGGTCCCACGAGGTGAGACCTTCCTCTGGTGGGAGAGTGGTTCTCCCAGGATCATACTCTGTACCCTGGTGGGGCCGGTATACATGCCCAGCGTTTGCGGCTTCCGGCGCACTCTGTGCAAAACCTTCGGTCACGACGACGCGTCACTTCCGGCGGGGTTACGTGTCCTACGCTCCAGGAAGCGTTTATTCCGGCAACCCTGGTGGGGAGGAGGTGCTCCAGGTATCCGGAGCAGAGGACCTCCCCAGCCAATCCAATGCCTATTTAGGCCTGAACAATATGGAGCCTCAGTCTCCAGCATCTCCTCCCATTATGGAAACGCCAGGAGAAGCAGCAGGACGCGCTGACTTCTCGGATACCACAAGATCCTCCAGTCCGGTACTTGAAGAGCGGGCAGGACGTATATAGGGTATGACAAAAAAAACAACCTCTCTTTGCTAATACTGTCCTTCTCTTGTACATATGTTTAGGCAAGGGAAGGTCCTAGAACGAAACTGGATAAAACCCGTAACAAGGAATGTGGAGTTTGTAATAAAAAACTAGCAGCCTCTTATGATAAAAGAGTTTGCCAGAATTGCTTAGATAAGATCATCACTGAAGAATCTACAAATCGTGAGAGCAGAAGTTAGGAACTCCCTAAAGTCCCTAAAGAAAAAGTAGGATATACCGTCCACCTCTTCCAGTCGGGTAGATTTATCCGATTCCTCTGCTGAAGAGTATTTTCAGCTAGAGGAAAAAGGAGAGCTGAGCTCTTCAGATAATACCTCTGGGGAGGGGGGGATTTGTTCTTAGCAGAAGATGTAGATCAGCTCCTTAAAACCATAAGAGCAACTATGAATATGGACGACCCCAAAGAACCTCGTTCTGTCCAGGACATAATGTTTTGAAGGCTAGAAAACAGAAGTTTTCCCATCCCTAAGAATGTATTAAGTCTCATCAAAAGGGAATGGAAAAATCCAGATAGGAAAGTTGGTATTCCCAAATTTCTTAAGAGGAAATATCCCTTTGAAGAAGAGGTCTGCAGGGACTGGGATAATACCCCTAGACTTGATGCCCCAAGTGGCAAAAAAAAAAGGGGTTATAATTCAAGTCCCAAGTGCAGAAACAGGCCAAGGCTTTTATACTACTCTCTTCCTGGTGAAGAAGCCAGAACGGAAATACAGGGTAATAATAAATCTAAAATAACTGAATTCTTATTTGACCTACAAAAAAATTTGCAGAGTGCATTCCATCAACCATAAATCTCCTCTCCAAAGACTGTGTGATGGCATCACTAGATCTGGAGGATGCATATTCTCATGTACCAATATGCAGTCCTCACCAAAAATATCTAAGGGTAGCAGTGACACCCAACAGTTATTTGTTTCACCTACAGTACAGAGTCCTCCCCTTTGGCATTTCACAAGACACAAGGGTGTTTTCAAAATTAATAGCGAAAATTACATAATACATCAGGACGAGGGAAATCCTCCTGATTCCCTACCTGGATGACTTCCTAATGGTGGCAGAAACAACTCAGACCCTGATTCAACAGATAGAAAGAAATAATTTGTTCTATCTTAACGAACTTCGGATGGAACCTAAATCTGAAGAAATCAAAATGGATTCCCTCAAACAGGTGTGTCTTTCTAGGGATTCTTCTAGACTCCTCCAGGCAGATGTCCTTCCTTCCAGAAGGGAAGTTCAATCCCCTGATACAGAGTCTCCGAAATCTATTTAACCCATACAACCTCTTTCAGGAAAGCTGTGTCCGTTCTGGGCATCATGACTTCATGCATTCCAGCAGTATTATGGGCTTCGTTCAGATCCAGGGTTCTACAATGGGACATTCTAGATCAGTGGGACAAGAGCAATCTCTCCCTAGATCAATCCCTCCACATTTCATCCGCAGCCAGGCTGTCTCTCAGATGGTGGTTAAACAGGGAGAACCTCAAGAGGGGCATTCCATGGATAACAACCCCTACTCTCAATATAACTATGGACACAAGTCCATGGGGTTTGGGAGCTCATTACAGCTCCTTTTTTCTCCAGGGTCAGTGGGACCACCAGACCGCACAGAGGTCCTCCAACTTCAGGGAACTGGCAGCAGTTTTTCAGACTATGAAAAACTCTATACCAGCAATTTCAGGTCAGAATTTAAAATTATATTCAGACAACACAACGACAGTGGCTTATATAAATCATCAGGGGGGATAAGATCATTTCCACTGATGGCTTTATCTTCCCAGATATTTTTTCTGGCAGAGCGCCACCTGTTGACCCTCTCAGCTGTCCAGCTGAAGGGAGGGGACAACCAGGTAGCAGACATTCTAAGCCGGAAAAAGTTACACCAGTCAGAATGGGCTCTAAATAGAGAAATATTTCAGAGGATTGTAAACAAATGGGGGGGGGGGTCGCTCAATAGACAGGTTTGCGTCCAGAGAAAACTGGAAGGTCAGTAGATTCTTCTCCCTGGATCCATCAGACTACCCAACAACAATAGATTGACATTTTCCCAGTGTTGGAGTCAAGAAAGGGGTTATGCCCCCCCCCCCCCCATGTCTTCATAGGCTTCAATAATTCTATATATTCTATAAGGCTTCAATAATTCTAATAGCCCCCTTCTGGCAAAAGAGACCATGGTTCACATGTTTAAGGAGAATGACCATACCAGATCTCCTATACCAGGGCCCAGTAATGCACCCTGAAATTCAAAAACTTCATCTGACAGCCTGGAAACTGAAAGGGTAATCCTTAGACATAGAGGGTTCTCGGAGTCTGTAATTTCCACTCTGCTAGCAAGCAGGAAACAGGTAGCCTCAGAAATATATCTAAGCCTGGAAAGCATTTACGAGCAGGATTAAATAAAATCCACAAGCCTAACACCTTAAAGGTTCAGATATCCGCATTAAGTTCCTTCTTTGATTTCAGATTAGCGGAACACCCCTGGGTCAGGAGATTCCTGGCAGCCTCTTCTAGGCTTAAAACCCAGATTAGATCCTTAATTCCTCCGTGGGACTAAATATCCTTCTCCAGGTTATCACAAATTCACAGTTCGAACCACTAGACTCTATAACCCTAAAGATGCTGACACTCAAAATGACGTTCTTGTTAGCCATTACGTCGGCCCGTAGGGTAAGTGAGATACAGGCCCTTTCTGTCTTTCCCCCATATACCCTACTATTTGATGATAGTCATTTTGAAGACATTACCGGGTTTTCTTCCTAAGGTGGTCTCTCCATTTCATCTAGACCAAGAGATTATTCTCCCCTCCTTTTGTGATTTCCCCTAAAAATTAGAGGGAGCAGCAGTTTAACTGCCTGGACGTAAAAAGATGCCTACCTGAAAATCACTAAAGATTTAAGAACCCCCAGAATATGTGTTTATTCAGTTCCAGGGTCCTAAAAAGGGTTCAGCAGCCAGTAGGTCCACTATAGCTAGATGGATTAAACAGGCCATACATTTAGCTTATGTAAATCAGAATCTCCAGCCTCCAGGGTTCTTCAGAGCTCACTCCACCAGGGCTGTGTCCACTTCCTGGGATGAGAGAGCAGAAGCATCCCTAGACAGATATGCAAGGCTGCTACATGGAGCTCTGCTCACACCTTCCTCAAGCATTACTGATTACAACTGCATACAGCCTCTGACTCGGCCTTTGGTAGAAAGGTACTACAAGCTGTGGTCCCACCCTAAATATTAACTGCTATTGTACATCTCCAGGGGTGCTGTCATAGGTGAAAGAGTAAAAGATTGATTACTTACCGGTAATCTGTTTTTCATGAACCTATGACAGCACCCCTCTCTTACCCTCCCTATTCTTCGATCATATATAGTCCTCATAAACTCTAAAATTGTCACACGAATACAAAGTGATTCCTTGTAAATACTGTATATATGAAGGTGTGAGGTAATTCCACTTGGGTGGCGCAAAAAAAACAAAAACTAAACATTCTCATCCTGAGTTCTTCCTAATACTGTGTGTGTGGCGAGGTGTGTCCTGTTTTATATCCCCAGTCTCTCCAGGGGTGCTGTCATAGGTTCATGAAAACCGATTACCGGTAAGTAATCCTTGGGCTATAGGAAACTTACCAGCGCATTTGACCCCACAACCAGTATTGTGTGACTGGTGAGCTACCCTTTATTCTATTGTTTTTTCTTGTGCCTAATGTATGAATTAATTAACAGCTGGGTGTTAAAATTCCATTTGGCAATATGGTGTGTCCCTACACAGTCTGACTTGGTCAGCACTGATTCGACAAGGTGAGAGTGTGTAGGGACATGGCCCATTGAGGGGAATGGTAACATCCAGTTGTAAATTGGTTCATACGTTTCCAGGAGGAATAACCGAGGAATGCCAGTCCAGAAAGTTCTAACAATAGGTACTCCAGAATTGTATTATTATGGGGCATACAAGTATTGA
This sequence comes from Rhinoderma darwinii, assembly GCF_050947455.1. Lineage (NCBI taxonomy): Eukaryota > Metazoa > Chordata > Amphibia > Anura > Rhinodermatidae > Rhinoderma > Rhinoderma darwinii. Next base: position 284,247,422 of record NC_134689.1, on the reverse strand, counting down.
CTAAAGCAAGTCGGGAGAACCGACAGATCCTCTTTATTCCAGCAGGTGCATTCGCAGAATGGTTTCCAGCTCAAATTTCTTTGTTTTTAGGTCTGTTTGGAAAAAATGGAAGACATTCAGCTGGCACTGGTTATTGCTCGGTTGTATGAGTCAGAGTATGAAACCTCTCCTACATATGAGTCTCTCCTCTATGAAAGAGTACTAGGATGTCAGAAGGATGGCACAGGGTTCTGCTGTTCAAAGCTGCATCCCGACCCTTTTCTTCGAAGTATTGCTTACTGGATAATGAAAGATTACACTAAGGCATTGGATACTTTATTAGAGCAAACCCCAAAGGAAGATGATGAAGTCCCTGGTAAGTGTATTCCCCTTTTAGCAACCATTTTGTGCGTTTTTAGTTTGTAAATGTTGCTACTGATCCATTTTACTGTTGTGTTATAATCCACAAAATAAAAATAAAATCTAGATCTTCCTTGTATGTAGATAACATTTGATTTAATATATAACAGAACAAAATATTATAAAACTGAGTTTATGTATATTAATTTCTTAATCGAGTGTATTTGTATATGTTTATTTAAAGAGAGAGCTACAAATGAGTTTAACTTTTTTTTTTTTTTTTTTTTAGTTCTTGTCAAGTCATGCAATCCTGTTGTGTTCAGTTTTTACAACTACCTTCGTACTCACCCTCTTCTAATACGCCGTCGTTTCGCTATTCCAGAAGCTACCCTCGCTACTGTTGGCTTAAAGACAGACAAAAACTATGTGGATGAAATAAATCTTATAGAAAGAAAACTGTTTTTTACCACTGCAAATGCTCACTTTAAAGTAGGGTGCCCAGTTCTTGCTTTAGAAGTTTTGTCTAAGATTCCAAAGCTTAGTAAATCAATGGTTAATAATGAAGATCTGCTAAGTGTGGGATCTGTTGGACCAGACATTTTGCAATTCACAGTAAAAACAAGTCACTTGGAGGAAGGGAGTGAGTCAGGATGGTTCACCCCAGCAGCAGCATCATCTGCAAAACAGTCGAATTTCGAAGACTCTGTTAATGACTTTGACTGGGGTTCTCCACTTATTACAATTGAGGATGAGCCACTTCAGCTGGATTGGGAGCAGGATAAAGAGAGTGACAAAGATGATGAGGGTTTGGTGTTGAAGAGTTTAAATTTGGAGCAAAAGGCTCAAAGTCCAAAAGATGTTAGTTCTGAAACACCAACCATAGACAGTTCCATACCTACTGGGAATGAAGTTGACGTCATTGCAGAACAACTAAAATTTAGAGCATGCTTGAAGATTCTTATGACGGAATTGAGGACGTTGGCTACGGGGCATGAAGTGGATGGTGGAAAACTGAGGTTCCAGCTGTATAACTGGCTGGAAAAAGAGATTGCTGCAATGCACAAAATATTCAACCATGAAGCTGACAGCAAAGACTTCACAATTGAAACTCCTCCTCCCGTAGATATGTTGGACAGCCAGGATTTTCCAGATAAATCCGATATAGGGTCCTATGAACGACATCAAATTGAACGCCGCAGGCTGCAAGCTAAGCGAGAGCATGCTGAAAAACGGAAATGGTGGTTGCAAAAGAACCAGGCTCTACTTCGAGTCTTCCTGAGCTACTGCAGCTTACATGGTGCACAGGGTGGCGGCTTGGCCTCTGTAAGGATGGAGCTCAAGTTCTTATTACAAGAGTCTCAGCAGGTAATAAACATAGCGCTATGTGTTTGTGTGTGCGTTTCAGTATTTTAGGACTCATTATTAAAGGGTTCCACGATGCATTGAAATATCGATACTATTTCGATGCCATGCACTCTCAAACAGTTCGATACTAAGCTGTGCGGCCGCACAGCTTAGTATTACAACACATGAATGTAGTAAGGGCCAATGCACACGGCCATACCCATAATCACCAGGCGTGTTTACGGACACGGCCGTGTGCAGGGGGCCTTAGAGCGGGGCTGCGGCCGTGTAATACAGCCATTGTCTTGCTCCTGACAAGTGTGCGCGGTCAGCGTGATGTGATGTGGCCGGCCCTGCTCTAATGAGCACTGCAGAACACATGTCTTCAGTGCCGGCGCTCATTAATGCAGCACTGGCCGCATCACCTCATGCGGACTGCGCGTGCGCACTTGCTGTCAGGAGCGGGGCAATGGCTGTATTACACAGTCACCGCTCCGCTCTAACGGCGGAGATCAGAGAAACCTCTGATCTCCACCGCTATTCCCTTGAATGCTGCAATCCAAGCTAAACGCAGCATTCAAGGAGAAAATGAGAAGGGGAATTCCCCTTGGATCGCGTCACAGGGAATCCAGGTGACACAATCGAGGGACATACCATATTTGGGCAGACAGCCCAGGGTCCATTGAAGGACCCCAGGGCTGTCTGACCATATTTCCTGTTAGGGTATACTTAGGTATGTCCTAACAACTGCCTGTGTACTATCCGTACACAGGCTAATGTACTGACATATAGATATAGATACATGCCAATACATTAAAGTTTAAAAATAACAAAGTTAAAAAAAATTTAAGTAATGTTAAATAAAATTAAAATATTTTACAAAAATACACACATTTCTTACAATGAACTAAAATAAAAGTCTCAATACATAAAATATACACATTCGGTTTCATCGCGACCGTAATAACCTGCACAACAAATATATAGCGTCATTTATTATATTTACGCTGTAAAAAACGAAAATAGAAAAAACTTCTTCTTTCTTTCACTTATTAATGTGAGACACGAGGTGTTATGAATTTAATACTTCACATTAATAGTAATTAACCCCATCCTGTACCTCACACATTAACCCAATGTTGTCCATTATGACTGCGAGAAATATGATGGGCTTGGGCTTAACTACTAGTAATGTGAGGCACATGGAGGTTCAAAATTCATTACACCACATGCCTCACATCAGAAAATGGAATTACTTTTTTTTCATTATTATTGGCAAATTATAGTTTTGGTATCGTGGCAACTCTACGTTATTAGCACGATTACAAGATCATATCATTTTCATCCAATCAGATCCATTCAGAAATGTTATTTCCAGCACACTGTTTTTGTTTGTTATTTTGATGATACATTTTTGTGCATGTACTTTACTGTAATTTCCATGTTTCCAACACCTCGCCCAATGTCGTATCCGAGTGTATGGAGGGCTTCACCAAAGCAGACTGAGGTTTTCACTATAGAGGACTGTGAGAACTTGCTGAGCGGTTCCTGGGCTGGGGACCTAGGGTTCAGGGAGGGGGAACAGATTACCCCTCTAAGTGATACTGTGGACACTGTGTGATGCGTTCTGCCTTTCCTTTTTAGACAACTTACTTTGGATATTAGTGATATTGAGGAAAAGATCTGTGAAATGTGAAAGAAAATCAGTAACACTGACAACATTTAAAAAAAAAAAACAAAATATGCTGAGGAACTTGTGTGAAAATCTGTACCGAAATCTACATATGTAACGTGTGGATTTGACTGCCGATGTCACTCGTTGCATCGCATCGTAAAATACCACGACCGCTAGTGCAGCATTCCGACAATGCTCTGCAGAGTTCATGAACTGCATTTACGTTCAATACATTTTTATTAAATAGGTTTGTGTTTTGTTCACTTCTATTACAAACCATGAAGCATTGTGTAAAACTTAGAAAGGAAAAACAGAGCATAATCAAAATGCAAGCATCATACATAAGTGAATAAAATAGTAATTAAAATCAAAGAAAAACACAATGAGGCTAAGTTCAAACTTGCGTTGTATAATCCGTTCCTCTGATCCATTTTTAGTTCAGAATAATAAAAATCCCATTGAAATCAAAATTACGTATGCAAACAGATTACACTCGGTTTGTATCCGTTTTAAATTGACACCAATGATAAAAATAACGCATCCGCTAGACATCCGTTTTTTTTTTTGCGCGGAGAAAAAAAAATCCTGTACTCTCCATCAAAAAAACGGACGACAAACATAACGGGTAGGAACGGATGCAATTAAAAATCCCATTGATTTTATCTGTTGTTCTGATCTAAAAAAGCATCAGAGTAGCGAATTATACAACACAAGTGTGAACTTAGCCCAATGGCATCCCAAAGCGCAGGTACTGCTTGGCAAGCCCACTAAATATGAAGCATTCAATGAGGTTTTTGTAAAACCCCATTTACTTGCGTTGTACAGTGAATTGGTGCTAAAGGGATGTCTTTTCTGAACCGAGTATCTTCTAGTATAAATGTCCTACAATCAAGCAGAGTCTTCCACCTTTCTTCTGTTTTAATTGAAGACATATTACTTTGGTCTCTGGAGAGAAGCCAATACATTTCATGGCTCTGCATAAAGGATTAAGCAGAGACAAATGAAAATCCCTGTTTATTTTATTTTCTTCCCTCCCTATTCAATCACCCAGTTTAGAAAATTAAATATATGGTAAAATTCCAATCACTTGACTTAATTTTTTCCAGATTAACCCTTTAGAGACCAAAGCCTTCAGATGCCTGAATGTCCACAGCAAAATGTCACCTTTTTTTTTTTTTTTTTACACTCTGACCAAGTAGTTTCTTGGTTGTTTTTGTTTCTTTGTGGCACAAATTCAGCTTTAATGTGGTACCAAGATGGAACCAGTATCTTTTTTTTTTTTTTTGAAGTTTTTATATGTGAAAAAAAAAATGTGACTGTTCCATGAGAGCCGTCTTCAGGCTGACGAGGAGCGCCGATCACTGCCGAAGGTGCAAAGTTCCCGGCTGTGCACTTCTGAGCCTTCGTTTCAGTGACAGTCAGGGTCTCCGCACCCGGACCCCACTGACCCAAACTTTTGATATGTCTCTATAACATATCAAATGTTTGATAAAAGTGTAGTCACTCTTTAGGCAAATCTTTCCGGTTTACCCATACATTCTAGCTGTTTACATTTGGTGGCATTGGTGCAGATGAAAAATATTCATTCAATGAAACATAACAATGTTTTGCAGGGTCACAAAGGACACATGTTGGTTTCTTGAAGATTATACCTATTTTAGGTCTCATGCGCGCTTCCGTGTGCCGTTGAACGGCCGCTAATGACGGTCCTGTCATACACGGGCTGCACACGTATGGCTTCCTTGTGCAGTCCATTGTTTCACAGACCAAATCAATGCAAAGGCCGGGCAGGAGTATGACCGGCCACACGGTTCCGTTAAAACAACTGAAGTGTGCACGGCTCCATTGAAATGAATGTGTCAGGGTGCTATCCATTAAAACAACGGATAGCACCATGATGAAAAACACGGAAGTGGGCATGAGGCCTTATATATAGATTTTTCTATATTTTGATTATAATCTCATATACAGTGGAGGAAATAAGTATTTGATCCCTTGCTGATTTTGTAAGTTTGCCCACTGTCAAAGTCATGAACAGTCTAGAATTTTTAGGCTAGGTTAATTTTACCAGTGAGAGATAGATTATATAAAAAAAAATAAGAAAATCACATTGTCAAAATTATATATATTTATTTGCATTGTGCACAGAGAAATAAGTATTTGATCCCCTACCAACCATTAAGAGTTCAGCCTCCTCCAGACCAGTTACACGCTCCAAATCAACTTGGTGCCTGCATTAAAGACAGCTGTCTTACATGGTCACCTGTATAAAAGACTCCTGTCCACAGACTCAATTAATCAGTCTGACTCTAACCTCTACAACATGGGCAAGACCAAAGCGCTTTCTAAGGATGTCAGGGACAAGATCATAGACCTGCACAAGGCTGGAATGGGCTACAAAACCATAAGTAAGACGCTGGGTGAGAAGGAGACAACTGTTGGTGCAATAGTAAGAAAATGGAAGACATACAAAATGACTGTCAATCGACATCGATCTGGGGCTCCATGCAAAATCTCACCTCGTGGGGTATCCTTGATCCTGAGGAAGGTGAGAGCTCAGCCGAAAACGACACGGGGGGAACTTGTTAATGATCTCAAGGCAGCTGGGACCACAGTCACCAAGAAAACCATTGGTAACACATTACGCCGTAATGGATTAAAATCCTGCAGTGCCCTCAAGGTCCCCCTGCTCAAGAAGGCACATGTAGAGGCCCGTCTGAAGTTTGCAAATGAACATCTGGATGATTCTGAGAGTGATTGGGAGAAGGTGCTGTGGTCAGATGAGACTAAAATTGAGCTCTTTGGCATTAACTCAACTCGACGTTTTTGGAGGAAGAGAAATGCTGCCTATGACCCAAAGAACACCGTACCCACTGTCAAGCATGGAGGTGGAAACATTATGTTTTGGGGGTGTTTCTCTGGTAAGGGCACAGGACTACTTCACCGCATCAATGGGAGAATGGATGGAGCCATGTACTGTCAAATCCTGAGTGACAACCTCCTTCCCTCCACCAGGACATTAAAAATGGCTCGTGGCTGGGTCTTCAAGCACGACAATGACCCGAAACATACAGCCAAGGCAACAAAGGAGTGGCTCAAAAAGAAGCACATTAAGGTCATGGAGTGGCCTAGCCAGTCTCCAGACCTTAATCCCATCGAAAACTTATGGAGGGAGCTGAAGATCCGAGTTGCCAAGCGACAGCCTCGAAATCTTAATGATTTACAGATGATCTGCAAAGAGGAGTGGGCCAAAATTCCATCTAACATGTGTGCAAACCTCATCATCAACTACTAAAAATGTCTGATTGCTGTGCGTGCCAACAAGGGTTTTGCCACCAAGTATTAAGTCTTGTTTGCCAAAGGGATCAAATACTTATTTCTCTGTGCACAATGCAAATAAATATATATAATTTTGACAATGTTATTTATTTTTTATTTTTTTATATAATCTATCTCTCACTGGTAAAATTAACCTAGCCTAAAAATTCTAGACTGTTCATGTCTTTGACAGTGGGCAAACTTACAAAATCAGCAAGGGATCAAATACTTATTTCCTTCACTGTATACAAAATAACTTGTGCTGTGCTAGAACGTTCTATTACCTCCCGTCCGGTCCATGCACTACTACATTTAATCCACATGATCTGACCTAGATAACGAAATTGCAGATCTTTTCTGTCGTTTACATTTCTTTTTCAATAGTGTAAAAAAAAAAAAGAAAATTAGGTCAGCCAACTACATGAGGTTTGTTTTATTTTTTTTTATTTTTTTAAAGAACAGACTTTGGCAAGACTCATGGCTTTTTTTAAAATGATTTAACCCTTTCAGGACCAAGCCTGTTTTAGCCGTCGGGACACAGAATTTTTTTCATTTTTGCATCACTGCATTCAGAGAGACATTACTTTTTTTATTTTTTTCCGTCTACATATATGTGGGCTTTTGTTTGCGGGATAAGTTGTTTTTTTAATGGCTCCATTTTGGGGTTTATATTCTCTCTCTGGCAAAAAAACAGCAATCCCCCCGCCCTCCTTTTTTATTTATTTTTTCATAAATTTTGCACCGTTTACTGTGCGAGATAAACAACATGCCACCTTTTTATTGGTTTGGTAGTATTACGGCGATACCAAATATGTATAGTCTTTTTATGTTTTACTAACTTTTGCACAATAATTGCACTTTTCATGAAAAATAATGGTTTTGTGTTGCCGCATTTCAAGAGTCGTAACTTTTTTATTTTTCCATTGATGTATCCATACGAAGGCTTGTTTTTGTTTTGTTTTTTGGAATGAATCATATTTTTTTAATAGAACCATTTTTTGGTACATATAAATTATTGATTAACTTTTATTATATTTTTTGGGGGTAACCATGGCAGCTGCGGGCCTACTAGAGGTACCCAGGTCTGCTATCAGTAACTGCCTATTTGGCCATGGCAGAGGATCCCTGTCAATTTTACACTTACAGGCAGTAATTCTTTGGAATACTTGGTGTAAGCGATCAAGGAATCTCTGCTTTAAGTCCCTTAGTGGGACAAAAGAAAAAAGGTAAAATAAAGTTTAGTAAAAATTAAAGTACCCCCCCCCCCCAATAAATAATGAAAGCATAGTGTGCACTACAATAGTTTTTTTCTAAATCACTTGTATGAGCAATTTTTCTTTTAGCAACTGCTCAGACTTTGTAAAATCTGTGCTGTCGGCTGCTCATAACTCTTCACTGGGAGACAGAGCGTCCTGCTCGTCTCAATGGCTCCCTTATCCAGAACGATTGTTAGAGCTATAGGATTCTATAGCGCTGGTGGGCATTCTGCATACAAGAGCCGTGGCAGGACACTTATAAAATGGTTATAGTGCACACTCCTGCACTATAGTAGTTTTTCACTGAAAGAAGAGGTACACTTTCAATGACACCCTTTTTTCATTAAAAATTATTAGATTTCTTTAAAAAATGGGTCAATTTAAAAAAAACCTATGTATTTGATACTGCTGCAATCACAACGACTTGTAGAATAAACATGTTATTAGTTGTACTGCACGGTGGAAAAAAAACATGCAAAAAACAGTGGCGGAATTTCAGGTTGTTTTTTTTTGCTTTCCCCCCACCAAAAATGTTCTTATAAAAGTTAATCAATAACTTATATGTACACCAAAATAGTACTAATAGAAACTACAACTCATCCCGCAAAAAAACAAGCCCTCATACAGAAAAATGCTATGGATCTTGGAATGTGGCAACACAATTACTTTTTTCACTTTAAAATGTTTTATTGTACTAAAACGTAAAAAAAGCTATAAATATTTATTTGGTATCGCCACATTCGTACCGACCTGCAGAATAAAGGTAACATGTTCATTTTACCACGCGGTAAACGGCGAAAAAAGCAAAGAACAATGGCATAATTGCTGGGTTTTGTTCTTCAAAAAAAAATTAAAAAAGAATGAAAGCTAAAAAATATGGTTTGGTATTTAAGGCTCAAACTGGCCTGGTCATTAAGTGGTTAATTGCAATATACATAGAAGCTGTTTTGCAAGAAAGTAAAGACGTTACACCTACATTTCCTATGTATATATATAATCTCTGTTTTTTGTTTTTATATATATATATATATATATATATATATATATATATAGATATAATCTACAAAGGTTTACATAACCATTAAAGAGGCTCTGTCACCAGATTTTGCAACCCCTATCTGCTATTGCAGCAGATCGGCGCTGCAATGTAGATTACAGTAACGTTTTTATTTTTAAAAAACGAGCATTTTTGGCCAAGTTATGACCATTTTTGTATTTATGCAAATGAGGCTTGCAAAAGTACAACTGGGCGTGTTTACAGTAAAAGTACAACTGGGCGTGTATTATGTGCGTACATCGGGGCGTGTTTACTTCTTTTACTAGCTGGGCGTTGTGACTAGAAGTATCATCCACTTCTCTTCACAACGCCCAGCTTCTGGCAGTGCAAAGACACAGCGTGTTCTCGAGAGATCACGCTGTGACGTCACTCACTTCCTGCCCCAGGAAACAGCAGGAGTAGTTTAAACTCACTTCTTTTGCTCACTCCCACAGCACCTTTAGCTTTCATGGTGGACGTGTCCGTTCCAATTCACGATGTTGCCTCAAAATAGAGTTTTAAAACTACTCCTGCTGTTTCCTGATTTGAGGCTGGAATGACCAGTCCAACAAACATGCTTTCCATAGGGTAACACCATTTATTTCAGCCGCTGCACTTTATGCACTTACAGTATGTAGCACAGAGACAAGCATACAGTATCACACGGTTGTCTGCTGACCAAACACGATTTGTCTTCACAACGTCATATTCCCGATTAGGGTATGTTCACACGATGAGAGGCATTTACGTGTGAAAAGACAGACTGTTTACAGCTGCCTCGTTTCACACGTAAATGCTCCTCCTCGTAATTTACGAGGCGTCTGTGACGCTCGTAAATCTTGAGCTGTGCTTCATTGAGTTCAATGAAGAACAGCTCAAATTACGTTGCAAAGAAGTGCCCTGCATTCTTTGCAACGTAAGTCAATTTGCAACGCAGTCAATTACAGGTCGTCTGCACAATACGCCGGAAAACCCATTCAAATGAATGGGCAGATGTTTGCCGACGTATTGTAGCCCTATTTTCAGGCATAAAACTAGGCATAATACGCCTCGTTTACGCCTGAAAATAGGTCGTGTGAACCCAGCCTTACTGTGCTGATGGAAAATGCCTCCCTAAGATACTCAAACATGGAAGAATTGGTGGTTTAAAAAATGGCTGAGTATTAAAAAAACAAACACAGGCTGGGAGGGCAAAAACACTTAATTTTAAGAAGGCCAATTTCCCCAGGATGAGGGCTGCAATTCAGGATATAGACTGGGAAGAACTAATGTCAAATAATGGGACAAATGGTAAATGGGAGATTTTAAAATCTACTTTGGGTAATTATAGTGCAAAATTTATTCCTATAGGTAACCAGTATAAACGACTGAAATTAAACCCCACATGGCTTACACCTTCTGTAAAAAGGGCAATACATGACAAAAAAAAAGGGGATTTGAAAAATAGAAATCTGAGGGTACATCTGTAGCCTTCATAAAATCTGTAAAAAGGTAATAAATTCAGCAAAAATACAAAATGAAAGGCAGGTGGCCAAGGATAGTAAAACAATTCCCCAAAAATTCATAAAGTATATAAATGCAAAAAAGCCACGGTCTGAACATGTAGGACCCCTAGATAGTGGTTATGGGGAGTTGGTCACAGGGGATCAAGAGAAGGCTTACTAAAGAAAGAGTTACTAAATGGGTACTTTAGCTCTGTATATACAACAGGAGAAAGAGCGGCTGATGTTGCCGGTGCCAGTGTTAATATACCAGTTGATATACTGAATTGGCTGAATGTAGATATGGTCCAAGCTAAATTAAATAAAATAAATGTACACAAAGCCCCGGGACCAGATGGGTTACACCCTAGAGTTCTTAAAGAGCTTAGTTCAGTTATTTCTGTCCCCCTCTTCTTAATATTTAGAGGTTCTCTAGTGACTGGTATAGTGCCAAGGGGCTGGCACAGGACAAATGTGGTGCCTATTTTCAAAAAGGGCTCTAGGTCTTCCCCGGGTACTTTTAGACCAGTAAGCTTAACATCCATCGTGGGGAAAATGTTTGAGGGGCTATTGAGGGACTATATACAGGATTATGTCACAAGAAAAACTGTATTATAAGTGACAGCCAGTACGGTTCTACTAAGGACAGAAGCTGTCAAACCAACCTGATTTGTTTTTATGAAGAGGTGAGCAGAAGCCTAGACAGAGGGGCCGCTATGGATATAGTGTTTTTGGACTTTGTAAAGGTATTTGACACTGTCCCTCATAGACGTCTAATGGGTAAATTAAGGACTATAGGTTTAGAAAGTATCGTTTGTTATTGGATTGAGAATTGGCTGAAGGACTGTATCCAGAGAGTTGTGGTCAATGATTCCTACTCTGAATGGTCCCCGGTTATAAGTGGTGTACCCCAGGATTCAGTGCTAGGACCACTATTATTGAACTTCTTTATTTATGATATAGAGGATTGGATTAATAGCTATTTCTATTTTTGCAGATGACACCAAGCTATGTAGTATTGTTCAGTCTATGGAAGATGTTCGTAAATTGCAAGCTGATTTGAACACACAAGTATTTGGGCATCCACTTGGCAAATGACGTTTAAAAAGGCTCTGTCACCACATTATAAGTGCCCTATCTCCTACATAATCTGATTGGCGCTGTAATGTAGATAACAGTGGTTTTTATTTTGAAAAGTTATGAGCAAGTTATGAGCAATTTTAGATTTATGCAAATTCGTTTCTTAATAGACAACTGGGTGTTTTTTAACCAAGTGGCCATTGTCTAGAGGAGTGTATAACGCTGACCAATCGGCGTCATACACTTTTCTCCATTCCTGTCCTTTGTACTCAGTACAGCGTGATCTCACAAGATCATGCTGTGCTGCCACATACTTTACCGACACCTTCTGTAAAATTTTTGCAGGACGTACTCGCACAGCACAGCGTGATTTCGTGAGATCACGCTGTGCTGTCATTCACAGCGTGATCTCGCGAGATCATGCTGTGCTGTGATTAATTCCCACACAAACTTTACTGAATTGTCAGGAGTGTGAACAGACATCGCATCCTGGCTGGAAGTGATGTCTATTCACTCTCAAGACACCTCAGTAAAGTTAATGTGGGTGTATGTGACAGCACAGCATGATCTCGTGAGATCACGCTGTGCGGAGTACAAATGGACATGAATGGAGAAAAGTGTATGTTGCTGATTGGTCAGCATCATACACTCCTCTTCGCCCACTTAGTCAAAAGGTAAAAAACGCCCCGTTTTCTATTAAGAAACGAATTAACATAAATCTAAAATTGCTCATAACTTGCTCAAAAATTATCGTTTTTCAAAATAAAAACCACTGTTATCTACATTACAGCGCCGATCAGATTATGTAGGAGATAGGGCACTTTTAATGTGGTGACAGAGCCTCTTTAATGTAGATAAATGTAAAGTTATGCATCTGGGTACGAACAACCTGCATGCATTATATGTCCTAGAGGGAGCTATAATGGGGGGAGTCCCTTGTTGAGAAGGATCTGGGTGTACTTGTAAATCATAAACTAAATAACAGCATGCAATGTCAATCAGCTGCTTCAAAGGCCAGCAAGATATTGTCGTGTATTAAGAGGCATGGACTCGCGGGACAGGGATGTAATATTACCACTTAACAAAGCATTAGTAAGGCCTCATCTAGAATATGCAGTCCAGTTCTGGGCTCCAGTTCATAGAAAAGATGCCCTGCAGTTGGAAAAAGTACAAAGAAGAGCAACGAAGCTAATAAGGGGCATGGAGAATCTAAGTTATGAGGAAATATTAAAATAATTAAACCTATTTAGCCTTGAAAAAAGACGACTAAGGGGGGACATGATTAACTTATATAAATATTTTAATGGCACATACAAAAAATATGGTGATATCCAGTTCCCTGTAAAATCCCCTCATGAAACAAGGGGGCACTCCCTCCGTCTGGAGAAAAAAAGGTCCAACCTGCGGAGGCGACAAGCCTTCTTTACTGTGAGAACTGTGAATCTATGGAATAGTCTACCGCAGGAGCTGGTCACAGCAGGGACAGTAGATGGCTTTAAAAAAGGCTTAGATAATTTCCTAGAACAAAAAAGTATTCGCTCCTATGTGTAGAAATTTTTCCCTTCCCTTTTCCCAACCCTTGATTGAACTTCACCGTACTATGTAACTATGTATATATTCACGATACACTGATTTCAGCCCTGTGTCTCTTTCACTCCAGCGCTTTCAATCAACGGGAATGGGCAGGGTTAGCAGGAGTTTATGAAGAGCGAAGACTCCTAGCTCACCGCGCGATGTGAGCGCTGCAACTAATGCAGTGCAAATTTCACAAAGTACACCAGAGGCATATATAACGGACACGATGCTGAAACCAGCGTGTCTGTCGCTACGTCATGGTGCCCTCGAGAGGGCAGCATACAGATAATGGCAGATTCCCTTTAAGGTCTTGACACACATATTTTCTTAATTTTACCCACAGGAAACAACCGTGAAGCAGCTTCAGTCTCCGCTTCCTCTACCTACAACACTTCCATTGCTGTCAGCAAGCATTGCTGTGACAAAGACTGTGATTGCTAATCCTGTGCTTTACCTTAATAATCATATACATGATATTCTCTATACCATTGTCCAGATGAAGAATCCTCCACACCCAGACAACCAGGATCCAAAGGTAAGAAAACCCCACAAATGGTTGATATCTGGTAAAACATGTTCCGGAGATGTATCGCAGCTTCACTCTTTTTCAGTCCTTCTCTTCCAGGAATTACCGAAGTGTCCCTTTTGTATTTATATGTGAGATGGGCCATGCAGGCTTTTACAATTCTGTTAGATGCTCCTTTGCAACAGACTACATTCTGTCACTTTATTTATTTTATTTTTTTCGTAAAAAGAGCGTGATAATGTAGTGTCCGCAACTAGGTTTCCACTTTTTTCAGGACCAGTTAGAAAATGTTAGATGTGATGTGCCTTGTTGCCAACAGCAGGTGTTTCACATTTTGCCCGCAGCTGACTTATTCATTATTCCCTTTATGTTATATTCAGACATTGCATTTGAGGTGCAGTTAGAACCGCAATTAAAAAACGCATATGATTTTATTGTGATTTGGTGCATTTTTCAATGTGGTTGCGGTAGAAAACCTTTTTAACTGCACCTCAGTTGCAACGTCTCAATATACCCCAAGAATGTTTTAGTATACTGCTCCTGAGATGACGCTGAAGAAAAAGCATCCAGAACTGGATGTGAAATACTGATATAAAATTTTTGTAGATACTTGATAAGTTATTGCTTTTTAAAGGTTGTGAAACCTGTTATTAATCATGAAAATCAGTGGAGCCACCTTTGCCATCCCCAATGTCTCCCCAGCATGGTTTCCGCCAAACAGAAGAACAATGGGTGTCTTATGTGCTCAGGTCTTGGACAATGAACCACCCAGGAAGCTGTAGAGGAGATGACACACCGCTATCTTTACAAAGAATTCTATTTTGCACTTGTTTTAAAATCTGTCACTAGTTTATTAATTCCCTATCTCCTAACTAATCGAATAGGCGCTTTGCTTCTGATAGCTGCAGTGTAAAAAAAAAATTCAGAAACGCTTATTATTTGCAAAGTTATGAGATTAAAAAAATATATATATATGCTAATGTAGCTCTAATAACCAAATAGGAGGTGACTTTCTTTTCACTCTGGGTGGTGTAATGTTTTCTGTATGAAGCCCGAGATATGGCTTTGAAGTGATCCCCCTTCCCTCTACAATGTCTCTCATACTGTGTGAAGCAGCTTCATGCTGATAGTACAGCGTCAGAGGCTGTGAGGCAGCTCCACCTCAGGAGAATCGCTGGCGTTGACATCCATTTGTCAAGTATAAGCTCATTTACATATTTAGATCAAAGCTCATAACTTTTAAAATAATACACTTTTGGTACACTATTTTCACTAGCATTATCAGTGGGACAGTGTCTATCAGATTAGCTAGGAGATCGGGCATTACTAAACTAGTGACAGAGCCTCTTTAAAGTAGCAGACCAGCAATTATGTTTTGCCTATATAGTGCAGCATAGACTATTATTAAAGAATAATGTAAAGGCTTTTGTGTATGCCTTGTGTATACCTGTTTTAGTTAGTGCCATTTATGGGATTTCTGCCATCTTGGTTCCTTCTTCCCCTCTGATATGGTTCCACCAATGCAGCCTACATTTCCCATGATGCTTCTGGCTTGACAGAGGGGGCTGAGTCTTATCTCACTGCACTTGCTCGGATTCCTATCTAAGTGCAGCAAGTGATAGATCAGTGACCTAGAAGTTCTGTACTCACACTGCACAGTCTCAGTGTATCACTATGTAGCTTCAGCCACTCTCCTTTTCATTCTGCTTGTGATAGATTTCTCCATGTCGGTTTCTACACAGGATGCAGGGAGGAGCAGCATTTCATAGAATTACACTGGACTCTGCACACACCACACACAGTATAGACAATGAGTGTGAGTCAGGGGAGTTTTTATAACTCTGCAGCTAATCATTGTGTGGACCCACCTATTATATCACTGCACTCCTGGTCCTTTACATAGGGCAGAAATCATCTCTTCAGCAGCACTATATGCATGGGGAACATTCAGAGAAAGGAGGGCCGAGTTGGCTTAGGAGGAGAGGGGTCTCCGATCTGCCAGGAGGGAGTTGATAGGTGATCTCCTGTAGTTCACATAAAGTCCGCCACACAGAAGTGACTGCCCTCCGGTCTACACATGAGTGCATGGTCTATTTTGGTGGTCAGACTGAGATCACAGGACAGATCTGACCATAATGAAAGGGTTTGAGATGTATAGATGCCACTGAGCTGGGAAGAAGCAAATGATACTGATAGAATATTGCTGGTGAGTTAGCATGATATGTGCAAAAAAAATAATAAATTGCAGTGTGTTTCTTTTTAACTTAATTATTGCGGAACTTATTTGCGTTTTGACAATGGGTTTGCGCTGATCCTCTCCTGTACACCAGGATTAAGGGCCTTTTACATCGGCCGACAATCGGCCGGTGCGGTGAACGCCGATCAACGAGACATCGTTGATCGGCACTCGCTTGCTCCCGTCACACCGAGGTTATGGATTGGGACGAGCGGTCGTTACTCTGATCCCTCGTCTCCATACATTATCATCATGGCAACAACGATATTTCACTTTTTTAAAACGATAAGATCAGAAGATGATCGAGCGTTTGCTCATTCATCTGCTGATAACTGCCCTGTTTAAACAGGGCAGCAATCGGCAACGAGCGTTATACGAACGCTCATCTGCACGATAATAGCCGAGTGTAAAAGGGCCTTTCGTATGTATCATTGTTTGTGTGTGTTAGTTGAGGGTGACTGCAGCTATAAATGAATAAATGGTAATTAAAACCCAACAATCATTTTTAGGAAGAGTTCTTTAAAGAGGACCTGTCTGCTCCACTGACCTGTTTTTCTTTTTTTTTATTAGCTAACTATATTCCCCATAAAATAACAATTCTGGTACATCTTTTCTTAGAACTCAGCATTGTGATGTTTCTCTGTTATTCCTCCTGGAAGTGTGAGAATGTATAGACAACTGGCTGTTACCAATCCCCATGTCCATAGAGTGTCTACCTACACACTCTGACACTGTCCAATCAGTGCTGACAGTGTCACACCGTGTAATCAAGGTAAATCGTAACGCTCAGCTGTCAATTTGTTCAAAGATTTGTAGGAGGAATAATAGAGGAACGGTAAAATGAACAGTTCTAAAACTGGTTTACAGTATGGTTTCATGTCAAATACACTTATTTACTAATATAGACCTTTCAATAATAAAGCAGTTACACTTTTTTTTTTTTAAAAGGCTTTTTTTTTCAAAAACCTTTGTTGTACAAAATACGTACCAATATACAATCAATACAAAAGAAAAGGCATGAGTATCAGAAAGAAATATCAATCCAGAGCAGATGCATTACATAACATATACAAAATAAATTAGATTATCTTCACCAAGAGCCGAACTGAATCCAACAACCATACTCACACATTCATCCTTGTGCTCAAACCCCCGCCCACCACCTCCTGACACTTTCAAGTGACCATTAAACCGCAGTCTCTAGAGTCTCCAGCCACCTCGACCAAATTTTCCCGAATTTATACGGACATTTCCTACTAGAGCTTCTTATACATTGGTATATATTTATTTACTAGTTGAAGCCAGTGTATCAAACTCGGGCATTCTGTGCTCTTCCAAGCCATAATTAGAATCTGGGCACAGAACATAACAAAGCGAAAGAATATCTAGAACCTAGACTGTATTAGAAAATCCCTGGATGTAATGAAGGTGTACAATTTAGTGAGAACCCCTGAGAGATCTGGAACACCAATCAGGTCCTCTAATCCAGAGAAACCCACCTGAGGCGACGTAGAGCCAAATTGGGCACACCAGGCATGTCGTAGCTGAAGATAATGAAAAAAACATGTCCCTGAAATGTTATATCTCTCCTGAAGTTTAGAAAAAGATACCAAGCCAGAATCTGCATTACATACCTGCCCCAGGAATTTGACCCCTGCTCCTGACCACATCACCGCTCCCGGTAGTGATTCAAGATGAGGCAACCAAGGATTACTCCATAGTGGAGTCCTAGGTGAGTATGAGGGGACCGTAGTAACCTTTAGCAGAGCGTGCGCTGTCCTTCAGGCTACAGTCACCGTCCGAAGTGGGATTGGTACATAGCCCGGGGACTTAAATCTGTATAGCAAATTTGTCCGACTTTTATAAGAGGTCAACGTCACACTGACAGTTTATAATACGTTATACTACCTAGGAAGTGTAATGTGTTATAGCAGCCATCAGTGCTGCAGATCTTCAAGTAAAACAAACAAAAAAGTAATAAAAATGTTTTAAACAAGTTATAAGCTACAAAAACTTTTTTTTCTTCCTATAATAACGTTAATAAAGTACACATTTGGTATCACCGTGTTCGTAACGCCCCCTACTATAATATTATTTTTCTCGCACGGTGAACACCGCAAAAAATAATTAAAAACAATACTAGCATCACTATTTTTTTTTTGTCATTACCCCTCCCAAAATATAGAATAAAAAGTGATCAAAAATTCACATGTACCCCAAAATAATACCAATAAAAACTACAACCCGTCCGGCAAAAAACAAGCCTTTACACAGCTTTTTTTGACTGAAAAATAAAAAAATTGCGGCTCTCAGAATATGGTGACACAAAAAATAAATGATTTCATAGAAAAGTGATTTTATTGCGCAAACGCCACAAAACATAAAAAAAAAGATATACATCTGGTATCACCGTAATCGTACCGACCTGCAGAATAAAGTAAAATGTCATTTATAGCGCACAGTGATTACTGTAAAAAAAAAAAAGGACAAAAACATTGTCAAAATGTATGGTTTTTTTTGTCACTTTGCTTGCCAAAAAATCAAATAAAAAGTGATCAAAAAATCACATGTAACCTAAAATGGTACCAATGAAAACGACAGATTGTAACGTAACAAATAAGCCCTCACACAGAAAAAATTAAAAAAAGTTCTGTCGCTCAGAATATAGCGACAGAAATTGTCCAAAAGCGGATAAGATTGGGCACCATTTATCAGTGCGACACCGGCCACACATCTATGAATTCTTTATTTACCCCCTTATTATACCCTCTTATTATGCCCTGATGTACTCTGCCCAGCTTACATATACGCCCACATTATAAACTGAAATACCAGCAAAACCCCAAACAGAACTATTACCAAGCAAAATCTGCGCTCCAAATGGTGCTCCTTCCCTTCTGAGCTCTGCCCTGGGTCTAGACAGCAGTGTATTACCATATATCGGGTATTGCCGTTATCGGGAGAAATAGTTTTACAAGTCTTGGGGTGCTTTTTATTCTTTATTCCTTGTAAAATTACATTATATTTTTTTCAGAAAAAAAGTAGATTTTCATTTTCACACACCTATTCCAATAAATATAGCAAAAGACCTGTCGGGTCAAGATGCTAACTATACCCCTAGATAAATTCCTTGAGGTGTGTAGTTTCCCAAACCACTTTTGGAAAAGTGACAAGGTGCCTAAAATATATTCTAAAAAAAGGAGACCCCAAAATCCACTAGGTGCTCCTTTGCTTCTGAGGCCGGTGTTTCAGTCCATTATCATACTAGAGCCACATGTGGGACATTTCTAAAAACTGCAGAATCTGGGCAATAAATATGGAGTTGCATGTCTCTGGTAAAACCTTCTGTGTTACAGATTTTTTTTTTTATTACAAATGAATTTCGCAAAAAAAAAAGTAATTTGTAAATTTCACCTCTACTTTGCTTTAATTCCTGTGAAATGCCTAAAGGGTTAATAAACTTTCTGCATGCTGTTTTGAATACTTTGAGGGCTGCAGTTTTTAAAAGGGTGATTTATGGGGTCTATCTAGTACATAAGGCCCTCAAAGCCACTTCAGAACTGAACTGGTCCTTGACAAAATAACCTTTTGAAATTTTCTTGAAAATGTGAGAAATTGCTGCTAAAGTTCTAAGCCTTGTAATGTCCTAGAAAAATAAAATAATGTTCAAAAAACAATGCAAATATAAAGTAGACATAAGGGGGATGTTAATTAGCAACAATTTTGTGTGGTATTACTATCTGTTTTACAAGTAGATTACATTTAAAATTAGAAAAATTATAATTTTTGCAAATTTTCTTTACATTTTGGCTTTTTTCACAAATAAGCTATGAATTTCTTGACCAAATTTTTCCACTAACATAAAGTACTATATGTCACGAGAAAACAATCTCTGAATGGCTTGGATAGGCAAAAGCATTCCAGAGTTATTACCACATAAAATTACATATGTCAGATTTGAAAAAATGGGACTGGTCATTGAGGCATCGAGGACCCTTGGTCCTGAAAGGGTTCATCTAGATTTGTTGCTGCTGTAGTACATACATAAAAATAAGTGACTACTCATGGTCTATAGTATTAACTATAGTTTTCTCTATATTTATTTCCCCCAATAGGTATACACACTTCATTTGTTGGCAGCTTCACTCTCTGCCTCAATATACCAAGCGCTTTGTGACAGCCACAGCTACAGGTAAATAAAGTTCTGTCTACTATGTGTTTTATCCTATTTCCATTAGGTTGCTTTTACACTAACTTATTTTTCATCGGTATTCCATCCATTTTTTTCTGTCCGTAATGTGGAGCGAACGTTAATCAATGAGGCTATTCATTTGCGCATCTAAAATATGTGCGTATTTAATCCATTTGCGGATGTAATAAATTGAATAGATTGAAGTTTATCGAGAGTAATTCCAATACGGATGCATCCATATATGATCCATACTGCATCCGTATGTCATTAGTATTGCATTTGTTTTTCAAAGGGTCTGTCTTATGTCATTCAATTATTTGCCTAGAAAATAGTCCATTGGTAATGTGGATCTGTAATACTGATGCAAAATCATCTGTAATACGTCCTTATTATGGATCCGGATTACAGACATATACAAATACGCTTATGTGAAACTGGCTTTACTCTGTAGATTGACTTGTAAAAGTTTGTGCATACATTTTCATTTGTTTTTGAGGAAATGCAACCACTCCATATTAATCATTCTAGATGCCCATACACTCTATTATATTGTCCTAGTGTGGTGTTATAATCAAAATGGAGAGGAACTTCATTGAATCTGTTAGTCTTCAGATGTCTATGGGATTTCATTCTGTTCTCTGATGACTGCACAGGCTGCTCTACATTATGAGAAATTACTCCTATGTATAAATCAGAGAGACTTGGTAATGGGGCAATGAGGTCACTGGTAATTTAGCCTGTGTCTGCTCCCCCATATATAGACTACAAGCTCTCCTAAACAGATTTATAAAAATGCTCCCAGCGTATATGCGGAGCGTATCCATAGGATGTAATGGGTTGGATATATGTCAAGAGTGCTTGTTATTGTGTCGGCATACTTTTTTTTTTTTGTCCTCTGTATTGTAAGCGTAGTTGTCCATTTTTAATGCACAGGCAGCCTGCAAAAAAAAATGTATACTGTACCACGCGATATACAAGAATGGAAGTCTATCGGCCCTAATACGCAATTGTATGGCAATTGCATATATTGGGGCTACATAAAATCCATACAGTCAGCATAATGGGTTTTTATCTCTACACTATACAGCTGGAAAAGACGCAAACATCTGTGCATTAGTGATTTTCCTGTATTTCCAACTATTCTTTGTGTTTGGTTAGATGCTGATTAAGAAGTGCCAGTGTCCCCTATCTGGCATCCTCTATTATGATCACAGGAAAGCAAATATATTTCAGTTACTCTCAAGATAATTAGTTTTCTTGCTTGTAGAAAATCCATTAGATTAAAATACAAAGCTAAGAATTCAAATGGAAAAGTAAAACTCTTCCAGCCTATGAAGGGCTGACCTTGATTAAAGGATTTACAATCTGGGCTGCGCTGGCTTTCATCTTTTCCATGTGCACTTGTATTTTGACAAAGTTGATAGAAATACTATCTAACCAGCATATTTGCTGAATAAAACATAACTTTTGTGTACATCTATATTTTGTGATACTCATGCAGTTCTGTGAAAAAGTATTTGCCTCTCCTCCGATTTTCTTCTACTAAATTTTCACATTTAAATGTTTCAGATCAAATTAACTATTTGTAATATAAAATAAAGGCAACCCAGGTAAATGCAAAATGCCGTTTTTTAAATGATCATTTCATTTAATGAAAATAATGATTTATTTAAAACCTATATCACCAATGTGAAAAAGTTTGCCCCCCCCTAAACCTAATAACTGGTTGTGCCACCCTTGGCAAAGTCTTTTACATTGCTGTGGAGGATTTTTTTGCAGAATTAGTTTAATTTGGCTACATTGGAGGGTTTTCGAGCATGAACTGCCCGTTTAAGGTTTTGCCACGGGATCTCAATGTGATAGAAGTTAGAATTTTGACTCAGCCACTCCAAAACCTAAAACAGGACCTGTCACATCCTCTAACATGTAAAATAAGTTGGATATCTTACCAGCAGCTGCAGTGCTGGCATTCTTTCCCTTCTAGCCGCCCACGTTCCCCTGGAATCGGTCTTGTTAATATAGGTGCCCTATAAGAGTAGACTGTCAAGTGGGCAGTGCTCAGTAACTGACTTAAGTTGACACTGAGCGCTGGGGACTGCCCACTTTACAGTCTACTCTTATAGGGCACTAAAACTAATGGGGCTGATTGCAGGGGAACACAGGCGGCTAGCAGGAATAGAAAACCAGCACTGCACTGGCTGATGAGCTATCCAGCTTGTTTTATATGTTCGGGGACGTGACAGATCCTCTTTAATTTTGTTTCTTTTCAGCCTTTCAGAGGTAGATTTGCTTGAGCGTTTTGGATCATTGTCCCCCTGCATAACCCAACTGCGCTTTAGGTCACGAACTGACGGGCAGACCTTCAGTTATGTCAAGTCGCCCAGGTTCGGCAGATGCAAAGCAGCCCCAGACCATCACACTAACACCACCATGTATGACTGTTGGTATGATGTTCTTATGGTTCAATTTGGTGATATCTTTACTCAAAATGTAACAAGACCCATGACATCCAAAAAGTTACAACTTTGACTCATCGGTCCTCAGAATACTATCCCAAAAGTCTTGGGGGTCATCTAGATATGTAATAGGGAATGGTAGACAAGCTTTTGTGTTATTTTTGGTCAGCAGTGGTTTGCGCTTTGCAGCTTTCCCATGGATGCCGTTTTTGCCCAGTGACTTTCTAATTGTGGAATCGTGCACATTGACATGAACATTGAGGCAAGTGAGGTCTGTTGTTCTTTACATGTACTTCTGGGTGTTTTTGTGACTTCCTGGATGAGTCGTAGATGCGCTCTTGGTGAAATTTTTGTAGGCCAGCCACTGCTGGGAAGATTAACCACTGTTCCAAGTTTTCTCCATTTGTGGATAATGACTCTCGCTTTGGTTCGCTGGAGTCCTAGAGCCTTCGTAATGACTTTGTAACACTTTCCAGACTGGTAGATTTAAATGACTTTTGCATCTGTAGTTGAATCTCTTTAGAACATGGCATCATGTGCAGCTTTTTGAGACTTTCTAGTCTGCTTCACATTGCCAGACAGGTTCTATTTAAGTGATGTTTAGATTCAACAGGTCTAGCAGTAATCCTGTCTGGCTGTGGTGAAATTTAACCCAATTGTCAATTGAGTTTTGTTAACTGGTTAATTTAGTGACTAAAAGGGCAATTACTATTTCACATATGGCCAGTTGGGGCAGAACAGCACGTTCCCTTCAATGAATGAAATTTAACCCGTTCGTGACCGGCCCATAGTCTTTTTACGTCGGTCACTAACGGGCCTTATTCCGATGCCATAGACTTGATGCCATAGACTTTTTACGTCGCGGCATCGGAATAAGTAAACAGAGCAGGGAACTGTCACATTTCCCTGCTCTCAGCTGCCAGAGGCGTCCCTGCTCTGCCGGGTGAGATCGATATAAGTATCGATCTCACCCGTTTAACCCCTCAGATGCGGTGCTCAATAGCAAGCACCGCATCTGAGTGGTTTTGGAGAGAGGGAGGGAGCTCCCTCTCTCTCCCACCGACACCCGGCGATAAGATCGCCGAGTGTCTGTGTCTGCGATGGCAGCCGGGGGCCTAATAAAGGCCCCCAGGTCTGCCTGGAGCGACTGCCTGCTAGATCATGCCGCAGGTATGACCTAGCAGATGCCTGTCCGTTTTAAAAGGACAGGCATAATACACTGCAATACAAAAGTATTGCAGTGTATTATAATAGCCATCGGAGGATCGCATAGTGAGGTCCCCTAGTGGGACTAGTAAAAAAAAAAGTTTAATAAAGTTCATAAAAAAAAAAAAGTGAAAATAAAAATGAAAAACCCACTTTTTCCCCTTACAAACTGCTTTAGTATTAAAAAAACAAAATAAAGTTAAAAAGTTACACGTATTTGGTATCGCCGCGTCCGTAACGACCCCGACTATAAAGCTATTACATTACTTAACCCGCACGGTGAACGGCGTAAAAAATTTAATAAAAAACGACGGAAAAATTGCTGTTTTCTGTGAATCCTGACTTTAAAAAAAATGTGATTAAAAAGTGATCAAAAAGTCTACTCCAAAATGGTACCAATAAAAACTACAAGTCTTCTCGCAAAAAAATCCCTCATACAACTGCATCGGCAAAAAAATAAAAACGTTACGGCTCTTCAAAAATGGAGACACAAAAACAAATAATTTTGAAAAAAAAGCGTTTTTACTGTGTAAAAGTAGTAAAACATACAAAAACTATACAAATTTGGTATCGTTGCAATCGTAACAACCCGCTGAATAAACTTATTGTGTTATTTATACCACACGGTAAACGGCGTAGATTTAGGACGCAAAAAAGAGTGGCAAAATGTAAGATTTTTTTCTATCCCCCCCCCAAAAAAAGTTAATAAAAGTTAATCAATAAATAATATGTACCTCAAAATGGTGCTATTAAAAAATACAACTTGTCCCGCAAAAAACAAGACCTTATACAGCTATGTCGACGCAAAAATAAAAGTTATAGCTCCCAGTTAAAGTCCCAGTAAGTGCTCTTCTACTTCTTTTTCTTTTTGATTAACACCTGTTCGCTGTTTTTTTTTTTTTTGGTAACTTGGATAATGGATAGCAAGATTGGAGGTTTTCTTCAGTGCACAGTTTGCCATATGTATGCACGACTGGAGCCGGAATTCCAGGGTGAATATCTCTGTGGCAGATGTGAGCATGTTGTTCACCTGGAAGCTCGTATTAGAGATCTGGAGGAGCAGAATGCAACACTGAGGAGGATAGACAATTTTGAGCGGAGCTTGCTGCTCACAGAGCATGCAGTTAGTGGGTTACAACTGGAGGGTGAAGACATGGGTGAGCAGGATCAGGTAAGTAGCTGGGTTAATGTAGTTAGGGGCAGTAGAAAGGGGTCAAAGACAAGGAAGGCTGATCCGGTTTCTGACATTCCAGGCAAAATTGCCAAGTTGGGTGATGATGCGAGGGTGTCAGTCTCAGAAATGGCAGCCCTAGTGGATACTGATCTCCCTAACAGCCGGGAGAACAGCCCAGCTAGTAGTCGGCGGGATGGTAATGCAGGTAAGCCAAGACAATTGATAGTCGTAGGGGATTCTATAATCAGGAAGACGGATAGAATAATTTGTCGCCAAGACCACCTCAACCGAATGGTTTGCTGTCTCCCTGGTGCCAGGGTTCGGCATGTGGTGGAACGGGTGGACAAATTGCTGGGAGGGGCTGGTGATGATCCAGCTGTCGTGGTCCATGTCGGTACCAACGACAGAATAAATGGTAGGTGGAGGAGCCTTAAGAATAATTTTAAAGAACTAGGCTACAAGCTGAAGGGAAGGACCTCCAAAGTAGTATTCTCAGGAATACTGCCTGTGCCATGCGCATCACAGGAAAGACAGCGGGAGCTCAGGGAGTTAAATGCATGGCTGAAGTCTTGGTGTAGAGGAGAAGGATTTGGGTTCCTAGAGCACTGGGCTGACTTTTCATTGGGGTACAAACTGTATTCTGCAGATGATTTGCACCTAAATGGAAGGGGGTCCGCTGTGCTGGGGGAGAGAATTCTAGCTGGGGTGGCGGAGTATTTAAACTAGGGCTGAGGAGGGAGGTCAATGTAGAAAAAAAAGGGGTAGCCAGGTTAGAGAGGGGTCAGACTATATTGTTGGGGGGAGAAACAGAATGTGGGGAGAGGACTAGACAACAAGATAAGGAGATCCTTTCGTTACAAAACATCAGTGTAAATAAAAAGGCCCGATTAATGTCAAATCACATTTCTGATAATAAAAGTGAAAAACTGACAGGCAAGTTAAAGTGTATGTTCACAAATGCCAGAAGTCTAGCAAGCAAAATGGGGGAGCTGGAGGCCTTGATACTGGAAGAAAATATAGATATAGTTGGTGTTGCTGAAACATGGCTGGACTCTTCACATGGCTGGGCTGTAAATCTACAGGGTTTTACACTTTTTCGGAAAGACAGGACAAATAGGAAAGGTGGTGGTGTATGTCTGTATGTGAGAAATGATATGAAGGCGAGTGTGAAAGAGACAATAGTGGGTGAATACTGTGAGGAGGTTGAAACCTTGTGGGTGGAACTAGAAAGGGAGGTAAACACTGAAAAAATTACTTTTGGTGTAATCTATAGACCCCCCAATATAACTGAGGAGATGGAAGTTCAGCTATATAAACAGATGGAGCGGGCTGCACAGGCGGGTACTGTAGTGATAATGGGAGATTTTAATTTCCGGGATATTAATTGGTGTCATGGTTCGGCTTCAACTGCAAAGGGGAGACATTTCCTCAACCTGTTGCAGGAAAATTTTATGGGCCAGTTTGTGGAAGACCCGACTAGAGGTGAAGCTCTGTTGGATCTGGTCATTTCTAATAATGCAGATCTTGTTGGGAATGTCAATGTTCGTGAAAACCTCGGTAACAGTGATCATAATATAGTTACATTTTACCTATACTGTAAAAAACAAACGCAGGCTGGGAGGGCAAAAACATTTAATTTTAAGAAAGCCAATTTCCCCAGGATGAGGGCGGCAATTCAGGATATAGACTGGGAAGAACTAATGTCAAATAATGGAACAAATGATAAATGGGAGATTTTCAAATCTACTTTGAGTTATTATAGTGCAAAATTTATTCCTACAGGTAACAAGTATAAACGACTCAAATTAAACCCCACATGGCTTACACCTTCTGTGAAAGGGGCAATACATGACAAAAAAAGGGCATTTAAAAAATACAAATCTGATGGTACAGCTGTAGCCTTTGTAAAATATAAAGAGCTTAATAAAATCTGTAAAAATGTAATAAAATTAGCAAAAATACAAAATGAAAGGCAGGTGGCCAGGAATAGTAAAACAAATCCCTAAAAATTCTTCAAGCATATAAATGCAAAAAAGCCCAGGTCTGAACATGTAGGACCCCTAGATAATGGTAATGGGGAGTTGATCACAGGGGATCAAGAGAAGGCAGAGTTACTAAATGGGTTCTTTAGCTCTGTATATACAACTGAAGAAGGAGCAGCTGATGTAGCCGGTGCCAGTGCTGTTAATATATCAGTTGATATACTGAATTGGATGAATGTAGAGATGGTCCAAGCTAAATTAAATAAAATAAATGTGCACAAGGCCCCGGGACCAGATGGGTTACACCCTAGAATTCTTAAAGAGCTTAGTTCAGTTATTTCTGTCCCCCTTTTCATAATATTCAGAGAATCTCTAGTGACTGGTATAGTGCCAAGGGACTGGCGCAGGGCAAATGTGGTGCCTATTTTCAAAAAGGGCTCTAGGTCTTCCCCGGGTAATTATAGACCAGTAAGCTTAACATCCATCGTGGGGAAAATGTTTGAGGGGCTATTAAGGGACTATATACAGGATTATGTGACAATAAATAGCATTATAAGTGACAGCCAGCACGGTTTTACTAAGGACAGAAGTTGTCAAACCAACCTAATCTGTTTTTATGAAGAGGTGAGCAGAAGCCTAGACAGAGGGGCCGCTGTGGATTTAGTGTTTTTGGACTTTGCAAAGGCATTTGACACTGTCCCCCATAGACGCCTAATGGGTAAATTAAGGACTATAGGTTTAGAAAATATAGTTTGTAATTGGATTGAGAATTGGCTCAAGGACCGTATCCAGAGGGTTGTGGTCAATGATTCCTTCTCTGAATGGTCCCCGGTAATAAGTGGTGTACCCCAGGGTTCAGTGCTGGGACCACTATTATTCAACTTATTTATTAATGATATAGAGGATGGGATTAATAGCACGATTTCTATTTTTGCAGATGACACCAAGCTATGTAATATAGTTCAGACTATGGAAGATGTTTGTGAATTACAGGCAGATTTAAACAAACTAAGTGTTTGGGCGTCCACTTGGCAGATGAAGTTTAATGTAGATAAATGTAAAGTTATGCATCTGGGTACCAACAACCTGCATGCATCATATGTCCTAGAGGGAGCTATAATGGGGGGAGTCCCTTGTTGAGAAGGATCTGGGTGTACTTGTAAATCATAAACTCAATAACAGCATGCAGTGTTAATCAGCTTCTTCAAAGGCCAGCAGGATATTGTCGTGTATTAAAAGAGGTATGGACTCGCGTGACAGGGATGTAATATTACCACTTTACAAAGCATCTAGAATATGCAGTCCAGTTCTGGGCTCCAGTTCATAGAAAGGATGCCCTGGAGTTGGAAAAAATACAAAGAAGAGCAACAAAGCTAATAAGGGGCATGGAGAATTTAAGTTATGAGGAAAGATTGAAAGAATTAAACCTATTTAGCCTTGAAAAAAGACGACTAAGGGGGGACATGATTAACTTATATAAATATATTAATGGCACATACAAAAAATATGGTGAAATCCTGTTCCTTGTAAAACCCCCTCAAAAAACAAGGGGGCACTCCCTCCGTCTGGAGAAAAAAAGGTTCAAGCTGCAGAGGCGACAAGGCTTCTTTACAGTAAGAACGGTGAATTTATGGAATAGTCACCACAGGAGCCGTCACAGCAGGGACAGTAGATGGCTTTAAAAAAGGGTTAGATAATTTCCTAGAACAAAAAAATATTAGCTCCTATGTGTAGAAATTTTTCCTTCCCTTTTCCCTTCCCTTGGTTGAACTTGATGGACATGTGTCTTTTTTCAGCCGTACTAACTATGTAACTATGTAACTATGAATGCGACGATGGAAAAACATAAAAAATAGCTTGGTCATTAAGGTCTAAAATAGGCTGGTCATTAAGGGGTTAAAAAGAGCATTTTGTGTTTACTTTGGTTATTTTTGTCCAATATTAACGCCCTGTAGATAAAGCCAGCACAGGAGCTGTGCGCGCTTCATCTTCAGCTGCTGTCCGCTGTAATACACAGCTGAGATCCCGCTGCAACGGTGACGACGGCATTCACCGCCAATCGCAGCTATTTAACCCCTTCAATGCGGCTGTCCATGGCAACCGCCGAATTGAAGTGGTTGACAGAGGGAGGGAGCTCCCTCTGTACCCCCCCCCCCCGGACCCTCCCGCGAGAGATGGCAGGTGGCGATGGTTGCTATGGCAACCAGGAAGCCGTTTCTAGGCTTCCTGGTTGCCCAGGTACGGAAGCCTATTAGGTCCTGCCCGAGGCATGACGTAATAGGCTAACTGTCAGATCAAGAATGACAGTTACAATATACTGCACTACATAAGTAGTGCAGTGCATAGTACCAGGGATCAGAAGACCAGATCTTCAAGTCCTCAGGTTAGTGTAAAAAAAAAAAGTGAAAAACGTAAAAAAAAAGTTAAAGAAAAATAAATAAAAATTTTAACTAATAAAAACAACAATCGCCCTGTTTCCCTGATCAACTTTATTATTAGGGAAAAAAACGAAACATAATAGGTATCGCCACGTTCGGAACGGCCTGATCTATAAAAATATCACATTATTTTTACTGCACGGTGAACACCGTTAAAAATTACGGGCCCATAGACTTCTATTGGCCACGGGTACCTTTCTGTATGCTTACGGGAAGGTGAAAAATGCAGTTGAAAAATATGGAACATGTCCTATTTCAGGCCGTGATAACGGCACGGGCAGGCCCATAGAAGTCTATGGGGCTCCCGTAATTACGGGTGGCTACGTGTGTGTGCACCCGTAATTACGGGAGCGCTGCGAGGCGACGTCAGGGGATAGTTACTGTCCAGGGTGCTGAAAGAGTTAACTGATTGGCAGTAACTCTTTCAGCACCCGGGACAGTGACTACCGCTGGAGTTAATAGTATTAAAAGTTAACTTACCTGCTTCTTCCTCCAGTCCGGCCCCCCGGGATGACGTTTCATCCCATGTGACCGCTGCAGCCAATCACAGGCCGATCACAAGCTGCAGCGGTCACATGGACTGCCGCGTCATCCAGGGAGGTCAGACTGGATGTCAAAAGAGGGATGCGCCACCAAGACAACGGTACGTATGAACTTATTTTACTTACAATCGCTGAGGAAACTCTGCCTGAAAGGGCTGCCCCTTCTCTCTTTCCAGCACTGATAAAGAGAAGGGGCTGCCGATTAGTGCAGAGAAAACGGGTCCATAAATACTGGTGGAATACGTGTGACAAAGGACCCGTATTTACGCCATTATTTAAGGGAGGAAAAAAAATACATTCGTGTGCATGCGGCCTTAGGCAATACTGGAGCGCAGATATTTTGTATAATACCCAAAAACCCGGCCTGTGCATAAAGAATTGGTTCAAAGCGTACCACACCAATCCATGGATTATTCATTCACCCCATTATTACATCATCCTATTATGCCCTGGTGCACTTTGCCCAGTTTACATATACCCTGATGTACTCCACCCAGCTTACATGTGCCCCCACATTATAAGCTGAAATACCAGTAAAACACCAAGCAAAATCTGCGCTTCAAAAGCCAAATGGTGGTCAAACTGAGCCTGGCAGTGGGCCCAAACGGCAATTTATGACCACATATGGGGTATTACTGTATTCTGGAGAACCCGCTTAACAATTTATGTGGTGTGTGTCTACGCTGGTACAAGCTGGGCACAACGCATTGGGCACTGAAATGACATATCTGTAGAAAACGGCAATTTTCAATCTGCAACATCTATTGTGTACTCATTTTTGCAAAACACTTGTGGGGACAAAAGGCTCACTACACCCCTAAATAAATTCTTTGAGGGATCTAGTTTCCAAAATGGGGTAATTTTTTGGGGGTTGCACTGTACTGGTACTATAGCTCAATGCAACATGGTGTCAAAAACAAATCTTGTAAAATCTCCACTCCAAATACTAAATGGCGCTCCTTCCCTTTAGAGCCTTGCTGTGTATCCAAATAGCAGTTTATGACCACGTGTGGGGTATGGCTTACTCTGGAGAGACTGCTTTACGAACGTTAGTGCTTTTCTCCTATAGTCCTTGTGAAAATGCAAAATTTTGGGCTGGAACTACATCTTTTCGCAAAAAAAATAATTTTTCATTATTTTTTCTTTTCACATCCCAATTCCAATAAATTCAGCAAAAACCTGCGTGGTCAAAATGCTCACTACACCCCTAGATTAATTCCTCAAGTGGTGTGGTTTACCAAGTGGAGTCACATTTCAGGGTTTCTTACTGTACTGGTACCTCAGGGGCTTTGTAAATGCAACATGGAGCCCAGGAATCAATCCTGCAAAATCTGCCCTCCAACTGCCAAATGATGCTCCTTCCCTTGTATCCTGCCGTTTATCCAAACAGCCGTTTATGACCACATATGAGGTATTTCCGTACTCGGGAGAATTTTCTCTCCGAAAGCCAAATAGCGCTCCTTCCCTTCTGAGCCCTGATGTGTATTCATACAGTAGTTTATTACCACATATGGTGTATTTCTGTACTCTGGAGAAGTTGCTTTACAAATGTTGGGGTGCTTTTTCTCCTTTATTTGATGAGAAAATGAAACATTTTGACCTAAAGCTACGTATTAGTGGAAAAAAATAATAATTTAATTTTCACTGCCCAATGCTAATGAAATCTATGAAACCCCTGTGGGGTCAAAATGCTCACTACACCCCTAAATGAATTCCTCTAGTGGTGTAGTTTCCAAAATGGAGTCACTTTTGGGGGGTTTCCACTGTACTGGTACCTTAGGAGCTTTACAAATGCGACATGGTGCCGAGAAATCAATCCATTAAAATCTGTACTCCAAAAGCCAAATGGATTGCCTTCCCTTCTGAGTCCTGCTGCTTCCCAAACAGCAGTTTATGACCACATGTTGGGTATTTCCGTACTCTGGAGAACTTGCTTTACAAACGTTTGGGTGCTTTTCCTCATTTGTTTGTTGACAAAATAAAAAATTCTGAGGTAAAGCCACATCTTATTGGGAAATAATGTAATTTTTCAGTTTCACTTCCCAATTCTAATGAAATCTATGAAATACCTGTGTGGTCAAATTGCTCACTACACCCCTAAATTAATTCCTGAAGGGGTGTAGTTTCCAAAATGGGGTCTTTTTTGGGGTGTTTCCTTTGTTTTTGCACCACAAGACCTCTTCTAACCCGACATGGTGCCTGAAATATAATTTAAGATAAGGAAGGCCCTAAAATCCACTAGGTGCTCCTTTGCTTCTAGGGGTTTTGTTTCAGTCCATTAGCACACTAGGGCCACATGTGGGATATTTCTAAAAACTACTGAATTAGGGATATAAATATTCAGTTGTGTTTCTCTGGTAAAAAAAAAAACCTTCAGTATTACTGGAAAAATTGATTAAAATGAAATTTCTGGAAAAAAAAATTAAATTTGCAAATTTCCCTTCCACTTTGCTTTAATTCCTGTGAAACGCATAAAGGGTTAAGAAACTTTCTAAATGCTGTTTTTAAAATGGGGTGATTTCTAGGGATTCCTAATATATAAGGTCCTCAAAGCCACTTCAGATCTGAACTGTTGCCCAATTTTGAAAATTTTCTTGAAAATGTGAGAAATTGCTGCTAAACTTAAGAAACTTGTAACGTCCTAGAAATAAAAGGATGTTCAAAAAGCAATGCCAATCTAAAGTAGACATATGGGAAATGTTAGCTAGTAGCTATTTTGTGTGGTATAACTATCTGTCTTACAAGCAGATACATTTGAATTTAGAAAATGCTAATTTTTTGCACATTTTCTCTAAATTTTGGTGTTTTTAACACAAAAATATTGAATATATCGACCAATTTTTTTCACTGACATAAAGTACAATATGTCACGAGAAAACAATCTCAGAATCGCTTGGATAGGTAAAAGCAATCCCAAATTATTACCACATATAGTAACACACGTCGGATATAAAAAAATGAGGCTGTGTCATTTGGTCCAAAAGTGGCTGCGTCCTTATGGGGTTAAAATTGGTTTGATCAAACTTTCAAGTGTAACAAATATACAAAAACAGAAGACCTTTTTCACCGTACTTTATATACTAAAAAAGCTATTTATGTTCTGTTCTGGTCTATGTAGACCGTAGCATATCTAATATTTTTTTTACCTACTTTCTGCTAATGGAACCGGTTTCCATTTTTACACAATCTCCATAAAGATGAAACGTGGACCAAAATACAACCAAGTGAATGGTTTATTAATCTACCTATTTCATTGTTAGAAGTTGATAGCATATTCAACTATGTTGGAACCTATGAGTAAATTCCCCTGGTCAACCAGTTACCATACGTGTCTGGCTCATCTGTTGACATATAAATAAGAAAGTTATTGTCAAACTTCCTAGTCAATATATTAAATTCTCTGTCCCACCAAAAAACTGTCTGAATAGCATTGAAGCCTCTGCACTTACATAAGAAGGGGGCAGCTTCTGAGTAATTATCGGTCTTGTTTTTTCTCATTTGTTTTTATGCAGCAGTCAAACAGATGCAAATCAGTTCACAGGAATGGTTTACCAAGGCCTCCTCCTAAGTGAGCGTAGGAGGCTTCGAACAGAAAGTATTGAAGAACACGCTACTCCAAATTCACCACCTGCCATATGGCCAGGTAAGAGCATTGGCTGGTGGCATTCTAACTATGAGAAGTATTACTTCCAGCAAATGACTGGACAAGTGGACTTCAAAATTTAAAAATAAAGCTTAAAAGCTTAAAAAATCCCACCACTTCCTCCCTTTAACATCTAGCTCCCCCTTGATCGTATTTTGTCATATTGCAATGTAAAATGTTTATAAAGAATTCTTCACCAGTATATGTGTTACAGGAGATCAGCTTTTTCCTTTCTCCCCCTCCCAATCCAATGTCTGCCTGTAAGACAACTGGCTGCAGCAGGACAGCTGCCCACTGCTTTGTCTGCAATAGAGGACATGGAATGTTAAAGAGGCTCTGTCACCAGATTCTCAAATCCCTATCTCCTATTGCATGTGATCGGCGCTGCAATCTAGATAACAGTAACGTTTTTTTTTTGTTTTTTTTAAAAAAACGTTCATTTTTGGCCAAGTTATGAGCTATTTTATATATATATATATATATATATGCAAATGAGCTTTGAAATGGACAACTGGGCGTGTTTTTTTTCGTATGTCCAACTGGGTGTGTATTTTGTTTTTAACTGGGCGTGTTTTACTTGTTTTACTAACTGGGCGTTGTGAATAGAAGTGTATGATTCTGACGAATCAGTGACCAATCAGCATCATGCACTCCTCTCCATTCATTTACACAGCAGCATCACGTTCTTACTAGAACGATGTGCAGCCACATACACAAGTGTCCTGATAATGAATACACATGACCTCCAGCCTGGACGTCATGTGTATTCAGAATCCTGATACTTCTGAATCTTTAGAAAAAAAACACGCCCAGTTGTCCATTTAAAATCTCATTTGCATATATATATATATATATATATATATATATATATATATATATATATATAAAATAGCTCATAACTTGGCCAAAAAAGAACGTTTTAAAAAAAACATAAAACCGTTACTGTTATCTACATTGCAGCGCCGATCACATGCAATAGGAGATCGGGATTTGAGAATCTGGTGACAGAGCCTCTTTAACCTCGACCTTTTACTAAGCAGCATCTTATTTGAGAGATGCACCTTCTATGCAACCACTATTCATAGAAGCTGCATATTGGCGCTTCAACGCAAACCCATCAGTCCTGCTGACTGACGACTATGCTCAGAGCAGCTCCTGTGTGCATCTGACACACAGGATCACCCTACTAATGATCAAATCTAAATGGATGCATAGACGCTGCATCTCAAAAACAAAGGAACGTTTTTAATAAAGATGTGTTAGAAAACTGTATTTCATGCAAAAATACATACATTTAAAAAACATGACCGCAAAGCTTTACATAGCCTTTAATGCTGTTTATCTGTTTACAATTATATTTTCTTTTTTTTTTTTTTTGTTCACTTGAATTTTTTAGGTGTTAGCTCTCTAATAAACCTACTAAATACGGCCCAAGATGAGGACCAGCCCAAACTCAATGTGCTTCTATGTGAAGCAGTTGTAGCTGTCTACGTGAGCTTGCTGATTCACGCCCTCGCTACTGACTCTAGCACTGAACTCTTTCGTCTTTCTGCTCATCCTCTGAACAACCGGATGTGGGCAGCGGTTTTTGGGGGTGGAGTTAAGCTTGTAGTGAAGCCAAGAAAACCGCCAGAGAGTATTCCAGGTACACTTTATATTTTCCAAATATGTTGATTTTTATTCCTTTGTAGTACAAACATTCTTTTAATTTAATTTTGTTTTTGCTACCTTTTAAGCCATTTATGCCGACTGACCTTCCTATGTGTATCTGAATCTTGCTTCAGATCAAATGTTATGGCTCTTATCAGACATGGAATATTTATAACTAGTACATTTGTTGATATGTCCAAAACTGGTGTATCTCACCCAGGTAGAACCAAGAGCTTTGATGAGCAAAAACCGCAATGTGCTCTGCTGTTGCCAAACGAGGAGCAACCTACAACAGAAAGTGCTTTACTTATCACTAAAAACAATACTTCTGTTATTGATAAAGGGCAGGAGTCTCAAGTGTGTGGTGAGAAACCGGTGTGATTATTGCTGTGTCTGGAATTCCTTTCCTTCAACCACTGCCATGTGAAAGCACCTTGTAAATACTGCATGTAAAAAAAAATTAGACTAAATGTCACGGCGTGAAAATTTCACCACTAAAATCTTTATTCTACTTCAGTATTGCAAGTGTTCAATTGGTTGCCTAATTCTGCATGCTCTGTGGTAAGGCAAAAAGGGAAGGTTTATATACTGCATCTAAAGTGGTTGAATAGGCTCTTTTCTTCCAGCAATCCCTGCACTGTCTGAAGAAATAGACAAGCATCGCCGTCGCTTCAATATGAGAATGCTGGTGCCTGGAAGACCGGTGAAGGATGTCGCTATACCTCCACCGGTCCCTGCTGAAAGACCAACCTACAAAGAGAAATTTATCCCCCCAGAACTAAGCATGTGGGACTATTTTGTGGCCAAGGTATGATCATTGTTTATCTAGTTTTTGCTGTTTAGTTGTTCACATAGCGCTTCTAAGTTGCCATAAAAAAAGTAGAATTTATAGTCAAAAGCAATTTTTTATTTTTTTGCATATAACAGTAGTACATGTGAATATTTGAAATTTTGTAACAAAACTGACTTAGGGAAAGTCTTAATTTCCTGCCTGCATACAGAAACCACCTAAGTTCCCCAAAAATCCGTCTGCGATAATACAGTAAATTGAAGTACGGGTGCTGTGCACTATATCACATATCACACCAGGAAGAGCATGCCCACTCGGTAAGCATGCAAGGAATAACCATACAGTAACTGAAATCAGAGGGATTGAGAGACCAAAAATATGCAGGTCAAGGCCCTTTTACACTCGGCCGGTGCGGCGAGCGTCAATCAACGAGACATCGTTGATCGGCGATCCTTTGCTCCTGTCCTACAGAGCTATGGATGGGGACAAGCGGTCGTTACTCCGATTTGCTCGTCCCCATCGGTTATTGACCTGTCGGAAGCGCGTCTCCCTGTGTACACAGGGAGATTTGCTGCCGACAACGTTTAATCTTTAACTTTTTTTAAACGATACGTTCAGCAGATGATCGAGTTTGCTCGTTCATCTGCTAATTGCTACACTTTTTACACAGGGCAATTATCGGCAACGAGCGTTATATGAACGCTCGTCTGCCCGATAATCGTCCTATGTAAAACCCCCTTTAAACCCAATTTCTAGCCGCACTACATCTCATGCATCTACAGTCGATTGTGGCCTCTTAAAAGGGATCTGCAAATAGGGGGTCAGACTTGTCAGCAAGATCTGAGGTATTTGAATCTGTTTGTTTTACACTTTTCTTTACTATACAACAGCAGAATTGTGACAAACAGAATTTGTGTGGTTAAGTAATACTAATCTTTGTAAGAATGGCAAGTGTACGCCCTAGTATGTTAGAAAAGAGTTAAAAGACAACTATCAATAGGAAAGATCTCTTTAAATTAGGCCTTCTGAAGATTAACACACTTCCTACATATAGTGTTCATCAGATCACTGAAATATAAAATCTTATACTCAGAATTTTCAGCCAATTAAGCTGGCCATACACCTTTGATAAATGTTGCAGGTCAGATCGGCCAATAATCGAATGTGTATGTGAGCAGCCCGACTGAATTTCATCATGTTGCCCTGTGTGACTGCTGACCCTTTCCCTATTAAAATAATCATGCATGCTTAGGCCAATCTGCGGGAAAACCATACTGTGAATATACATAAAGTCAATTGTCTGGGTTTACAAGGGCTCAAGCGGTTATGTTACTCGTGCATAGTTACTGTAGACATTTTTCAGTTAGGTTATTGAAGAGATGACAGCTAATGATTTTTAATGACGGAGCTGCATTGTGCTCTACTCTTTTCCGCAGACAAAATATTTGAAGGTTATGAATCTTCTTTGTTCCCTTTGCCTTAGTGTTTATCCATCAGACACAATATTGAAGTTTTAAAAGTGTTCTTACATCACTGTTTTCAATTGTCTGAAGCAGATTTCTAGGTTTACTTTGATGAAAAGTGTAAAATTTACACCTTTAACGTGTTGTATTTAATCCTATATTGTTTTTATCAATAAAACAAAGTGTTTCCAATAAAAGCTAAAAGAAAACAATTTTTATATATACAGTATATATAAATATATATCTTAGCTGTCCTCCAGAAGAACAAAACTGGCTCTCTAATGCTACCTAAAGCTAGCAACGTTGCACTAGAGAGCCGGTTTTCTTTCTTTTGGAGATCTATTTTGCATACTCTTTCCCCGGGAGCATTGACCACCTGAAGTCTTCCTACTAGCTGTATCTCCTCAAAGAGCACCAACTACAAGTCTTCAGGCTCCCAGCCTGCATCATCCACAGTGTGTGCTCTTGTTCTTCTACAATAATACCCACTTTTGTGGTTTTCTCTATTTTATATAAGCAGATTCATATGTTTCTAATGTGTTTTACTGTCCTTTCTGATTGATCTTTGGTGATCATGATCTTCAGTAGCTGATTGTGTAATTTTGCCTGTGACCTCAACCTCCGCTTGCATCTGACCTTATACCTCTGTTGTAACCTCTTGAACTTGACATTGTACATCATGTATTGTTCCTGATTTTCAGTCTCTGATCTCGCCTCTTAGTCCTCAGAATAGACTAGTATTAATAATTGTAAGACCGGCATGAGACTCATGAGTCCACTACATTCTTAGGTTTTAAAGGAGCGCAGAGGATTTAGGCTTCCTGATTATCATACAGCAGTTACATTGTGATTTGCATTTGCAAACATACCAACCTCGCTGTAATGACCGTGTGTAAGCTTGGCTTTATTTGGATTTTAGGCTGTTACTTTCACATTTACGTGAAAGAATGAAGACTACAGGAAGTCTCCGCTCTTTCCCCTTTTCTTTCTGCTTTACGTGAAATTGCTTCCACGATCCTCAAATATTCAAGAAATTATTACAATTGTAATATTTAGTTCCTTGGTGATGAACAACATTATGATCTTGCAAAGCATTCCTATAGAGTTGTTTTGTTTTTTGGTTCTAGCTGTGGCATTTTCTGAATTGTTTGTTTACATTGTATTGCAGCCCTTTCTTCCTCTATCGGATAGTGGCGTAATTTATGACTCCGATGAAAGTATTCCAAGTGATGATGAGGAGGATGATGAGGATGCATTCCTTTCTGATACTCAAATACAAGAACATACTAATTCTAGTTCTTACAGGTAAAGAAAATTGTTACCGGGCATAAATTGGAGGTATAGAATAGATGCTGTAGATATAATAGATGGATGAAAGGATTAATACATAGACATTAGGTGATCATATTTAAAACCTTACTAATCCATTGTATAATGTATACAAGAATATTGACAGTCCTTTTGAACACCAATTTAAATATAAGTAAAATGTTGAGTAGCTTTGAAAATATTTTGCTTTCCATATTTTGTACTGTAGTAGCTTACTTCTTGCAGTATTCTTTATATCTACAACCGGTTTTAAATAACTAAAGCTTTATCATTATTTTTAAAAAAACAATTTATTCGGCTTTCTAATATACTTTGTGTTTCAATTCCTCAACATTTTCAAAATCTCTGCTTGCTGTCATGAACAGGAACATTCTTGCTTACATCCAGAGGTTTAAAACACAGTCCTAAGCGGTTTCATGTATATAAGTTTGCTTTAATACTTATAGTCTAGGCAAACCGAG
This sequence comes from Rhinoderma darwinii, assembly GCF_050947455.1. Lineage (NCBI taxonomy): Eukaryota > Metazoa > Chordata > Amphibia > Anura > Rhinodermatidae > Rhinoderma > Rhinoderma darwinii. Next base: position 284,208,230 of record NC_134689.1, on the reverse strand, counting down.
ATCTTGAAAATGGTAACTATTTGAAACAGTCGAATAGATTTATTACTATTCTAAAATTAGAACGCTTAAAACTAGACCAGGCAGTCAGAAGATGTGCCAAATTTATCAGTGGTTCGTGATGTGTGATAAATTTGGCCCATCTTGCTAGACACGTTAGACTTTTTTTTTTCTTCCTTACACCACCGCTTTGTTGGCTTACTTTAAAGTATTTATATTAAAATATTTTGCAGGAAGGTTTTGGTGCACTTTGGCTCATTTTAAGCCACGCCCCTTATTGCTAAGCCACTTCCCTTTTCTACATTTTTTTAAAACTTTTTTTATAACTGTCTAATGAGACACAAAAGTGTCTAAAATACATAATACATTTCCCCCTTCCTTTTCCTTTCTGTATCTCTTACCCTTTGTATTACCCAGTTGTTCTTGCAGGAATACTCCTTACAATTCTATTGTTGATTATATGCACAGTTTGAATATGTTATGCGCTACTTCTTCATAATGTTCATGTCGCACAGACTACACTCCGTTATATGTGGTGAATGGTCGAGATATATCTGGCCTGCTGTTTTTTTATTTTGAATTAAAAATCCAATAAAAATGTAATCTAAAAACGAAAAACACAATCTGGCGCAAGGTATATACGCCAGTTTTTGAATGTAAATTTAACCATAATTCTGGCGCAATTACTGTAGTTTAGTTAATCTCTCCCATGGTATATTAGAATGCTGCATAACATTTATTATACATTGATTAAATACAATTTACAAGCTGGACAACCCCTTTAATGCAGACAGCGTAATAGTTATTCATTTGACGTGTTACATAAAACATCAGATGCTTGGTCTGTTCTTGAACTACACTACCGTTCAAAAGTTTGGGGTCACCCAGACAATTTTGTGTTTTCCATGAAAACTCACACTTATATTTATCAAATGAGTTGCAAAATGACTAGAAAATATAGTCAAGACATTGACAAGGTTAGAAATAATGATTTTTATTTGAAATAATAATTTTCTCCTTCAAACTTTGCTTTCATCAAAGAATGCTCCATTTGCAGCAATTACAGCATTGCAGACCTTTGGCATTCTATCTGTTAATTTGCTGAGGTTATCGGGAGAAATTTCACCCCATGCTTCCAGAAGCCCCTCCCACAAGTTGGATTGGCTTGATGGGCACTTCTTGCGTACCATACGGTCAAGCTGCTCCCACAACAGCTCTATGGGGTTGAGATCTGGTGACTGTGCTGGCCACTCCATTACAGATAGAATACCAACTGCCTGCTTCTTCCCTAAATAGTTCTTGCATAATTTGGAGGTGTGCTTTGGGTCATTGGCCTGTTGTAGGATGAAATTGGCTCCAATCAAGCGCTGTCCACAGGGTATGGCATGGCGTTGCAAAATGGATTGATAGCCTTCCTTATTCAAAATCCCTTTTACCTTGTACAAATCTCCCACTTTACCAGCACCAAAGCAACCCCAGACCTTCACATTACCTCCACCATGCTTGACAGATGGCGTCAGGCACTCTTCCAGCATCTTTTCAGTTGTTCTGCGTCTCACAAATGTTCTTCTGTGTGATCCAAAGACCTCAAACTTCGATTCGTCTGTCCATAACACTTTTTTCCAATCTTCCTCTGTCCAATGTCTGTGTGCTTTTGCCCATATTAATCTTTTCCTTTTATTAGCCAGTCTCAGATATTGCTTTTTCTTTGCCACTCTGCCCTGAAGGCCAGCATCCCGGAGTCACCTCTTCACTGTAGACGTTGACACTGGCGTTTTGCTGGTACTATTTAATGAAGCTGCCAGTTGAGGACCTGTGAGGCGTCTCTTTCTCAAACTAGACTCTAATGTACTTGTCTTGTTGCTCAGTTGTGCAGCGGGGCCTCCCACTTCTCTTTCTACTCTGGTTGGAGCCTGTTTGTGCTGTCCTCTGAAGGGAGTAGTACACACCGTTGTAGGAAATCTTCAGTTTCTTGGCAATTTCTCGCATGGAATAGCCTTCATTTCTAAGAACAAGAGTAAACTGTCGAGTTTCACATCTAACCAGTTGGAGAGTTTAATCGAACCCACAAATGTAATGCTCCAGATTCTCAACTAGCTCAAAGGAAGGTCAGTTTTATAGCTCCTCTAAACAGCAAAACTGTTTACAGCGGTGCTAACATAATTGCACAAGGGTTTTCAAGTGTTTTCTAATCATCCATTAACACAGTTAGAAAACACAATGTACCATTAGAACACTGGAGTGATGGTTGCTGGAAATGGGCCTCTATACACCTATGTAGATATTGCATTAAAAACCAGACATTTGCAGCTAGAATAGTCATTTACCACATTAACAATGTATAGAGTGTATTTCTGATTAATTTAATGTTATCTTCAATGAAAAAAACTGTGCTTTTCTTTTAAAAATAAGGAAATTTCTAAGTGACCCTAAACTTTTGAACGGTAGTGTAGTTAACCAGTGCAATTTAAGAAGATGTCCTCTTAAAGCAATTCCTTTTAGTTTTTTCCTTGTATAGGTTTTCTGAACTGATCAAGCAATGTAGTGTCAAGTTACAATAATTCTCTGTTGGTCTATTTTCAGCTGGACACTTATCCGTTTGGCAATGGTGAAACTTGCAGTCCATAATCTTAAGAATTTCTTCCCGATTGCTGGACTAGAACTCACAGGTTGGTTTAAATACCTTAAATGTAGTGCTACTCGGAAAATAGTGTACCTAGAGGCAGAAAGTTGTTTTTTTTTTTTTTTTATATTGTATTATACTTGGTTGTTAAAGGGGTTTTCCCACGAGAGACATTCATGACGTAGCCACAGGATATAAAGAAAAGTAGGAGGTTTTGAAGCAGCACAGGTCCCGAGTCTGGTGCAGTGCACGCTGTCAAGCCAGGCAAACCCACTCCGGCATAATGCAAATTCCAAGAAAAGTAGTAAGACAACAGCACACGTCTCCAGGCCTGTTTGTCGTGGATGTTTTGACAATAAAACCACTTTGAAGATCTGGAGACGTGTGCTGTTGTCTTACTACTTTTATTGGAGTATCCACAGGATATGTCATAAATGTCTCTCATGGGAAAACCCCTTTAAATGAAAGAAAAAATATGGCGCAGATCTACTAATACTGTCTAAGATTTAGACTGTGAAAAATGTATCAAACTGGTGCACGCTCTATGATAAATTTGGTACATCTAGCTAGACCATTTTCTCTTCGGCTTAGTTCACGCAATGTTTTTTTTTTACGCCAAAATTTTGGTGCAATTTTAACGCGCGGCAACACAATTTAAGTCATTCCCCTTTCCCACTTGTCCAGCGCGGCACAAAAAGTGGCTAAAACCATTAATGTGGCGCACATCACGTTTGCCAGATTTCTCGCATATTTTGAATAGTAAATCTGCACCCATGTCTTTTTACTGCTGCTGCAATACAATAACAGATTTATTTTTATTTTATTTTTATACTAGATCTTCCTGTAACCTCTCCACTTGGCATTGGAATTCTTAAAAACCTAGAAAACTGGGAGCAAATTCTCCATGAAACAATGGACCAGTTTGAAGGCCCACCACCACATTATATTAACACCATTCCCAGTGAACTAACCGTAGGGGCTGGACCTGCCATTCTACGTCACAAGGCAATGCTGGATCCTGAAAATACACCATTTAAGTACGGAACTATAGTTCATAAGAAAAAATATATATATTTCCATTGGGCTCTTAACTCCTAAGTCATCACCCCCATTTCCTTAGTTTTACTGCCCACCTTATCTTAAAGTGTTGCTGTAAAGGTTTTTAACTTTTCATTGCTGTTTCATAATTGAAAATATAAGCCTATTCAGAATGTAAAGTTATTACTGATATCCTATGGTTTTCATCCTGTTGTCCTATCTTCACTCCTATCTCCTTCTGGTTTGCCTGCTGTTACTTGAGCAATGCACGCTCGTTGTCAGGGAGAATCCGTATCCAGCTCTATCAGAAGCTGGATAAGGATTCTAGGGATAACAGATGCATTTTAGGAGCGACGCAGGAAGCGTGCGTGCTCCTGATGCAGGCTTGTGTTAGTATAGATCAGCGGCCGCTGCTGGCTCCTGAGAGACCGATACAGAAGCAGGAGCTTCTGAACCCTGATTGGATGCCCTGCCGAGTAGTGCGTTCATGAGCAGACGCGCTCGGCAGCACGGGAACTAAAGGAGCTGTGCCGGGCACAATTCCCTTAGTTCACGTCTTGACCCGGAAGGGAATGCCCATTTGCACAGCCAGCTATAGGTGAATGAACATCTATGGCTGGAAAAGGCCCATGGGGGAGAACTACAGACAGGAGTAAGGTAGAAACACCATTTATATAGCGATTTAATTGTATTTCCAAGTAGGATCAAGCTATGTATTTTATTCTTTTTGGGCCAAACTTTGGAGGAACACTTTAATGATGTATCACCTTATGTACTAATTGTCTTTGCGTAACATCTTAAATGTTGTGCTTTTTTCTAAGTCATTCATTTGTAAACTTGCCTGACGAAGGAGCCTGTGTGCTCTGAAAGCTTGCATATTGAACTTTTATGGTTAGCCAATAAAGGTATCATACCAACAATGCTTTTGTCTTTTTTGACACAAAAGTATTTAACATTGCATATGGTTTCTGGCTAACACGGTACTACACTATTTTTTTTTCTGCACTCCATTGGGCTCTAAAACTGTTATGACATGTAATTGAAAATGTATTTAAAAAATGTTCTATAGATGACATTCAATAGATTAATTAATTGGCACAAAATTTTGGACCTAAAAGCAAAATAGATCAGTATTGAAATTAATTCAATCTGTCCAGGATTTTATTGCTTAGAATATCAAAATATTCGACACTTCTTGCAGATCCAAAGATTATACAGGCTTTCCTGTGAAGCGCCTCTGGCATTATCTAGTGAAGCAAGAACTTCTCCAGGAATCTTTTATCAAATACATCTTCACCAAGAAAAGGAAACAGAGTGAGGTATTCTTACTCATCGTGCTTTTTTGCGTAGCATTGCTTGTGTCCTTGGTATTGTTTTGCGGTCTTCCGTTTTTCTGCTTATATATCACATAGCTATATAATATAAACTGTTCAATTTAGCAATTGCATTGACATTCAAAGTGCCTATATCACTAGAAATCATCTTCAAAAATGTTTGGCATTCCTTACTATGTTGATTTCAGAAGCACATATAACTTAAATGGTAAATACTCCTAGCGGAACATAGAATTACGGAAATGTCCGTGTAAGTATGATATTTCCACCCGGGCGTTTCTCTGATTATTTACCATTCGTGCCTCTTTTTTTGTTTTGCTTTTTTTATTTTTGTATTATTACTATGATTTGTTGTTTCATGTGTTGTCCGATCATTGTGTGGTTGCTGTAGACTTGCATTTACTGTGCATGACAAAGCAACATACAAGTATTTGTCATGCTAATTGTTTCTTAATAGTGATCTGGAATGTCTCATACATTTTCTTTTTTTATGTGTGTGTTCTTTGTGCATGTGTTTTCGTGTTTGTGACTGTGTGGTGTCATGTAGTCTGTAGAAGACAGTGCGGAGCGTTTCAGAGTAGACTCCCTTGCAGATCTTCAGAAAAACAAGGTAGTATGTCTTACAAAGGCTCCTACTCCTCTTGCACTCACTTTCATGTTCACTGGTACCAGCGTTTTTTTTCCCTTGGCTTCTGCTGGTTCGCTGCTTTAACCGTTCACATTATTTTGCTGATGGTATGCAGTGCTTTAATTGACATGTACTTTGATATTTGCACAATTCATTTTGTATTATTTATTCATTTAAATAGCCTTCCGTTTGCAATCTAGATTAAGTATGTGCTCGTAGTGAACAACAGCATTGTGCCTACCCTCAGCAAAAGCTGACCGCATCTGACTTACAAATGATCTTCTATGGCCTCCTTTTTAACCTCCTATGTTTCATACTAATATCAACTATTTTGGTGCTTCCTTTCAAAGTGGTTTGGGGAATATTTCTGTCGGGCTTACAAGTTAAAAGTTAATAAAACTGTAATATCATTAAAATGCTGGAATAAGTGAACTTCAGCTGCACTTACTTAATCTTGTTCTATATGTGCCTGTAAGACATTTTGTTCCTAGAGTCGCAGAGGTGATGCACATTTTTCTTTGCAGGTTGAAGCGGATCTTGGTTACCCAGGTGGAAAAGCAAAAATAATTCACAAGGAGTCTGATATAATAATGGCTTTTGCCATTAATAAGGTAAGGACATTTAAACTTTAAATGTGAAAAATTACCGTATATACTAAAGAACCCTGTATTTTTAAAGTAAATATGACTACAATCTTTTATGGTTCAAGAAAATTATTGGAAGAATATTGTAAAACTGAGTCGCTTCAAAGAAAAAGTTGAAGAAGTTGGTTTAGGGACTTGTCCATGTAATATCTTTTAATACACTCGCATTACTATTCTTTCATTTGATCTATTCTCACATTACAACACACAGACATTTACAGTAGATCTTGGGCCGATTTAACCTTTTTATAGATAGAGTCAATAATTAAAATAACAGTGGGGCACTGAGATTATTCAATTATTTTAATAATACTCCGGTAGTATAGGTGGAAAGAAGCACCCGGCTAATCATTATAGGCCAAAATAATGCAATACAAAAGCCTGTAAGGGTTTAATAAACACTAGGGAAATGTATCCGTGTTAGAGCGCTCGGTAACTGAGGGGGCCTAAAGTACTTCTTCTGCCCACCCAGTCAATGGTGGATTACTGTACCATCCCACTGATAGATTTGATTTATTGACTTATGTCTTAAATTATTGGTAGCTTTATTTTTTTTTTTAAAGTAAAATTCATCCCTAAACGTGCTGAAATGCATGTATTTGTTTAAAATGTGGTTCATCATGGCCTGACCAATTATATTGGAACTCTAAAGAAGTTAAAAGAAACGAGCTAGAATCTTTTATTCGTATTCCAAGTGTCAAACTTGTAAAGAAAATCGAGCCTTGTCTAAAAAGGTTAGAAATAAGGTAATAGCCAAGCATGATAACGGTAGAGGCTACAAGACCATCCCTAAAGAGCTGCAGGTCCCTATGAGCACTGTTTCCATTATTATCATTATTAAGTTAAACGTCCAGTTGGTAAAAAGTAAAAACACGCCCAGTTGGTCATTAAGAAACAAATTTGCATCAATCTAAAATTGCTCATAACTTGCTAAAAAATGATCGTTTTTCAAAATAAAAACCACTGCTGTTCTCTACATTACAGCGCCGATCAGATTATGTAGGAGATAGAGCACTTATAATCTGGCGAAAGAGCCTCTTTAAATAGAGAATGAGGATTCTAGGGCAAAATATAGATTATTTTTTTCTTTGCAGGCTAACAGTAATGAAATTGTCCTGGCTTCTACACATGATGTGCAAGAACTGGACGTGTCAAATCTTTTGGCTGCTCAGCCTTATATATGGATTGGAGAGGAATATGACCGAGAATCTAAAAGGTCAGCCTTTATCTCAATAACTAATTCACTGCATTAGAGTTGAGAAGAATTCTGATTATTGCACGGTTTTCTCCATAGTTCTGATGACCTTGATTTCAGAGGGTCTACTACAGCCATTCATCAGTCAGGTGTGGCTTCTTTCAACATGGGACAAATGCAGTCGTCCTCATCCATGCCCTGGCTGGGGAGTGGCCAGACGAGCACAGGAGCTGGCATTGTATGCACTGTTATTTTTATTATGAAATATTTTATATTCGTGCTGTCACTCACTGATCTATTTGCATACAGCTGTTCTATTTCTTTGTTCAAGAGCTGTTTAAAGTAAAAAAAGCAACAACTATTTTTTAGCTTTACAAAACTGTTAACCTATATGTTGACTACTATATACATAACTTGGTAGATGCATAAAGTAATTTACCTGTATTAGTCATTTCTATTATGTAATGTATATTTAATAAGCTTTTAAAGTATATTGATCTCCTACTTGTACCTTTCTCTTCTGTCACGTTTCTGAAAGCTGATAAAAAGAAATCTAAATAATGTTAAAAGAATGGCATCACACCCGGTCCACCAGTACTGTAAGTAATCAGAATGGAAATTTAGTGTGTCCAAAAAATAAACATTTTTACAGAATTGTAATATTTTTTTTTATTATTGAATTATGCTAGATCTCACTGGAGCTCAAGATGGCAGTGTCCGCATGTTTGAGTGGAGTAGGCCCCAGCAGCTTCATTGTTTCCGCCAAGCTGGAAATGCCCGAGTTACACGATTGTACTTTAATTCCCAAGGCAACAAGGTTTGTCTTTCCTTTCATGAAGTTACTGATGCAGTTGAATTGGTGGGACCAAAGATGAGTAGATCCATATGTACAAACACCCCAGTTTTGTGTAATTTAATATGTCTTTTGTAATTTGCAGTGTGGTGTTGCTGATGGAGAAGGATTCTTAAGCATTTGGCAAGTTAATCAAACTGTCTCCAATCCAAAACCATACTTGGTAAGTTTTTTGCAAAAAAATAATAGTCTAGTGTATCAATATATTATCTGGTATGTGTATATATATACATGTGTGTGTGTGTGTGTGTGTGTATATATATATATATATATATATATATATATATATATATATAATTTTATTTTTTTACTATTTTTTTTTTTTGTCTTTAAATGCTATTCCCTTAGTAAAATATATTTTTCAGGTCTTTGCATTCATTTATTCAGAGTTTTAGGTAGAACTTCCCTGGGTCCTAGTGCAAAGGTTGTGTAAATAATATTCCGCACCATCTATTACTAGTGGCTCAAACCTCCAAAAGATCATACCTATGGTTATGTAAAGTCACACTGCATTGCCAGAATCACCAGTTACACCAACGTGAAACATTCCCATGCTAATATGAAGGACCTCACATTTTTCCTTACTAAGGAGAAAAGGAATGGACCTAAATCTTTAGGAAATTGGCCAATCCAAATAAAGTAATCTAAGCATTATTAATCAAACAACGTAAGACACTAGAGACCACAAAAATGAGTTGCATCTTTTTTTAAATAGTTTTAAAGCCACCTGATGTTCAAAGTGTATAGAAATGTGCACGTCCACCTGATGAGCTGAATGCTGGTGGACACGCACGCTCAGTCACTCTCCCCACAGACAGTTTTCTGCATTGTGATCTTCTGTTCACTGCAGAGCAGCCAATAAAAATCGCTTTCTCCCCTGCTTTCTATTAAAAAAAGCCGAGCTTCTTTAGTAGCATGGCATTATAGCTGAGAAGCGAAGAAGGGACTGCTGCCAGAGGGACTAATTCCCCCAGCAGCACAGATTAGCAGCAGCACCAAAGGGGACAGAGAGAAGCAAAAAAGATAAAGCCGTATTTTTATACATTCTAAAAACACAGCAAATTACTTTAAAACTGCATTTAACAGCTTTCCTGGACATTTGGTATGAACATGATACATGGGATAATCCCTTTAAAATATAATAGATAACATATTTGTCCGGAATGCCATCATATCATCCTGTATTTCTAAAATTTGTGTACTGTTAGAAAAAGAAAACTATATGCAAGAAAACCATTTTCTCATGTATATCATATAGCCTATATTTACATAAATATACAATAAAATATCTTGAATTAAATAGTGGCATAATAATCCCTGTTATACAATAAAGAGCCTAATTACTCCTAATTTTATCTTCATATGAATTTATTTTAATTTCTTTATTCAAACCTCTTGGTTACTAAGTATTCTAGTCATTAATTAACTTGCGTCCCTTACTCTTCAATAACTACTCTGTCTCCCTCTTGTCTCAATGGGGAAATTCCATCTAGAATTCTGAACCTCCGTTATAAAATATTCTGTCGATTTATGCACAGAAAGTTGAGGTAAAGCTAATAAAGAGCCCTGTGGTGTATTCATGTTGATTATTTTTCAACACTCTGGTGTCATCTTTCCTACCAATAAGGGGGGACTAAGAACATGGGTGATCATATTGACAAGTGAATTGTCCTACGTTATGCTTCACCTCTTAACATACTACTGTATTACACGTGCAGCAACCCATTGTTTGTGAGGCTTGAGCATCACTGATGGGTTTTTCGCATCCTACATCTGCTTTAATTTGCCCGTCTCTTAAACAGGATCTGTCACTAGTTTTATTAATTCCCTATCTCCTAACTAATCTAATAGGCGCTATGATGCTGATATTTGCAGTGGAATTTATTTTTTCAAAAACATTTATCATTTGCAAAGTTATGAGCATTTTTTTCTAAATATGCTAATTTGGCTATACTTGCCAAATGGGAGGTAACTGATTCTTTTCACTCTGGGCAGTGTAATGTTTTCTGTATGACTCTGTCCAATCAGCATCATACAAGTCTCCTCTTCCCAGCCCAGCAACATAGCGTGATCATATAGTATGCAGCTTTTGTTTCCGACTGTGTTTTCATCTGGTGACACCTCCCGTTGTTAGAATCTCATCATATGCCACCAGAACCACTGTTCTAGGTGGTCCACAGCCGGAGATATGGCTTTTTTAAGTGATCCCCCTTCCCTCCAGCTTCAGTTTCTCACACTGTGTGAAGCAGCTTCATGCTGATAAGACCGCGTCAGAGGCTGTGAGGTAGCCCCACCTCAGGAGAATCGCGGGTGTTGACACCCACTCATTTACATATTTAGAAAAAAAGCTCAGAACTTTTTTTAAAATAATAAACATTTTGGGACACAATTTTCACTAGCATTATCAGTGTGACAGCTAGGAGATTGGGCATTACTAAACTAGTCACAGATCCTCTAAGTTTCTCAGTCTTCCATCAGGGGAGGAAATCAATATTCCCATAAGTAGATTATTCTGAAACAACTAACCATTATTGGGGTAGCAATGCTTGGGGGTTCCAAAACAATTAGCGTGCCCCAAGGTTCAGACTGTGACTCATCGATGCCAACCAAAGGGAAGGTGGGGAATGAGGCGGTTTCATCTTGGCAGTTTATAAATCAAGGTAGCCGACGCCTGACACACAAATTATCTCAAACTGAACTTCTTTATCTAGTAAGATTCCTGAATGTTTTCACTGGTCTACACTAATTTTTGTTTCACTAGAGAGAATTCAGCTATGCTTTTGCTGACTAATAAAAATAGGGCCCAAATTATACTATATATGTGAGGGAGACAATTGTAGAGAGATACAGCTGGTAAAATATATACATAATGAAAAAAGGACCGTAATGATCCAAACAAGTCTCTCTTTTACATTAGCATTTCCCAGATACAAAGTGCAAGGGAACCACATTAATCATGAGTGAAATATACTCCTCTTTACTCAAGTCTTTATGGGGCCCCGTTCTTTTTGCATGCACACAGTGAAGGCAGGTTTGAATCGACTATTACATCTCAACACATCCAAATCGTAGTAAGCCATGTGGTGTAGTGAGTAACTGCAGTAAACTTAGTGTCTGTGTGCTGGATTGTCTCCAGTGATGATGTGCCTTAGTCAGAAAACACTTCAAGCAGATAGCAGCCGATCCAAACCCATGCCAAGACAATTCAACGCTGTCTTGAGGGGGCAGCAACTGGTCCAGGTATGTATACACAGAAAGCCGTTACTGACGGCGAGGGCTAAACCACTTCTTTGAGGTAAAGGGGAGTCTGCCAGTGTAGCGTGATGTAGCATGTTGCAAGATCGGTTTAGCACAGCATATAATCATGCAGGGTATACGCAGGACAGACACACGGTGTGATGACGTCCCTCGCATCTGTGTCAACATTGGGCTAACGCCTTTCGTCCCTTCCGGGACTTCCTCAGAGCCGTCGGGGCCATTGTCCTTTCCACATCTTATATGGGGATACCCTTGAAGGTGCAGTACCACTCGTGATAGGGTTTCTTAATATCAGGATAATGATAAACCCAAAAAATCTCTACAGGACTCATCCCATTTAATGGTATCTCAGAAGATAGATTCAATAAAGCTCATAATGAATTCAGACCCCTTCATCCCATTCTTTTGGCTACTTGGTATCCATGTCGCAACCATGCTTACGGTTTGATGCATCATTTCTTATGCCTTTTATATTCGCTATATATGCTGTGGGATTTAGGTGGTTTTGGGGGGGTCCTCTATTGGCCGCTGATCAGGATGGCGACCCCCTTTGAATTTGGTCCAGCATGATGTGCTATTTTAAATGTTTTTAAACACGTTTATAAAGTGTGCCTATTTCTAAATAAACTAATTTTTGTGCAATTTGCAGTGACTATTTAGTCTACTTGCCATCTACATTCCCATATGTGTGTGTGGCATCGTTACTGCCGTGCCAAGATTAATCATTAAATCCCAATTCACATCACAATCGATGGATGGTCCAGAATGGTAGGGGGTGCACCCAAGAAACACCAAGGGTGTTTTCGGATCCGGTCCCCACCACCAATGCCTGAGATCCCAACTAAAAATATGGAATATAGTTTCAAAAATAGATACAGGATTCCAATTTATACACAGACATAGCAGTATACTGAGTGACTCTCTCATAATGATTTGTATGACAAGCCCAAATAAAAAGCAACCCCATAATAAAGTAATCATAGTCGGAGTACAGAGTAATCTTCCCGTCAAAATGAGACCGCAAGAAAGGTATCTATTATTTTAGGAAGGGTCCGCAGGGGATCAGTGTCCAATGAGGCACTTGTATACAGTCACCTCATAAGAGAGGTATCCAGCGAGGAGCAAATATTACCTATTTTATTCAAATCCATTTATCGGAACATATTTAATTTAGTTATTGAGACCTCCCGGGGCCAAGGTACCCAGTATGTAAATCCACATAGTTTCTTTTTGCAGCAAGATTCTATTTCTATCGCCTCCCCTTCTATCCTAATGTTAATCCAACAGTAGATTGTTGATAATATGTTTTGAAATGCGATGCCAAAGGATTTTTTAATTCACCTTTTCTGATATCGGAAGTATGTTCGCTGATGCGTACCTCGAGTTCACGTATGATTTTACCAATATACATCTTACCACAAGGGCAGATAATAGAGTACACCACCATGCATGAACGACAATTAATGAAAGTCTGTACCCGATATTCCTCCTTATGATTCGCATCTGTAAATCTATCAGTTTTTAGAACATATCTACGAGAGGTACATGTCCCACACTTGTACATACCCCTTGGACAATTTTTCAACCAGGCCTGGTTTTCCTTTGTTTTTCGATTTAAATTCAGAATTTACCAAATATCATTTAGTGTTGGCGCCCTTTTTGGGACCATGCTAGGGACCAAACCTACCAGGTCCTTGATTTTACTATCCAATATCAAGTGAGGCTAATTTTTAATCATAAGACTCCTTAGGACATTCCATTGACAGCCATATGTTGAGATGAACCAAACTCTATTGTGTTTTGGGGTACTACTTCTCCCTTTTTAGAATCTCATTTCTATCACATTTTAAAGAGGCTCTGTCACCAGATTATAAGTACCCTATCTCCTACCTAATCTGATAGGCGCTGTAATGTAGATAACTGGTTTTTATTTTAAAAAATGATAATTTTTTAGCAAGTTATGAACAATTTTAGATTTATGCTAATTAGTTCTTAATGACCAACCGGGCGTTTTTTAACTTTTTACCAAGTGGGCGTTGTAAAGAATCGGCGTCATACATTTCTCTTCATTCATGCCCAGCTTGTTTCACTGTACAGCGTGATATCGCAAGATCACGCTGTGACGGGACTTCCTCCCACAGGTACTTCATCGGAGCCATGGAAGACTTAACAGACATTGCGTCCAGCCACTGCAGATTCGGGTAAACGTCCTGGCACGGTTGGAGGCGATGTCTGTTGACTCTTCCATCGCTCCGGTGAAGGACCTGTGGGAGGAAGTCCCGTCACAGCGTGATAGGACTTTATTGACCTTGGTCAACGCCATAGGAACTCCAAAGGGAATAGATCCAGGATTGCATCACAGGGCCTAAATGTGCTGCAAAACAGAGAAAAAGAGAGACCAGTCAAACCCCTTCTCATAGACAGAGGGGGATCTTTTTTAATCAGCCAAAGGGAATCACGTTTCAGACTTCAGTTGTGTTGTGGTCTTCACGGGAAGGGACAAAGCCGACCTTATACATATGAACAATGTCTGGGAGTAGGGGTGCAAGGCAAAAGGTCAAAACTTTTGTGAACAGCTGAAGGTCCACATTTAGGAGAGAGATAGGGCGGTAACTGGGGCAAGATATCTACTCTCCTGATGTATTACAGTAATGTGGGCATTGACCGTATCTGGGCGAGAGGTCACCCCTTCGAGATAGAGGTGAGAACTTTGACTAGAGGTCCAAGAAGCAACTCTGAGTACCTTTTATAATAGGATACTGAAAAGGCATCCGGGCCTGGAGCTTTGCTGGGTTGCATGTAATGTATTACCACATAATCTTAAACTATTCACGATGATATGGCTTACATCCATTATACTTGTGTTTCTTGGAGCCTAAAGCCTGTTTCAAATTGCATTTACAGCAAAGCAGGTGTTCTCTTACTTGTGGGATGAACTACCTCCTGATCATATCGTTTATAGTAGTAAGCCTGTGTAGTCTAGAAATGTATGACAAATGGGACATGCTTGTATTTTATAATATTTATTTCAATTTATTATATCAGTCTGTCTGTGTCTGTCATCAGGACAACGTCAAGGTTACACATGACGATGAATATGCTGTTTGCCAAAACTGCTTAATTTTTTTTTGGGAGCAGAGATTTAATATAATATCATGGACACGTGTCTTTTTTATACCATTTGCGGCTTTCAGCACCAATATAAACAGAGTAACATCTTATCTAAGGCTGCTTCCATAAGCTATTGCTGTTTACATCTATGGCCTTGTATCTGAAAATTGCTAAGGTATTGTCAGAAAAGGAAGATTTCTTCCTTGAAGGTAATTTTGATGTTTACAGCGGCAGTCACAAAGATAACCGGATTAACTATTTCATTGTAATCGGTTTGAATATGTATTTACATTGAAGATGTTGAATTCAGTTATAATCATGTTCAAACCTTAAAATTATTCTCTAGCTATTTTTGTGCCTCCACTTGTATATTATTTGGAATTAAGTTCCTCTTTTCCATAAAACTCTAGGCAATCAGCCATTTCTTATTTTTCTTTTTTTTTTCTAAAGCTTTCTGATTCCCGAGAGTTCCATCTTGTTAACAGACTGATTTAGGCTTCGTTCATATCTGCACTGGTGGCTCCTTTTAGGAGCCTCCGTCGCAGATCCAGCAGAGATTACCGGAGACCATAGCGCAGCAAGCTGCGCTATTGTCTGGTTAAATCACGGACATCCGGATGGAAAGCCAACGAAATCCATTGAATTCAAAGGGTGATGTCGGTTGTACAACGGAAACGTTGCTTCCGTTATTCCCTTATTCTGCTGCTCTGATGGAGCAAAACAATGCAGGTGTGAACATAGCCTAAACTGGAGTCTGCGTTGAAACATCTGGAAGTGAAATAAATCATAAAACTTTTTACTATGTGGTTTAGGTTTTATATATAGAAGGTACATCTTGTACTATTAAAATGATTTTTCAGCTGGAGGGGGGACTACAGACATACAGAATATGAACTTCTTTGAGATCTGCTGCTGAATGACCTGTATCTGTCCCATCACTATCCTGCACATGTGCTCCCCATGCTTGTTGCTTGTGCTTCAGATTATAATGACTGCAAACCAATGTGTCCCCTTAATGCGGTCATAGTTAGGGTCTGCAGTTTGGGATCCATAACACAAGTGCCTGATGCAGGGCTGCCATCAGGAATTTCTGGGCTCCATACTGCCAATGAGTCTGGGCCCCCGCCCCCCTCGTTATTAGGAGGGGGGTGAAATGTAAAGGGGCGAGAGGCAGGGCACATTAAAAAGAAAACTCTTTGGAGGAGCAGGGCAGAGACCGGAGGTGGGTGTCGGAGGGCAAAGGGGAGAGACTAAGTGCCAGGGCTGGGAGAACCGAAAGTAGCAGTGGTAGCTGGGGGGGGGGGGGAGAGACGCAACCTCACAGGGGCTCTGTGGAGTGACAGGGAAGAGACAGCGGCTCTGTGGGGGGGCAAAAAAGGGAAAGGTGCATGCATGCGTAAAGAATCTGTCAGTGTGTAGGAGGGCAATATAAACAAAAATCATTGCACTGAAGCCCTATACACAGCAGAGTCACTCACCAAAATGTAGTCCCTAAGATCTCCCACCGCCACGGGCATGCCTGGATGATGGATGGTGTGTGGAGCTATTTACAGGGGGGCTGTCTGTGGAGCTATTTACAGGGGGCTGTGTGTGGAGCTACTTACAGGGGGGCTGTGTGTGGAGCTATTTACAGGGAGTTGTGTGTGGCACTATCTACAGGGGGGTGTGTGGCGCTATTTACAGGGGATTGTGTGTGGCGCTATCTACAGGGGGCTGTGTGTGGCGCTATCTACAGGGGAGGTGTGTGGCGCTATCTACAGGGGGGTGCGTGTCACGATTTGCAGGGGGGTGCGTGTCACGATCTGCAGGGGGTGCATGTCACGATCTGCAGGGGGTGCGTGGAACCATCTGCAGGGGGTGCGTGGCACGATCTGCAGGGGGGTGCGTGGCACGATCTGCAGGGGGTGCGTGGCACGATCTGCAGGGGGGTGCGTGGCACGATCTGCAGGGGGGTGCGTGGCACGATCTGCAGGGGGGTGCGTGGCACTATCTGCAGGGGGGTGCGTGGCACTATCTGCAGGGGGTGCGTGGCGCTATCTGCAGGGGGGTGCGTGGCGCTATCTGCAGGGGGGTGCGTGGCACTATGTACTGGTGGGTGGGTGTGGCGCTATCTACAGGGGGCTGTGTGGGGCGCTATCTACAGGGGGGGTGTGGGGCGCTATCTACAGGGGGGGTGTGGGGCGCTATCTACATGGGATTGTGTGGTGCTATCTACAGGGGAGCGTGTGTGTGGCGCTATCTACAGGGGGTATGTTCGGCGCTAACTACAGGGGTGTGTGTGGCACTATCTACAGGGGATTCCAGTCCAGGAGGAGACCCTGACCTCACTGTCCATTTATGGACAGTGACCTCAGGGGCTACCTTTAGCAGAGGAATCTCCGGCCAGAGTGTCGGCAACTCTCTGGCCGGGGATTCCGCTCCTGGATGGGTGAATGGCAGAGCAGGAAGCTGATCCTTTCCTGCTCTGCCATAGTATCCAATTGTATCTGCATCCTGTGGACGCAGATACAATTGAATATGGCAGTGGCTGAGACACGTCTGGGACAGCAATTCGCCGGGACTGCCTCTGTAGATTCAGGACAGTCCCTGCAAATTCAGGACTGTTGCTAACTATGCCTCCGGTATAAGCTTTCTCCCCCTACCCAGGTATACTCTCTCCTACCTCTACCCCTCCCCATGTATAATTTCTCCCCTCCCTTCAGATATCAACACTTTTCACCCAATTATTACCCCCCCCCCCCATTGTATAATGCCTCCTTCAGTGGAGGGATGTCACGATACCAGAATTTGGACTTCGGTACCGATACTTTGTGTAGTATTGCGATTTCGGTAACAAAGCGATATTTTGGCAACAGTAATAAAAATAAAAAAAACAGTTCTTCCATTTCTGATGTGAGGCGCGAGGTGTGATGGTAAATTTAACCTCCACGTGCCTCACATTAATAGTAATTAACCCCATCATTTTCCTCAATTATAATGGGTTAATGTGTAAGGTACATGTTGGGGTTAATTACTGTTAATGTGAGGCACATGGAGGTTAAATTCATCACACCTCGTGCCCCGCATTAATAAGTGAAAGAAGTTTTTATTTTATCTTTTACAGCGTACACATCATAAATGCCGCAAAAAAAATTGTTGTGCAGGTTATTACGGCCGTGCCAATACTGAATGTGTATATGTTATGTATTGAGACTTATTTTAATGTGTATTGTAAAAAAGGTGTATGTGTGTATTTTTTTAAAATGTAACATTACTTTATGTTTTTACTTTATTTTTAAACTTTAATGTACTGGTATATATCTATATACGGATAGTACACAGACAGTTTTTAGGACAGACCTGAGTATGCCCTAACAGGAAATATGGTAATACAGCCCTGGGGTCCTTCAATGGACCCTGGGCTGTCTGCCCATATATGGTATGTCCCTCAATCGCGTCACAGGGATTCCTGTGACGTGATCCAAGGGGCATCCCCCCCTTCTCATTTTCCACTGAATGCTGCAGTCCGCTGTGATCGCAGCATTCAGGGGAATAGCGGCGGAGATGAGAGGTTTCTCTGATCTCTGCCATTATAGAGTGGGACTGCGGCTGTGTAATACAACCATTGCACCGCCCCGCACGCGGTCAACATGAGGAGATGCGGCCGGCGCTGCACTAATGAGCGGTGGTTCAGGCACTGAAGACAGAACATGTGGGGGTGTTTTGTAGTGCGCCCGCCATGTTCTGTTTTCGGTGCCGCTGCTCATTAGTGCAGTGCTGGCCGCATCACATAATCCTGGCGGCGCGCACATGTCAGGACTCCGGAGCGGGGCCGTAACTGTATTACACAGCCACAGCTCCGCTCTCATACTTTCATGTATTACAATATTGAGCTGTGCGGCCGCACAGCTTAGTATCGAAATACATGAAATAACGGTATCGAACCGTTTGGGGGTGCATGGTAACGAAACCGTATCGAAGTTTTGATGCATCGTGCATCCCTACTCAAGTGCCATCCTCCCTCCTTTATTATCTCCTTCCCACTCTAGCATCATTTCCCTCCCTGCCCCCATTATCATCTCCCTGCCCCCATTATCATCTCCCTGCCCCCATTATCATCTCCCTGCCCCCATTATCATCCAACTCTACCCCATCCCCATAGAAAGCAAAAATCTTACCCACGTCTGTATTAGTTTACACTGTAGCATAGGATTGTATCACTCAGCTCTACGACGCTCTTCTCTCCTGTCCTGTGTAAACAGAGGGAGAAGACAGGTTTATTGTCACATGTTACACAGGATGAGCGATAAGAGCCGTAGAGCTGATACAATCCTATGCTGCAGTGTTAACATAATACAGAGGTGGGTAAGATATTTACTTTCTATGGGGGCAGGAGGAGATTTTTTTCAGGAGGCTCCGGGCAGCAGCAGCCGGACACAGACATAACTTAGTACTCACTGAAGACGACGACTGCTGCTGCTGGACGTATCCTCCGAGGCTGAGCTCATAACTCCCGCTGCTGTGATGTCTACTCCCCGCACGCTGTCACGCTGTTGTGGAGGAGGAGGGGCGGGCACATCTCACTCTCCAGCGGGCCCTTATGGTTTTATTCTGATGTAATGAACGGGCCCCTGCTTCGTGATGGGACCTGTTCCTTTCACCGAAATGAAATCGTAACAGCCACACTGCCGTGAGTATATTAATTCTAGCGGCAGAGTGCGGGCCCCTTTTTTTATTTATGCCCGGGCCCCTCACTGCAGTACCCCCAGTACCTCCCTGATGGCGGCCCTGGCCTGATGCTGTTACCATCAGAGGTAAGATGGCCCTGCTTCTGTATTCCACCTTTTATATGTATATAAGACTCCTATACACACAATTGTATTAGCATTCCCGAGCCACTCTGGTGCAGTATGCAGCATTTATTCAGAATGTTTTGGGATTGTTGTGATTTAATTTGCTATGGATTGATGAATATCTGAAAAGGTGTTTTAAAGTAAATAAATAATTTTCATAATCTTCCTCCTCTTCCTTGATCATGTTTGCATTCCAATGGGTGAATAGAAAAACAAAAATGCTATACTTTACTACTTGGCCAACCGTTTGGTCTCAACATTTTTTCTCCCCCCCCCCCCCCCCCTACAGTGCTAGTGCATGTGAGACAACATTTTAGAAAGTGGCAGGACTTGGGCTGCTTTGTTTGGAAGGCTGGTTTCTGGAACAGAAACCTTCACTTACCGCTCTGTCCAACTTCTCTAATTTATCCCCATTCCCTCATTTGGCAAATAACGAAAGACACTAGAAGAAGATGGATTCCTAATTTCTCTCTAAGGGCCTGTTCACATCAGAGTTGGCTTTCTGTTCCGGGGTTCCGTCGGGTGAACCCCGCAACGGAAAGTCAAACTGAAACCACAGCTTCCGTTTCCGTCACCAATGATATCAATGGTGACGGAAACATCGCTAATGGTTTCTGTCCGTCACCATTCCGGCAGGTTTCCATTTTAACGACGGAATCAATAGAGGAGTCTACTGCGCTATTGATTCCGTCGGAAAAACGGAAACCTGCCAGAATGGGGACGAACAGAAACCATTAGCGATGTTTCCGTCACCATTGATCTCAATGGTGACGGAAACGGAAGCTGTGGTTTCAGTTTGAATTTCCGTTGCGGGGTTCACCCGACGGAAACCACCGACGGAACTCCAGAACGGTTATGTGAACAGGCCCTTAGACCGGGTTCCCACGGTTCGGATACGCTGCATAAAAATAACGCTGCGTGTCCGACCAGGAACCCGCATTACATTCCTTCTGAAAAATCGCAACACATTGTGGTGAGTTTTATTTAGACAGATTTTCCCCTGTGGAAAGCAGTGGTAAAAAACGCTCATACTTACCTAGGCCTATGTGACCTCTGCAGCCTGTGATTAGCTGCAGCGGTGGTCACATGGGATGACCTTTCATCTCATGTAACGGCCGCTACAGCCTGTGATTGGCTGCGGCCGTCACATGGGATGCAACGTCATCCAGGGAGGCTGGACCAAAATGCACAGGAGGGACACGTCACCATAACAATGGCCTAGGTAAGTATGAGCGCCATTAAAGCCGGCCTCTTGGTAAGTATGTTTTCTTTTCGTAGTTGCGGTTTTTGGGGTGTAATCGCTGCGAATACGGTGTAAAAGTTGCAACACTGGGCTTTCTGTTGCGGGTTTTGCATCCCCATTGAATTCAATGGGGAAAACCCGCAGTGGAAAATCAACTAAAATGCAGCATAAATTGACATGCTGCGTATTTAAATTCTGTGCCGCAGGTTTTTTCCACAGCGTGAGCATGAGATTTTCTAAATCTCATACACTTTGCTGCTACTGTAAATGCTGCAGAATTTTCGCACACAATTCTGTTGCGGATGTTCCGCAGGGTTTACGGTACGTGGGAACCAGGCTTTAGGGAAGCAACAGTATGACACTCAGCAACAGTGCATATCATATAGTTTGAATTTTAGCTTCTGGAAGGAATTTATTTTTTTAATTCTCAATATTGTTGAAACGCAGTATTATATATGAGAGTTAAATATTTGAGCTGTTTTTTATGATCTCTCCAGTATCCATGCACGTAACAAAGAAACAATTCATGTATTGTGTGTTTTTGCTCCAGTATTTTTCATTATCTTTATAAATTTAAGGGGTAATATGGTTTCAGCAAATAAGGTTATCCTTTGTATAATGAAAAGCTGGTTTTCAAGATCTCTGCTGTCATTCAGTATATAAAATATAAAAATCTGCACTGATCGTGTGATGAGCACAGGTGCACGGCTCGTCACAGTACAGATATCAGGGCTGCGTCTTATAACGAGCTGTGCGTCTGTTTGTTCATCACATGACTGCAGACAAATATATTTACCCCCTGGAAGTAAATACTGAGGGCTACTATTGAATGACATTAAGTATAGATCTTGGAAACTGAGATGAATTTATACAGAAAGTATATTGGAAATTGTATAACTTTTAATCATAAAAATAATAACTTTTATTGAAACTGTAATAAAGGCTATCTCCACCTTTTGCAGTCTTTTTTTCTTTTATTTTTAAATAAAAATGTCCATCATTGTGATTATTTGCAAATTCTAAAATACTTTTTTATTAAAAATTATTTTTTCTTTTTGAGATACAGCTGCTTCGTATTCTTTATACAGAAAAGCTGTATCTTGCACTGAGACCTGAAACAATTAGGTCAGCGGCACTGACGAGTTTAGTGTCAGTGCGTCTCTGACACACAGGATCAAGCTGCTATTCTAGCAGGACCTGCTTTTACTGAACCAGTCAGTCCTGCTGACCTGACGCTTTCAGGTCTTAGCACACGATACAGCTGCTGTGTATACAGAATACAGAGCAGCTGTATCTCAAAAAGAAAAGATAATTTTTAATAGAAAGTATTTTGAAAGTTGCACCAATCATACTGTATAGGAAAATAAAACACCCCTGCTACTATATGTTAATCTAAACCATACATGGAAATGATGTCCTTACCATGTAAATATAGTTGCATTTTTAGAAGCTGAACTGGTTCAAAATTCTCTTCTGGTTAAGTCCATAATATATCTTTGAGTCCAGTTCATTGCTACAGAGCTTCAGATCCCCCTTTTTCCCCTTCACACAGCTATAGAGTTAAAAGGAATGTCCTAACAGGACAACCCTTGTCCGTATGTTAGTGCATATGGATGTCATAGGTTGGGCTTCATTAGCCAGAGTGGTGAGCTGCTGCAATGAGTCTCCCCGCGACCATGTATCTACGTTATTGCGGCAGGGGAACAGTTCCTTTAGTGGTAAAGAATAATGCCTGTTTGGATGGGCACCAAGGACCCATAATTTTTATTGAAAATGGCTTTCCGTTGAAAACAATGGGATGCATTTAGAGGTCAGCTTCTCCCTGCCTTTTTGTAGCAAAAATGTGGAGATAACAGTCAGTTACATTGTATAGGTGTAAAAATCCCTAACATGGTTGTCTATTGATTTAATTGGGCGCTATGTAATACTACATTTCCCTGGGGCGGATTGCTTTTGAGGAGGTGTTGTCACCACTGGTCAATTTGCAATGGATTTTTCTCAGAGGTTTAGGAGCTTTCAGCATACTGAATTATTGAGTTTCATGAAAACTGTATAAGGCTAAATTCAGGCAGTTTACGAAGGTTTTTAGTGGGTTTTTTTTTCCCCATTTTGGTTTGTGGTGGTCTTGTAGCATTTGGGGGGGGGGGTCATTGTCTGTTTGTTTTTTCAAAACCAACATGCTCTAGATGCGGCGGGTATTTTTCTGGTGTTTTTTCTATAAGAAAAATGCTTGTTCAAAATGACACTAAATAAAAAGGAGGCCTACATGTAAGCTCCAAGCCATACTAAATAAAGGAGTAGATTCACCGTATAAAAATAATACTTTATGTAAAAAAGGATCAGCTCTCAAGACATGCCTGTTTTAGTAAATAATTGTATTCCCTATAAAATAATTCTGTTTTGCATTCCTCTGTTATTCCTCCTATAAATTACTGAATAAATTGACAACTGGGTGTTACTAGTTGGGGGCGTCTGATACTGTCCAATCAGTGCTAACAGTGCCAGACTGTCTAGAGAGACGGGTTGACAGGGGGAATGGTATAAAAAATGCTCCTGAATTGTTATTTAATTGGCAATACAAGTATTTACTAAAACAGATCGGTCCGGAAAACTCAATCTTAAAAGTTTTAA
Source organism: Rhinoderma darwinii (assembly GCF_050947455.1). Taxonomy (NCBI): domain Eukaryota; kingdom Metazoa; phylum Chordata; class Amphibia; order Anura; family Rhinodermatidae; genus Rhinoderma; species Rhinoderma darwinii. The sequence continues at coordinate 284,184,843 of NC_134689.1, read as the reverse complement.
CAATATCACTAAAAGTGCATTTATATTGTAACATTAAGAATCAGTCGCTGATTGAGAAAAACGATAGTTACCCTATATACCATACATACAATTATAAGCTTATGGTTAGTCTGGTATGCTGGTGTATAACTAAGGTATATAAGAAATCTGCTTCATAACTACTAGATACTAAAAGTTGTTAGACCTAAATTCTGCGGCGGACAGACCGCTGTGTTCCTTATATTCACCACTGGTATCTTAGAACTTTGTGCTGGTACTTATGAATTTAGATGCAATGGATGCATGAATATATATCATGCCACTCATAATGTACATGAATAAAGTGTGCAGAACTCCAGGCAAAGGATGGGGGTGTCAGATTTCTGTGTGAACTTGCTAAAATATCTGGTTCTTATTTTGCTTTTTTTGTTTTGTGTCTTTTAAAAATATATTTGGAACTCGGAAAACCCCTTTTAACTCTATGGTTGCTTGAAAGGAAACAGAGGATTTGGAGTTGATAGAAAAATGGCACCCTGACCACCAAGCAGATATATTATGAAATGAATTGGCACAGAATTTTAGACCAGTTTAGAAAGTGACGTTGCTCGTTCCCGAGTTATATCAACACGGAGTATGGCATCATGTGGCAATATTTGTAATTGATAAATAATCTATGAACATCAACAATCTTATGAAGCCACAACGCACCATTTGGTATTTATTATTATATGTTCTTGGTTAGCTTAATCCGTTGCATTATCCATTTAATCTTTCAACTTTTGAAGGGTACTGGTTGTTCTTGCGGATATCCTGCTGGTGTAGGGCGTTTTACAGGCAATGCTTCCTGGGAAAAGTATGCAAATTAGCTCTCCTAGAAGGAAGAAAACTATCTCTCTAGTGCCTTCTATTGATGGCTACCATGTAAGTCAGCGTCCGACCCACTATAGACCCTTGAAAAATGACTAGGGATATCAGCCAAACCAGAGACACCCATCTGTAGACAGCACTGATTCAGAGTATTTGTTTCTCATCAGTACGGAGTAACGTAAGGAAAACCAATACCTTCCAAGTGCTGCATCAAAGACATCTGACACAACCAACCAGTACCCTACTCTGTACTGATGAGGAGCAAATACTCTGAAACAGTGCTGTCTACAGATGGGTAGCTCTGGTTTGACTGCTATCCCTAGTCATGTTTCAAGGCTCTTCAGCGGGTCAGACATTGACTTACATGAGTCACCTGTAGATGGCACTAAAGAGACCATTTTCTTCCTTTTGGAGGAGAGCTAATTTGCAATCTATTAACTTCAAAGCCATTTGTAGGTTTATTTTCCCTTCAGTTTGTCATACTAGTTAAGTTTTGACTTAAAAACTACATTTATCTACCTACCTAAAATCATGGAATAACAGGAAAGCCGCACTGTGATGAAAAAGGATGACCTGGGTGCAAACCCTTGAATGCCGATCCAGCATCCAAATCACATATAAAAAAAAATAAGAGTGGCAGCACTCCAGTAGATATTGGTGAACAAGGTCGACTTTATTCACCCTGCAACGTTTCAGCTCACTGAATAGAGCCTTTCTCGAGCAATACAAACAGTGATTTTAAACAGGTATATAAAGGAACCCCATCAATTAGTGTGATAAGGCATATTTACAATTGAAATACAAAAAATACAAGTATTAAAGTGCGAACAGTGCATAAAATTTTACATCGTGTAATCATAAATCACAATATAGTGTATACAGAAATATAATAGTGCAAAATATAAATATGAACCATAATAAACAACTGATGTTGCATTAATTGGTTATAATAGTCTAAGTGATCAAAATCTGAAACCGCTGGCATATTGGACTCACCACATATGTAATTACGGCCACTTATGTATACATGAATCCCTCGTGTCAACATAGCCGGCGTTTGGCTCCGTGACCTGCGCATGACTGTCTAGGGATAGTTAGCCATAGGCTACCTAAAGTCATGCAGAGTTGAAACATAGATTTATGAAACAATCCTAATATTACAATTGATTTGATTAAATTGAGAACCCATTAAATGCATAAAGGTACAAAAATTCGTGTACAGAACTTAAAAGTAAAGCTTTAAAATTTGGAGTGCTTAATATCCTCTGATATGACCACTTCAAGTTACAGGCCAGAACCCTGAGGCTGCACTCCCGGGAGATGCTAATAACATTTACCATTGTGATTTCTGTCAATGTTATCAATGAGATCTTGTGTGAACTCCCTCTCACTGTCCACATATATATATATTTTCATGTATACACTATGTGGACAAAAGTATTGGGACACACCTCTTAATCATTGAATTCAGGTGTTTCATTCAGTCCCATAGCCACATGGGTATAAAATCAAGAACCTAGCCATGCAGTCGCCTTTACAAACATTTGTGAACGAATGTTTGTGAACGAACGTTCTAAAGAACTCACTGAATTCCAGGTGCAACAAGTCAGTTTGTGAAATTATTTTCTTCCTAGATATTCAATGATCAACTGTGAGTAGCATTATTGCAATGTGGAAGCATTTAGGAACCACAGTAACTCGGCCACCAAGTGGCAAACCACGTATAGTTAATGAGCGGTGTCGTCGAATGCTGAGGCACATAATGCATAAAAGTCGCCAACGCTCTGCTGACTCAATAACTGCAGAGTTCCAAACCTCCTCTGGCATTAACATCACCACAAAAACTGTGCGCCTGAAGCTTCATGGCATAGTTTTCCATGGTCGAGCAGCTGCATGCAAGCCTTAAATCACTCCATCTGACGCTTGACATTGTGCGGTGGTGTAAAGCACACCACCACTGGACTCTGGAGAAGTGGAATAGGGCTCTGGTGGAGTGATGAATCACTCTTCTCTATCTGGCAAACTGAGGGACAAGTCTGGGTTTTTCGAATGCCAGGAGAATGATACCTGCTTGACTGCATTGTGACAACGGTAAAGCTTGGTGGAGGAAGGATAAATCTATGGTGTTGTTCTTTAGTGGTTGGCCTAGGTCCCTTAGTTCCAGTGAATGGAAACTTCTTCAGCATACCAAGGCATTTTGGACAGTGCCCCAGTGCACGAAGCAAGGTCTATAAAGGCATAGTTGGGTGATTTTGGTGTGGAAGAACTTGACACACTCGTTTTTAAACCAAGTTCCTTGACATGCGCAGTAGAGTGGGACACTTACTTTCGTTTTTAGACTAAGTCCTCTGTCATGCGCAGTGGACTGGGATACGTGTTCAATACTCTGTTGCCCGTGTGTCCTCCAAGCTGCACATGTGCATCGGACAGACACTGGTTATGGGTCCGTCCTCCTGACTGGAGTCTAGACCTGCTTGTTGCGCTCTAAGGATGGCCTGACCATCTAGGGTCACTACAACTGGCTAATGGGATGGTCGGTACTGGATGATGCAAAGGGTAAGTCTATAAATAAGGGAGACGTTCGCCCCTATACTCCTGAGGACGCCACATGGTGAAACATGTCGGGTGGGGGCTACTTTTTATTTTAATTCAATCTGATATTGGCACTCTAGTAGCAGCGAGCTGCAGCCGCTGTTTTGCTTTACTGCATGGCGCGTTACTATTCCGACTGCAATTCATAGCGTTTGCGGTGAGATTTGACGCACTAAAATCTAACTTTACCACTAATCGGATTATCAGACCGATTTTGGAGTTTTTAATTTTCCTGTGTTCATTTTGTTTCTAAAATTAAAATAATAAAAGTTATATTTTAGTACTCCTACAGTATTTAATAGGTACCTGGAAACCAGGGCTATTTCATTTGCCATCGGCAATTTTGTGTTTGTGCCCTTAAGATTTTGCCCACCATCTACCTGGGTCCACCAATTGTATATGAAGAACTTGACTAGTCCACACAGAACCCTGACCTAAACCCCTTTTGATAAACTTTGGGATTAACTAAAGATGAACAAAGATTGTGAGCCAGGTCCTCTCGTCCAACCAGCGTGTCTGACCTCCCAAATACTCTTCTGGATGAATGGGAAAAATTCCCACACTCCAAAGAGTGGACGCTGTTTAAGCTGCAATGGGGGAATAGCTCCATATTAATGCCTATAGATTTCGAATGGGATATCCTAAAAGCTCCTGTAGGTGTCCCAATACTTTTGTCCATATAGCGTATCTCCGGTTTCTTCTACTCCTAATGTCACTTTTGTCACTTTACATGTAGTTGTGTTAGTGAATGTGATGCTCTAGACATTTTTGTACCAGATCCTTTTTTGTAAACTTGACTCAGATTGTCCTATCTTGGCAGTAATCTTCATAAGATTGGTCTTGTCTTCAGTGTTGGTGCATATGCAGTTCAGTTTTTAAATACTTTCACGTTCAGTACAAATTAAATTACCACTCATCAAGTACAACACAGAAATAAGAATTAATGTTGCATAACGTTTGATCCTTATGTTATCAATATGGTCTATAATGTGTAAGATTATTTTAAGCTCATACCAAATGTTACCTGACAGCCATAAAAAATGATATCCCGAAAAAATATTGCTTTATAAATACTGTGATTTATTTATATATTTATTTATTTATTGTCAGAGTTGGCAGTGTCATACTAAAACCACAAGTGACTTTGCATTTATTACCTCATCAAGCTTGGTTGCTACAACAGGACACTCCAATGATAACAGGTATGATGTAGGTAATTTCACAAGTACATTGCTTGTATTTCATGGCAAATTTTAACCAATGCAACAAGTTTTTTCCTTCAAGCAGTAGTTTACAAAATAGGTTAGAAAATTTATTGTAAACCACGTGTGTGTGTCTGTGTCTGTGTCTATATCTCTTTCGATCCATAGAGCATTTATCTATTCCACAGTACATAACAATGTTCTGTGTATTGTACACCTACCAGTTTCAGTACTCCATGCATTCACACTCTGTAGTTACGTCCATATATATATATATATATTATTGTTTCATGTAGTTCTTTCCATTTAGTTCACGGATGAATTTGCAGTGCACTAGCAATCTGAACTCTACTCCTGGTAGCTTAGCACTTTTTCGTTGGCTCTAGTGTTTGGAAGGGTTATTCCTGTTTTTTCCTATTGGAATACACATGCATGCTTGGCCAAGGGTGCATGCTTATGTGGACATCTAGGAAAAATATGAGTTTGCCGAATGATGATTACTGCGACATTATGCAATAAATGTTGGTTTCATCCTAAACAAATCCCTATTGCCTTGATATTATACTTGTCCTGTATTATGCCTTGCATTGGTTTTTGCTTCTTAAATCATGGTTACTTTAGATTTAACACTCTCGATTTTTCTCATTTCAGAAATGTGTGTCTCTGGGACACATTAATATCACCAAGTAACAGTCTTGTTCATGGTAAGGAATAACGGCACCTTTGTTCTTGTATATTCTAGTGTTTCAAGAAAGGGTAATATAACTTATTACAGACTTCCAACTATAAAGTGAAGAAAGGGCGTTGAATGAACGCTAAACCTAGAAATGTACAGTATATTGAAAGTAAATAAATATTTGACTATGGGATTTTTGTTATCTTCTAAAAAATATAAAGCAGCAAACAAGTCCGGTTAAGTGGTGGGACTTAGCTAAGGGGAGGAGCTTATTATTCCTGATCTCCTATTGGGGAGGAGCTTATTATTTCCTATTGTAAATAAAGCAGTGAGGCAGAGCTCCTTCTGCAGCCAGTCGCCTTACAGCCAGACACATGATTGAAGGAGGAGAAGATCTGGGACAAGAGTTATTTTTATATTTCTCAGACTTTTGATCACAATATTATTAGCTTCTTATGCTTTTATAAAGGTAATAAAACTGCCCATTACCATGTGGATGATAATTGCATATGGTTGTAACATTATGGCTGTAACTACCTAATTTAAATTTGTGACTGTTTACACTACTGAATAACAGTAAAACTATTGGTGCTTCAAAGAATTATACAATGTTTACTTTTGGGATACTGTAATGTAGTTTGCAAACCAAAGTGGGCTTGACTGTTTACATAGATCAGAGGTACTGTTATGTGGTTAATACTCTAATGTAGGTGTTCGTAAGTAATTGTAACTCCCACATGGACACTAATACCATATTGACAACTCTGCTTCCAGATCAACCTCATATAGGCATTGCTGCCTGGTGTGAGTACTATGTGATAGTGGCAGTAATGTTTGAGAACAATCTGTATAATTGCAAAGTGCTTTTTTCTTGCCATAACATTTCATTGCGGTGTTATCCCTGTAACAGTCTTGAGGGAAAACAGGCTGTACAATAAATATGCAAAAGAACAGGAACACTTAAAGGGGTTGTCAGGTTTCAGCAAATTAATGTTATTTTTTTGTATAACTAAACGTTATATAAGTTTCCAATATACTTTCTGTATTAATTCCTCACAGTTTTCAAGATCTCTGCTTGTTATTCAGTAGAAACATTCATTCTTTACTTCTAGTGGATAAAATTCTGTCCATGGTCATGTGATGTACACACAGGTGCAGGGATCGTTAGAAGACAGCTCTGATACACATACTGTAACGAGCCGTGCACCTGTGTGTACATCACAGGACCATGGACCGAATATTATCCACTGGAAGTAAACAATGTATGTTCCTACTGAATAGCAACAAGCAGAGATTTTGAAAACCATGAGGGATTAATACAGAAAATATATAGGAAAATTGTATAACTTTTAATTTATACAAAAAATAACATAAATTTGCTGAAACTGGACAACCCCTTTAACTAAAAAGTTTTACGAAGAAACCAATTAAACCCTAACCCCATCGCGCACCCAGACGTGCCATTACGTCCAGGTGCTGGGAGTGATGTTGGGAGCACGCCATATTCTGCGGGTGTCTGCTGTATTTTACAACGGACGCCCGGGAGCAGCGATCACGCTGTTCCTGGCTGTTTAACTCCTCAAATGCTGCGTTCAATCAGAACTGCAGCATCTGAGGAGTTGAAAAGAGGGGGGCGGCCCCCTCCTACAGATCATCGCCGCCCCGCCGTGAGATCGGGGGTGACTATGGTTCTTATGGCAGGCCAGGGGCCTAATGAAGGCCCCCAGGGCTGCCTTCACTCTGCCTCTGCTAAGCCCTGCCTATGGCAGTTAGTATTGCAGCATATTGTACTAACTATCGTTGGTTGAAGTCCCCTAGGGGGGCTAATAAAGTGTGTAAAGAAAAAAGTGAAACGTTTTTCGTAGTAAAAAAAAAATTTAAAGTTCAAAACATCACCCTTTTCCCATTTTCCCCCTAAAGTAATGTAAAAAGTTAACAAAATTGGTATCACTGCTTCCGTAAAAGTTGGAACTATTACAATATAGTGTTATTTAATGTGCACGGTGAATGCCATAACAAGAAAAATGGAAACCGCCAAAATCGCTGTTTTTTTTGTTAAATTAGCTATCCAAAAAATTTTTATTTAAAAGTGATCAAAAAGTTCTACGTACCAATAAAATGGTCCCAATAAAAACTACAGCTAGTCCCGCAAAAAAAATCAGCCCTCACACGGCTTAATCGGTGAAAAAATTAAAAAAACTTTATGGCTATCAGAATGTGGCGAAACAACTTTTTTTTTTTTAACAAAGTTTATTATCAATAAAAGTAGTAAAATATAAAAAAAACCTATATAAATTTGGTAGCACCGTAATCGTATTGAGCCACAGAATAAAGATATGTTTTCGTTTTTACCGCACATTGAAAGCCGTAAAAACGAAACCCAAAAAAACAATTGAGGAATCTGTTTTTTCCAACTTCAGCCCGCAAAGTATTTTTTCTCAGTTTCCCAGTACATTACATGGAACTATAAATTGTACTAAAAGAAACTACACCTCCTCCTGCAAAAAGTAAGCCCGAAAACCACTCTATTGATGGAAAAATAAAAAAGTTGACTCTTTGAATGCGGGGAGTGAAAAACTAAAATGTAAAATAAAAAAATGGCTTTGTCCCGAACGGGTTAAAGGGATTTTCCCAGAATCATTATTTATCACCTATCCACAGGATAGGTGATATATATCTGATCGGTGGGGTCTGACCGCTGGGACCCCACCAATCACAAGAAAAGACTTACCTTGACATTCCTGGGAACCCCATAGGAATGGGGCGGCAGTGCGCATGCTCAAACACCGCGCCATTCATTTCTAAGGGGCTACCGAGCGCTATCTCCAGTAGACCAATACAAAAGAATGGAGCAATGGCTGAGCAGGCGCACGACCGCTCCATTCCTATGGGGCTCCCAGTAATGTCAAGGTAAGACCGTTCTCATGATCGGTGCGGGTCCCAGCAGTCGGACCCCTACCGATCAGATATTTATTACCTATCCTGTGGATAGATGATAAATACTGGCTATTAGAAAGCCCCTTCCACTGGAAACTGATCCTGTTACAAACCAGACATCTACCATATCACCAGGGGCGTAACTAGGAAAGACTTGGCCCCATAGCAAACGCTTTACAGCTGCTACCGCGGTAGTTACGCCACTGCATATCGCCACTATACTACGTCATATACTCCAATAACAGGTCTACCCATTTGCTTATTCATAATCCATAACTTATACTTGCTCGTCCACATAATCCATAATCACTTCAACCGCTTTTAGACTATAATTTCTTGTATACTTAGCACAGGAAAATTTTTGGTTTAGGGTAATATATGTTAGATCTTGTTAATTGCGCAGATATCATTAAAAAAAATCGAATACAAAGTACATGTACTATTAGTATAGGAGAAGTGCAGTAGCTTTGCCTGCTCTTAATACATTTTATTTATTTTTTTGCCTTTAGCTTTCAACTGCCATGACAATGGCGCCACCGTTCTTCAGTATGCACCTAAACAACAGCTCTTGATTACTGGCGGCAGGAAAGGATACATCTGTATCTTTGACATTAGACAAAGGCAAATCCTTCATACCTTCCAGGCCCATGACTCAGCAGTGAAAGCTCTTGCCCTGGATATTTCTGAAGAATATTTTGTCACTGGCTCAGCAGAGGGAAATATGAAGGTAAAGCAGAGAGTTGTCCCCATACATGTCTATTTTATAACTGAAATGCTAGCAGGATAATTGTCTATTTTTCTCTTCTATTTGATGCAGGTATGGAAATTAACAGGCCATGGTCTACTTCATTCTTTTAAGAATGAGCATGCAAAGCAGTCCATATTTCGGAATATTGGTGCAGGTGTCATGCAGGTTGAAGTAGGAGAGAACAAGAGAATTTTCTCCTGTGGAGCAGATGGCACTCTGAAAATGAGGATGTTGCCTTCTGCCTTGAGGACCCAGTCTGGCATTTTCGATATTCTCTAGGCACTTCAACATTTAGATCTGTCTCCACCTCCAGATGTTTATCCACTAATGCAAAACATGTAGGAAGACTTAGAAACTGAGGAGTTAGACGCTGCTTAGGGAAGAGACCTAAAAGGTTATTCATAAAGAGCCAGGTTTTGTGCTGCTGAACAAAATGGATATGCATGTCTGCCATATAGGTCTAAAACTGAGTACATGGGGATTTTCCTGGTGAGCCTAGGGCGCGCGCGCGCGCGCAAGTATTGCGGGAACTTTTTAGCATCGTTCACACTTATCGTTGAGATGCTATTGTTTAATTTTGAGGTAGATCAGAATACTATATATTGATGTAACCTTATTGGTTGTTGATTTGGTTATAAGAGGGATGAACAAAGGACCAAAAGGGAAGCAGAGGTCCTTAGAGTTTACATGGTTAGTCATAAATGCCTGCAAGCATAAAGCTACTCTACACGGAAGGATCATCACAGGGGCCATGTACCTATACATAGGCAGTAGATAGAACAAAGTCCACCAAAAAGGAAGTCATTCACTCTGTCCCTGTGGTCACTCGAGGAAGTAAAATGCTGAAATTATTTCCTTTTTTTAACTTTTAAACTGTTTACACATATTCCAGACGTTTGCTTCCAGACACTGGTACATTTCAGAAAGCATGTCTATGTATTCCTCAAATTTCCATTGCAAATGAAGGTAATATAGGTATGTGTTTACCGTCACTTTCAGATACAACAACCAAGACAACTAGTAATGCAATTTACCCAAACTCATTCGTAGCTGTCTATATTTGAGCGGGTGATCATTATTATCCTGGTTGGGTATCTTTTTATTTTTTGTATTGTTTTTATTTATTTTTTGTTATTAAACATTGTAATTTGCACATAATTTAACTGCTGCGTTTACCATACACTCTACTTTGCACATTACCACTCGTCCATATAAAACTTTGGCTTTAAGTCATTCTCATTCATTGAAACTTGGTTGTAGTGAACGTGACCACAGTTCTCTGCGTTCATGCGCAGTATGTTTTATTTATTTTTATGCATTTTTGGATTTGTGCACATAAATGATTACACTCTGCTGGATGCCCGTCTTTCTGGCAGTGAGCAGGACCCAACAGGATCTTGTAAGGACTGCTCTGATATATTTCACCGCAACACATTTTAAAATGAATGTCAGGTTTCCTGTGGCCAGATAGTGACTAGTGGAAAGCGTTATAAACTAAATTATTACACAGCATATGTATAACTATGCAGAGTTTAATATTGTTGGCTTGTAAAATACTAAGCAGTGTTGTCTTATTTTGATGTACTTTCTCTGTTGTATACATATTGTTAATAAGCTACCCAAGACTACTTACTGTCTGTGTATTTACTCGCCATCCTCCAAGTTGTCCTATTATTTGTAATGCAGTTTTGTGTGTGTTGTACTGTGAAATAGAATGGCATTTCATGCACCTTTCTCTTTTAACTTTGTTTTCCTTGAAGACAATTTAAAGGTATAAAGTATGTATAGAAAGGAAAGTCATTGTTTGAGTTTACATTTGTAAGTTAAATAAACCCCTTTTATTTCATGGAAACCTGTTTGAGTTATTGCTTTCAATCAAAATAAAGTAAATAATTGTACACATTTACTTGAAGCGACCCTCCGGTCCTGGGACCTTTTTAAATAATATGGTATATATGGAGTAACAATATCTGATGTCCTCCAGGTGTGCCCCTCTGACATGGTTCCGCTGTTTTAGCGTCCACTCTGTGCTGTCCCAAAATGGCCGCAGCGCTTCTTAAACTAAGAACTGAGACATTCCCACTGTTCCCAGATTGGCCAGAGCTGCTCACGTGAGTAGTAACATCCAATCTGTGAACAGAGGGTGTGTCTTGGACTCCTTTTTAGAAGCACTGCTGGCATTTTGAGACAACACAGAGGGGACCCTAGAACAACAGATCCATGGCATAGGAGGCCAACTGGAGGTAACCCGGTAATATTACCCTATATACCCTATCACATTTATAATTTTGTCATGAAACCAGGGGGGCATTTTAAGTAATGTCTGAATTTGTGGTGAAAAAATATTAACATATTGACAAAATAATAATACAGATTTGTTGTAAATTCATCTGCTTGGTCTCTGGTAACATGGTCTGGCAGCATAAAATGTGAAGTTTTCTACCTTTGCGCAAAAAAAAAACCCAAAAGATTAATATTTTCCTGCAAAGCTGTCATGCAAAAAGCATGGCCTTAACCTATAGTCCTAAAGGTGTTAAATCTGTTTTTGTATGCTTATTGAACAGGGACACAATTTCATGGAAACTACAACGCAAGTAAGTAATTTCTAATTTACATCCTTATTTCCTGATCGCAAATAACAGTATTTTTAACATAAATGTAATAACTTGTCTGCTTCCTTCTGGAAAATCTAGCGCATATAAAGTTATTAACTGGTTTAGGTCCAATGTATTTTGGATGTTTGCAACCCTGACATTAATCCTTATTTGCGTATTACATGTTGACGTTTTTTAGCTGAACTGTCAGAAAATCAATGTTCTAAATTGACAAGTCCCTGTATTAATTTCAGCAAAAAAACTCAACAAATTTGCACCCATTTTTCTCTTGAAATCAATAGGATTTGCAGGAACCAGTGATTGCTCTTCCTCATCAGTTTCCATAGCAGCCATTGTTCTGCTGCAATAATACTATGAGCGAACATCATTTTCCATATAGATTATTTTTTAATTATACTAACGAACTACAAAAATAGCAAAAAAGGTAAAGGCTCCTGCCATTAATATCACAAAAAGATTCAGTTAATCAAATTAGATATTACGGGGGGGGGGGACTAATAGCCGACCCCCAGAACACTTGGTCCAGAAATCGAATGCCCCAGAGTTCCATAAATAAAGCAAGACGATCTTAATCTCCCTATTCTCTCTTCATACGTTCCTTAAACTTGTTCCATTGCTCCGTAGTTCTATTTAAAAGGTTCCCTAAAATAGTGCAGCAATCCCAAAATAAAGCGAACAATGGGACTTTGGACCTCAGTGTAACGTGTGACGTCCAAAGTTTCTAAATCAAGGCAGCTCCATTAAGTATCCTGCAACCTTACACTTTTTAAGCCATTTGATTATCATTCGATTTATGTTTGAAGATCATATACTCACTAGTGACCTATTATTAGAATATTATGTTATGTGGTTTGGATGTGTTAAAAGGGTTTTCCCATAATCTTTATTTATCACCTACCCACAGGATAGGTGATAAATATCTGATCGTGGGGGTCCGACCGCTGTGACTCCCACCGTTTACGATAATGGCTTGCTGTTCCTGGGAACCCTATAGAAATGGAGCGGTAGTGCACATTCTCGGCCACTGTTCCATTCATTATTATGGGTCTGCCGAAGATGGCACTCGGCAGCCCCATAGAAATGAATGGAGCGGTGGTCGCTCATGTGCACTACCACTACATTCCTATGGGGTTCCCAGGAACGGCAAGGTAAGCCCATTCTCGTGATCGGCGGGGGTCCCAGTGGTCGGACCCCTACCAATCATATATTTATCACCTATTCTCTGGGTAGGTGATAAATAATGTTTATCGGAAAACACCTTTAAATTCAATAACTGACACATCTATAAATGCAGAGAGATAGCCTTCAGTCTTATAAAAAGTATTCATGTACGTCAAGCATGAAATCTCCCTAAATTATTAGATTTTTAGGGATAAAGAAGAACTTTGTTGAATTACTAAACTGCTACTTGGGCGTTAAACATTTTTCAGATTACATTTTTCATGTGGTCAACAATGACAATTATTGTCATTGTCTTCTATAAATTTCCCAAAAATTCTTTGCATAAACAGGCTGGAATACAACGTCTCTGGCATCTTCTGACAATATTTGATTTGCAGAGATTTCCCACACATCAAGCTTCTGGCACAAACCTAATGTTATTAAAACAAGGGTGTTCTCAATAATTAACCCCTTTCTTGCTGGCTCCAAAGGCACAAGTGAAAGGAGGTCTTGTCCAGCTCCTTGATAATTAGAATAATGTATTTCAGATGGTCAAGTAAATTCAGCAGACAATAACACCAACATTATTCTGCTCAGCCACAGACGTTTCTATGCTTGTGTTGAGGGCAATGTTCGCCTGGGAAAAGAATGACATTTTGCACTTTGAATATTTAAAGGGAGTGATCGAGAAAACTGTTTTCTTTCTTCACAAATTGAATGCTTCCATTTCTGTTAAGAAGGAGGTGGAATTTCATCGACTCCAGAATGACACATTCTCCCATCACACACTGAAAATAGTTAATTCTTGGGTGCCATGCTCCCACTTATGTTGGCCTTTTGCATACCAAACAGCTGTGAGGTATGTTTTTACATTACGCATTTATTTACAAGATATGTGTATATTGTATTAAAACTGACATTCACAATCTAATATTTAAGATATAGAAATAGTACTTGACTTAAAGAATGTGGGGACCCTTTCTAATGAGTGGGGTTGGAGATTTAAACAATACCCATTGCTGAATAAATGCCTTTTTATTATGTAGGCTTTCCCTTCATAAATTTAATGCAACAACAAATAGAATTTCATTGTTTGACGAGCAACCACTGTTACAATGCAGTTATGTAAAAGTAGATTAAAAAAAAATAGTAATTGACTTAGTACTATTGCATGTTGCTGTATGGAACCACACGGATTCCCGGCAGCTCCATACTACAGAGCGATAGGTGACACACGCGTTGTGGTATGGTTCTCTGTACAGCGAGCCATTCTCCCTTATACAGTGAAGGAAATAAGTATTTGATCCCTTGCGGATTTTGTAAGTTTGCCCACTGTCAAAGACATGAACAGTCTAGAATTTTTAGGCTAGGTTAATTTTACCAGTGAGAGAGAGATTATATAAAAAAAACCTGAAAATCACATAGTCAAAATTATACATATTTATTTGCATTGTGCACAGAGAAATAAGTATTTGATCCCTTTGGCAAACAAGACTTAATACTTGGTGGCAAAACCCTTGTTGGCAAGTACACCAGTCAGACGTTTTTTGTAGTTGATGATGAGGTTTGCACACGTTAGATGGAATTTTGGCCCACTCCTTTTTGCAGATCATCTGTAAATCATTAAGATTTCGAGGCTGTTGCTTGGCAACTCGGATCTTCAGCTCCCTCCATAAGTTTTCGATGGGATTAAGGTCTGGAGACTGGCTAGGCCACTCCATGACCTTAAAGGGAATGTGGTGTTAGCAAATAAATTTTTTTTTTTTTTAGTTAAACAATTAGTGTGTAGGTGATTAAACATTGTTCTAATTTTTTTTATTTTTTTCACGAGTCAGGAAATATTATAAATTAGATTCTAATTTATAATATTTCCCAGCACTGGTCACTAGATGGAGCAATTCCCAAAATTGCAGCATTGCATGTGGTAAAGCAACCACATTGCTTTATGCTGCAAAATTGGGAAAAAATCCCTCGCTCTAGTGAGCTCTCAGAATCCCCCCCTCCTTTATCCTGGCTAGTGCCGGGAGAAACGAGGGGATTGAACGGTCTAACCTCCTACACTGTGTGTCGCCATTTTTTGAGCTAACACACAGTGTAGAAGGTTAACATACAGTAGTAAACACACTGAAACACGAACATACATAGAAATCACTTACCTGCTCCTGTCGCCGCCGCTCCCTCCGGTCCGTCCGCTCCGTCTGCTGCCGCTGCTCCAAGTGAACAAGTCCGGAAGCCGCGACCGGAAGTAGTAATCTTACTGTCCGGCCGCGACTTCCGGTCTACAGGAAAATGGCGCCGGACGGCGCTCAGTTAAACTTGGACTGTGTGGGAGCGGCGCATGCGCCGTTCCCACACAGACGGCGTACACCATAGTGAATGGAACGGGCCCCGTTCGCATTCACTATGGGACTGGGGCTGCCGTACTCCATGTCTGTATGTGTCGTTAATCGACACATACAGAAATGGAAAAAAAAATGGCAGCCCCCATAGGGAAGAAAAAGTAAAAAAATAAAAAAAAGTAACACACAAACACACAAATAAATACAAAAGTTTTTTATAAAACACTAACATCAAACTGATATAAATTTATTTTTTTTTGGCGACACTATTCCTTTAATGTGCTTCTTTTTGAGCCACTCCTTTGTTGCCTTGGCTGTATGTTTCGGGTCATTGTCGTGCTGGAAGACCCAGCCACGAGCCATTTTTAATGTCCTGGTGGAGGGAAGGAGGTTGTCACTCAGGATTTGACGGTACATGGCTCCATCCATTCTCCCATTGATGCAGTGAAGTAGTCCTGTGCCCTTAGCAGAGAAACACCCCCAAAACATGTTTCCACCTCCATACTTGACAGTGGGGACGGTGTTCTTTGGGTCATAGGCAGCATTTCTCTTCCTCCAAACACGGCGAGCTGAGTTAATGCCGAAGAGCTCAATTTTAGTCTCATCTGACCACAGCACCTTAACCCAATCACTCTCAGAATCATCCAGATGTTCATTTGCAAACTTCAGACGGGCCTGTACATGTGCCTTCTTGAGCAGGGGGACCTTGCGGGCACTGCAGGATTTTAATCCATTACGGCGTAATGTGTTACCAATGGTTTTCTTGGTGACTGTGGTCCCAGCTGCCTTGAGATCATTAACAAGTTCCCCCCGTGTAGTTTTCGGCTGAGCTCTCACCTTCCTCAGGATCAAGGATACCCCACGAGGTGAGATTTTGCATGGAGCCCCAGATCGATGTCGATTGACAGTCATTTTGTATGTCTTCCATTTTCTTACTATTGCACCAACAGTTGTCTCCTTCTCACCCAGCGTCTTACTTATGGTTTTGTAGCCCATTCCAGCCTTGTGCAGGTCTATGATCTTGTCCCTGACATCCTTAGAAAGCTCTTTGGTCTTGCCCATGTTGTAGAGGTTACAGTCAGACTGATTGAGTCTGGACAGGAGTCTTTTATATAGGTGACCATTTAAGACAGCTGTCTTTAATGCAGGCACCAAGTTGATTTGTAGCGTGTAACTGGTCTGGAGGAGGCTGAACTCTTAATGGTTGGTAGGGGATCAAATACTTATTTCTCTGGTCACAATGCAAATAAATATATATAATTTGGACTATGTGATTTTCAGTTTTTTTTTAATATAATCTATCTCTCACTGGTAAAATTAACCTAGCCTAAAAATTCTAGACTGTTCATGTCTTTGACAGTGGGAAAACTTACAAAATCAGCAAGGGATCAAATACTTATTTCCTTCACTGTAGTTCTGTTATGCCCTGTCCGATGGAGCATACCATGATTATTTTTTCTATCATACTGAATCGTAAATCTAGAGATACAACCTCTAAATGCCTTTAGTGTGAAATCTAAGTTTTATATAGAGGCAGAGGAGGGCTACATAGACTGCTGTGGATACCATATTATGGCTGTTACAACCACATAGTACGTATTAGAGCTTTATGCATGGGGCCTTACCTTTTATATTTAAGTTTAGTGACCCATGTCATAGTACCTTCTAGACCAGGGGTCTCAAACTGGGGGTCCGCGGGCTGCATGCGGCCCCTTTGGCTGTCATCTGCGGCCTGTGGGGCACCGCAGCTCCCTCGGGAGAGGAGAGAGCAGGCCGAAGGAGGAGTGCGCTGGCGCATCTTCATGAGGTCCCAGAGCAGAGCTTATACAATCCCTCTGCTCAGGGACTCCTACTCTGAGGAAGCCCCTGACATCACTGTCTATATATGGACAGTGATGTCAGGAGCAGAGCTGGAATCCCAGGCATAGCGCGAGTAGCGCTCTGGCTGGGACTCCGGCTCTGGGCTTGCCACCTGACATCACTGGCCATATATGGATAGTGATGTCGGGGACATCCCCAGAGTTCCGGGACAGACACTATACTAGTTCTCTGCTCTTGGACTCTGGCTCTGGGGTTGCCTCTGACATCCCATTCCGGTCCAGGGGGATCCCCTGACGTCACGGACTATGGACCGTGACGTCAGGGGCTCCTTCAGCAGAGGAATCCCCGGCCTAAGCGTCGGCAACCATCTGGCTGGGGATTCCACTCCTAGAGGGAGCCCCAATGGAGCTATCTACAGGGAGGTGTGTGTCACTATCTATAGGGGGGGAGTGAGTGGGTGTGTGTGTGGCATCTACAGTGTGCACTGTGGTATTATCTACGGGTGGGTGTGTGGCATTATCTACAGAGGGCACTATCTAAGAAGGGGCTGCCCAATCTTGATATTCTTGTATCTGTCAACTGAGCAGCCAGACTGCATTTAGCGACACTTAAACTGGAAAACTGAATTGTTAAAATAAGTACGTGGAGTAAACTCGCAAATTTCCTAGAGGTATTATTATAGTAATAAAAAAAAACAGAGAAAAAGGCCATACTTACAAATGGACACAGCCAGGTCAGAAACGCTGATGGAGTGAGCAGGTGCTTTAAATAATAATAGCCACTCCCACTGGTCTTGAGGGGAGTGGTGTGTGTGGTGCTTGGGATGTGTAGTAAGAAATAATAAATGAATAGTGTGTGTGCAAGTGTAATACTATGAGTGAAATATAGGGGGCAGTAATGAGTGAAGTGCCTCAATAGAAATAAATGGATAATGGGGTGCAAGTGTGGGAAACATGGAGGAATAGTGTGTACGTCATGAGGCACAACGTGTATAGTAATGTAGTATTATTATAGTAGTGTAGTATTGTTATAGTAATGTCCATGTCCTTCTCAATTAATTAGAATATCATCAAAAAGTTTATTTCAGTAATTCAATTCAAAAATTAAAACTTCTATATTATATAGATTCATTACACACACCGTTATCTATTTCCAGCATTTTTTTTCCTTTTAATGTTGAAGAATATGGCTAACAGTTAATGAAAACCTGAAATTTAGTCTCTGAGAAAATTAGAATATTGGGTAAAAGTTGATTAGAGTGTGACACCATGAGTCTATAATCCGTTATCAACACAAACACCACCAAAGTTTTCCTAAGCCTTTAAATGGTCAAACGGTCTGGTTCAGTAGGCTACACAATCATGGGGAAGACTGCTGACTTGACAGTTGTCCAGATGACCATCATTAACAACCTCCAACAGGGAGTGTAAGCCACAAAAGGACATTGCTAAAGAAGCTGGCTGTTCACAGAGTGCTGTATCCAAGCAAGAAAACATATGGGGAAGGGGGGGGAATCCTACAGCTCACTGTTCGTTGACTCTTGTTCAGGCAGTGCTCGGATCTCCGTACGGCCAACGGTAGACAACAGAAGAAAAAAGGACTATGATCCAGCGCTTGTGCATAAATAAAAGAAATCACGGTTCCAATTTTATTGTGTAACGAATTTAAAAAACTGTATCAAAGTGCAAAAAGGGTGAATCGCATTTGTATTTCGCCTACGCGTTTCAGTGTCACGTGCTAAAATGTCCCTGCATCTTCTAGTCGGCAGTCAAAGGACCCGGCTTCGCCGTGGCCCCTGACCGCTTCCTTACTTAACCCCTTCCTAACTCATGATGTGCCGGCACTTCAAGGAGCAGGGAGGGGATGATGTTTGGAGCTGAGCCCGCTCCATACACTACAGGTGTCAGCTGTGTTTTACAGCTGACACTCTGCTCTAACAGCCAGGAAAAGCAATCACGCTGTTCCTGGCCATTTAACCAGTTAAATGCCACATCCATAATGACCACGGCATTTATAGGGTTTTCCCATGAAGGACAATTATGACATATCCACAGGATATTCCAAGACAAATAGTAGGACAAGAGCACAGGTCTCCAGATCTTCAAAGTGGTTTTATTGTCAAAACATCCACGACAAACAGGCAACACAGGAGACACTGACCACGATTTTCATTGGCTGAAATGTACCATGTGATTTTTTTTGTATTCGCCTATTTAAGGATGATGTTTTTAGATATTATGTTAGGCTTGACAAAGACCCTACACTCACTCTGGGTCGAAACGTTGCCTGTTTGTCGTAGATGTTTTGACAATAAAACCACTTTGAAGATTTGGAGACACGTGCTGTTGTCCTACTATTTGTCTTGGAATTTGCATTATGCCGGAGTGGGTTTGCCTGGCTTGACAGCGTGCACCGCACCAGACTCGGAGCCTGTGCTATTTCAAAACCTTTAATTTCTCTTCATATCCACAAGATATGTCATAAATGTCAGATAGATGCAGGTCTTCCCTCTGGGACCCGCACCTATCTCTAGAATGTGGCCCCCTAAACTCTGTTCTATCTTACTCGGCTCCGCTGTCCCCCGGCCACTTACTGGTTAGGTGGTCGGGAGTGATGGAAACAGCCGAGTGCTTGCTGAGCTGCGCTGTTTCAATAACTCCCATAGAAGTGAATGAGAGTTATGGAAACAGCGTAGCACCGCGAGCTACGATGTTTCCGGAGCTCAGTAGCTATGAAAACCGCGTGCATGGTCGAGTTACGGAAACCGTGTAACTCGGAGCTACTCTGTTTCCGTAACTCTCATAGAACTGAATAGTAGTTACGGAAACCGTGTAGCTCAGCGAGTTACGCTGCTTCTGTAACTCATCCATGTATTGCTGGTTCAAGCCCCTGGGAGAACTAAACTAATAAAATGTGAAAAAAGTAAAGTTAGATAACTGCGTTAGTGTAAATAAATATTAAAAGTTAAAAAAAAAAATCCAATTTTTACCTAAGTACAATGTAAAACATTTTAAAAAAAAATTGGTATCGCTGCGTCCGTAAAAGTCCGAACTATTACAATATAGCATTATTTGACTCGCACGGTGAACAGCGTTAAATAATAAAATGCAAAACCCCAGAATAGTTGTTTTTTGGTCACCTTAGCGCTAAAAAGTGATTAAAAAAATCGTATGTACCAAAAAAGGGTGGAAATAAAAACTACAGCTCGTCCCGCAAAAAAATAAGCCCTCACACGGCTCAATCGATGAAAAAATTTCAAAATTCTGGCTCTCAGAATGTGGTGAAACAGACCAATTATTTTTTTTTAACACATTTTTTTCTTCGGAAAAAAATTTCATATTTTACAATTTTCTTGTTGTCTAAAACCTGGGTGCGTCTTATAGTCAGGTGAGTCTTATAGTTTGAAAAATACAATACCTATTTGATATTCTAATTCATTGAGAAGGACCTGTAGTATTGTTATAGTAATGTAGTATTATAATAGTAATGTAGTATTGATATAGTAATGTAGTAGTATTGTTATAGTAATGTAGTATTATAGTAATGTAGTATTATAGTAATGTAGTGCTGTTATAGTAATGTAGTATTGTTATAGTAATGTAGTATTATAGTAATGTAGTATTGTTATAGTAATGTAGTATTGTTATAGTAATGTAGTATTATAGTAATGTAGTATTATAGTAATGTAGTATTGTTATAGTTGTTCAAATAACTAATTGATTAACAATACTTTTGTATTGTATCAAATTTGAAAGTAATGCGGCCCGTCAACTTCTCATGTTTTCCCCTGTTCTAGACTATCTCTAATGTTGGCTTTTCAGTGTAATTTTAAAGTTATTCTTAACTTAAACAAATTGCATTCATTTATATATTTTAAATAACATTACTATTAGGCCCTGTTCACACAGAGCTTTTTTACGCGTTTTTTTTTTCCGCGAAAACTGCTGAAATTGCCTTCCATTGATTTCAATGGGAGGTGGGGCCGATTTTTTTTCCCGCAAGCGGGAAAAAGAGGCAACATGCCCTGTCTTGAGGCGTTTCCCGCCTCAAAAACCCCATTTAAATCAATGGGAGACAGGAAGAAACACTGTGAACTGCCGCAGGGTTTTTGACGCAACTTTTGACGTGTTTTATGGCAAAAAACGCTCGCGTTTTTTTCCTTTTGCCTGTTGAAGACCGAAAAACGACAAAAACGCGCCAAATGCCTGTGGTGCAAAACAACTTAAAAAAAACCGGGGCTGAATTTTACAGTCAGAATTTTCTGCCTGCAAAAAAAACTCAGTGTGAACAGGGCCTTACAAAGTAAAATACTGTGCCCATTATTCTTTACCAATTCAAGTACATTTTACTTTCATAGAAAAGCAAACATTGAAATCTACAGATTGATATTAAAACCATGATAAGTTGAAATGCTGAAGTGGTCATTGTCCACCTCCAGAGTCCTATATACATGACATTTACAAATCTTTGTAGTGTAATATCCCTCGAAATGGTATTCACAAGGGGAACTGCTTAGTACTCACATCAGATGTTATTACTGTAAATGCTCAGTCATGTCTACCCTGAATTCACTGATGTATTTCCAATTGTCGTCACAGTGACAGGGAAAAATACACCTCTCTCTCTCAGAACCACAGTGACGGTTATTGTTTCACAGTTCAAGTATTTTGACATTTTCACTGTCTACCCCTACACCATCCTCTACAGCAGAAAGACGCCTTCAAAACTAATTCAGAAAACAATCTTCCATTATCTCATTTCTTGTAGAGAATAGCAAAGCTTCATCCCAGCTGCTGGTGGAATAATAGACTAAAATCACACATCTGTGTACCCATCTGTCTCGTCTTCTATAACTACCATACTCTACCATCTGTAGTAAAATACAACTTCAACAATAGAACATAAACATCCAATGTAAAGCTAAAAATTATCTCGAGGCCTTGTTTTATAAATCTTGAAATATGTCATACATGGACTGTCATCCGATATATTTGCTTAATAACAGGTCTTTGGTTTGTTTCCTGTATGCACGTTTTCGATTGTCTTATTAAATATGGTGGTCACGCAAATATGGGACTTGTAAACATATCCATAAAGAGTATGGGGCAGATTGGTGTTTCATATTGAAGCCGACAGGAATAAAATGCAACAAATGTATTAAGTGGCACACGCCTTTTAATAAATTTGTTGCATCTTGTGCTGTCCCTGCACCTCAAAGTGAAATTTATGCCTGTTACGAGCTAAAGACAAATAGAGGTTTAATACAAATCCTTAATTCTTCTTCCATTGTCCTACAAAAGGCAAATAAGGTTCCATATCGAGAATTTTGCCTGTTACATAGGTTGAAAAAAAAGGCACAGGTCGGGGGCATGGCCTGACTGCTGACCAGGGCGGACGCACTACTCCGCTCCGCTCTGAGACATCCGTGCGACTCCAATATCACATACCTGCACGATCTAATTGGTGATTACTTCTTTTGGTTTTCCGGAGAAGAGCATGATCTGATAAAACTATCTCAAATCCAGTACCAAGAGGCTCACCGAATTCTCTACGAGAAGCCTCTGGCAAGGCGTGGATGCACGTGGCTTTAGAAGAACCCCTCTCAACAGCTCCTCTAGAAGCGATGCAGAGACTGGGCATCCTTGTCTGTGTTCCGAAGCTCCGTTTCAAATGTGTTTTGGGCTCCCCTGCATTTAGAGCCTTTCCCGTCAGAGTCTCTGCTGTACTCCAGTGCTCCTAAAATGGCAGCTACAGGCTCCCTTCTTTCTCTGCCAGCCCAGAGAGACCTTGAGCTGGGTGCCATGTCTCAACTGAAGTGTCCGAATTGCCGATCCCAAAAACCTGAGAGACCCCACAGCCAATATTCCCTCATCTGAACAGGCTGCTTCAGAAACATTTATTAAAACCATGGTCCTGGCACTGAGGGGCTCCTTTCAATGTGATTTATCATGCTACAGTGCAAAGATGATTTCAGCCATAGATTAATTGGGCGATAGGGTGGACCACGTAGAAAACAAAACGGGCGCACTCATTCAGGCCCATAATGACCTGATGGATGCTTACTATTCCCTGGAGGAAGAGGTGGGTTCTTTTAAATCTGAATCGCGGACCTAGAATATAGGAGGAATAATGTGAAATTCCAGGGGATGCCTGAATCTGTCTCAAACTCTGCACAACTCCTTTTCTTCAACAGCTAATTAGAACGCTCCTGCCATCATCCCAACCACCCAATCTCATTATTGACAGGGCTCCCTAGGCCAAAATCTCTGTCCGCTGACATTCCTATGGATGTGACGGCACACATTTTACATAAACTATTTCCATATAAAGGAATCCCTTATGTTCACGGCAAGACAACTGTCGGCCCTCCCAGCTCCCTATGAAGAAATTTGGGCCCATCACACTAGTCTTATGGAATAACAATTGCCAACAAATGGGCTTTTCCCACTAAGCCTCATACACTGAGATAGAACCACGCGAGCTCTCAACAAACCAGAAGATTGCTCTTCCTTGCTTAAGAAGTGGGGGGGCTCCCACCTGGACTTCTCCCAGCAATTGGGACAGGAAGGTCCCTTAAGACCTTATCCGGAATAGCTCCAAAAGGTGACTCCTTGCTAAGGTACCGTGCAAAACTCCCTTACAATAAAGTAGGTTGTGTCTGCTCCCAGGCAGACTTTCTACCCTGGCTTTAGGTGTCTGACTTCTTAGCTAACCAAGATTGATCCCACACTTTAGTCCTCTGGACTGTTTATCGACTGTGTAAAGTTTTACATGCATCCTTTTTTTTTAAATCACCTTCCCCCTATGTCGAGGTGCATGACTATAACGATTTTTCTTCCCTGTATTCTTCCTGGGCTTCGTAATCTACTCATGGCTCATATTGTGAGTCCCTGACCAGTTTGGCATTCTTCCACCATTGACCATGGTGATTAAAATCAATATATCAAATGCCAAGGGCCTCCCTTTTAATCCCCCTTTTAAGCCATCATCCGTATGGAAAGATGCCATGTCTTCTAATACGGACATATTATTTCTACAGGAAAAACACTTTTTCCATTCGCAAAAAAAAAAGATTCTGAGAAAAAAAAGGCAGTTTGTTTAATGGTAGTGAATGATTCTATTTCATTCCAGCTTATTGAATCTGTTACTGATGTGAGAGGGAAGTTTCTTGTTCTGGTGTGTATGCAAAGTATTGGGTGCATAAATATTAGCAATTGTCTAATCGATCAAATTCGTTTTCTAATCTAAACACTGCATAAAATTTGAAAAGTCCATAAAGGTAAGCTAATGGTTTGCATGGTTTTTAATATTATCTTAGATGTTCAATGCAATACCATTAGTCAGAGCAGGATATCTCTCCCAATTCTTCCTCCATGGTTATATAAGTAAGATACATTTAGATGTTTCAATGTATCTTCCAGGGAATACACCGTGTTCCAAATTATTATGCACATTGGATTTAAGTGTCAAACATTTAATTATTAGTTTTTCAATTAAACTCATGGATGGTATTGTGTCTTAGGGCTCTTTGGATCATTGTAATCAATCTCCGACACCTGTGATAATTAGTTTGCCAGGTGTGCCCAATCAAAGGAAAACTACTTAAGAAGGACGTTCCATATTATTAAGCAGGCCACAGGTTTCAAGCAATATGTGAAAGAAAAAGGATCTCTCTGCTACCGAAAAGCATGAAATAGTGCAATACCTTGGACAAGGTATAAAAACATTGGATATTTCAAGAAAACTTAAGCGTGATCATCGTACTGTGAAAAGATTTGTGGCTGATTCAGAGCACAGACGGGTTAGTTCAGATAAAGGCATAATGAGGAAGGTTTCTGCCAGACAAATTAATAGTATTAGGAGAGCAGCTGCTAAAATGCCATTGCAAAGCAGCAAACAGGTATTTGAAGCCGCTGGTGCCTCTGGAGTCCCGCGAACCTCAAGGTGTAGGATCCTCCAGAGGTTTGCAAGTGTGCATAAAGCTATTATTCGGCCACCCCTAAACAATGCTCACAAGCAGAAATGGTTGCAGTGGGCTCAGAAATACATGAAGACTAATTTTCAAACCGTGTTGTTTACTGATGAGTGCCGTGCAACCCTAGATGGTCCAGATGGATGGAGTAGTGGATGGTTGGTGAATGGACATCATGTCCCAACAAGGCTGCGACGTCAGCAAGGAGGTGGCGGAGTCATGTTTTGGGCTGGAATCATGGGGAGAGAGCTGGTAGGCACCTTTAGGGTCCCTGATGGTGTGAAAATGACCTCTGCAAAGTACGTAGAGTTTATGACTGACCACTTTCTTCCGTGGTACAAAAAGAAGTACACATCAAAACAGAAGCTCTGGGAGGTTATGCTGACATCCTGCAAAGATATTCAAGCAGAAACTGTCCAAATACTCACAAATTCAATGGATGCAAGAATTGTGAAGGTGATATCAAAGGGGTCCTATGTTAACATGTAACTTGGCCTGCTATGTTTTTTTTGATTGAAAGAGCTTTTGATTTTTGTAAATATGACCTCCTGATGCTGCAATTTCAACAAATGACCATTTTAGGTCTCTTTACAACTTTTAAAATGATTTTATTTCTGTTGTGCATAATAATTTGAAACAGTGCATTTTGAGTTTTTTTACTTCTAAAACAAAATCTGTTATCATTAGGAGATTTATTCAATAAAATTCGCATTATACTCCAACAGTTGATGGCTTGAAGATTATACTGACTGTCATTTGCATCAACTATTTAGGAAAATCAGCGAAAAATAACATTTGCATAATAATTTGGAACGCGGTGTACACCTTTTACTCGGCAAGATACAGATCCTTTTCCCGACTTTACTTATTTCTGGTGGATAGATGGACCCTTCAGGCGATCAAATCTTTAGGTGGGCCAAACAACGTGGTCTGACCTTGCTCCCATTTATCTCACCTTAAATAATATCCTTGTTATCGTCTCCTACCAAATCTTGCCATAATAAGACTTTCCTCCTCAACCTTCCCAAATATAAGGAAAAATTGCTTTCTTACTTTAAAGAATATTTCTTAATGTTTCCCCTGATGCTATCCCCTTTTCTGTATGGAGTGCCCATAAGGCAGTTATTGAGGGATAATGATACAACAAGGCTCCCATTTTAAAAAAACAATCTGACTTACACGCCCCTCTGTCCCAGATAAGAACTTTAGAATCTCAACTCCAACATTATAGATCTGTGGTTCTACACGAGTCCCTCATGTTTTTAAGATGAAAATTAAGAGTGCTTTTAAGTCCCGAGTTTAATAATAAACTTACATCACTGTGCATGAATTACTACTATTTCTACAACAAAACCAGCAAGCTGATGGCGCGTAGAATCAAACAAAACAATTGAAAACGAAAATCTCTCAATTAGTTTCGCAGGACTTGTTATCCAAAATCTTGAACCCGCAGACCGTTTTAGCTCCTATTATTTTCGCCTTTATAATCTAAGGGAATATCCAGCTATGCCACAGCCCACAGGCGAGATGATTAATGAGTTCTTAGGTTCCATATAAGTGTCAACCCTTTCCTCTTTTGCAATTATCCCGCTTAAACTCCTCAATTACACAGGCCGAATTTTCTAATGTCATTAAGTTACAAAGCACCTGGGCCTGATGTCTTCCATAATGAGTATTATCAGGCCTTTAAAATCAGTCCTTTCCCCTCACATGACTGAAATTTTGAATGTAGTAATGACCTCATGTATATTACCACAATAAATGAAGGAAAAAAGAGGAAGCCTCCAGCTCACCTTATACGCAGACTTGCACTGCTTGTCGCGCTCGGATCCTCGTGTCGGCACACGATAAGAGGTAGAAGCAGAGAACAGAAATTGGATCCAGCGCTGGTGTGGATAAAAAGGAAACTTTTTCCAAGTTTTATTCAATTGTTTAAAAGCAAAATCAGCAGGATAATTTCCTGGTACAGAGGGAGGTTCAATGAAATTGATAGCCTACGCGTTTCAGACGCCTCCTGCATAAGCCATGAGTAAGGACGCAGGAGGCGTCTGAAACGCGTAGGCGATCAATTTCATTGAACCTCCCTCTGTACCAGGAAATTATCCTGCTGATTTTGCTTTTAAACAATTGAATAAAACTTGGAAAAAGTTTCCTTTTTATCCACACCAGCGCTGGATCCAATTTCTGTTCTCTGCTTCTACCACAATAAATGCTTTAGGCAACTATAATGACTATTTCCAATCCGGGGAAGTCTCCTACTACACCAGCTAATTTCAGGTCTATTAACCTCCAATTGTGACATGAGAAGTTATGCTAAATTACTTGCCCAGCGTTTATTGAATGTACTACTTACAATTGTTCACTCGGGTCAGGGAGGGTTTACCAAAAGGCATTATTCTGTTTTAAAATATTACCAAAAATTCTTTTTTTTTTAATTTTTTGAACATCCACGGTCCCCATGTCTAATTCGCTACTCCTGCAATTTTAAAAACAGATGAAGCTTTCTTGTGGGGGAGAAACCGATGGCTGCTTCTATCCTTCAGATTCATAGAAGAAAAGGCTGATTGGGAGTTCCCGATGTTATAGTTATCATAAGGCGATCATTATTAGGTAACGTTGCTTATGATGGTCCCTGTCCCCTGGTTCTAGTTGGCCATCAATTTAACAACTACTCAACTGAGATATATCCCTTCCCAGCTTGCTACTGGCCTATGCTTATGGCTCATCATTGCCTCTACAGAAAGTCCTCACTATACGGGTTTCTAAACAAGCCTGGCACTCCTTTTTGCTGAGTACAAATAAAAACTAGTTGGGGAATCCCATCCTGGATTTCCTGGTGATGCTGGATATTTTTATTCCCAATTTAGTAATCAAGGGCTGGATTCAGAACGGCTTAGACCACAATTCGGATCTAATGTCAGGGGGTCGACTTAGTGGCCTTATGCCGCATTCCTAAGTGGTATATTTATAAATTCCTCAGGATAAAGAACTTTCTACAGTCCTGACCCATTTCTGAATTCATGTTACCCCAGCCCATTTATCATAACATCTATGACAAGTCTAAGAGTGAATTTAAATCTATTCGAAGTATCTATAAGTTGACGAACGGAGATAGATTTCCAAACAGGCTCATTTTCTAAAGTGGGAATGTGACCTTCAGAGGACTAAGTAATCTTACCTATGTGCAAAATTTACTGGAGGTTTGCCATAAACTGATAATGAGGTGGTACTATAATCCATCCAAGCTGGTACAAGTATATCCAAGCGCTTTCAACTTGTGTTAGAGACTATGTGAGAACTTTTTTTTCACATATTTTTGGAATTGACTATCTTCTGGAACGTAGTATTTAACTTATCAGCCATTACAGGCCTACCCTTAGCCCTGGATCCAACTTTGGCACTGTTGTCGCTCAGAGTAGAGAGGATAACCATGGAATTCAGACGACCATAGTCACAAACTGCGTTCTTGCACACCTCTTCCCTGATAGCAACATTGCTTTTGACCCTGGTGGGATTAAGTGTTCTGCCTCAGCTATAATTTGGGCATTTCACGACCACACCCTGCATCATCTAAACAGTCATTAACCTCTCCTGCGCTAGACTCTTGTTCTTTGCAACTCTTGCTGTTCCAATGGATGCTGCTGATGAACTCTGCTATTTAAACCCTGTCTGAACAATACATGATCCTCAAAGAAAAGGCTGATGGGACACCGTATTCTTGCTGAATGTGGACCTGTCCAGTCTTGTGGATTCTGCCTCTCTCCTCTACATCGATAGTCATCCTTTTCCATGTTCCTTTTACGTGTGCTCCTGGTATTGACTCCTGGCTACTGTGTTTGATCTCCTGCTCTGCTTCTGTGATTGTTCTCCAGTCCTGCAGCTGTTTCTTTGTACCAGCTAAATGTGACCACATTCCAGTCCAGCAACCGCTACGTCATTCCGAGCCTGTTACCTGAGACCTCTACCTGCCTCTTCTAAGACCTCAATCCTGTGCTGTAACACCATCTGCTCTTGGACGCTGCTCCTGGTATCTCATGGTTCAGACTCTGGCTACTCCTGGATCCTCTTCCTGGCATCTCCTGGTTCCAAGTCTAGTGTCTCTTGGTTCCGTTTGAGCTCTGCTACTGGTTCCATCTGAGGTCCGCTTCATCTCTGCCACTCCGGTGTTTTCCATGTCTGGGCCTGTTGTCCCTTCTGTGTGTTTATGGACTGTCCGGTTCCCCATTACCTGTTTCTGCATCCCTGTCTTTATGTTGTGGTCACATCTGCTCCTGGCTGCCAACTGGTTGCAACCCAAGGATCCACTACCAAAGTTAATAAATCATGTTGCTTTATCCTGAAATCTGCTTATCCATTCTTGTATGCTGTATGTTGTCAATAAAGCAATGTTACACCTAGTGTTACACATCTTGCTTTTGGTTAAACTCCTGATAGGCAAAAATTGGAAATCCACCACGTACCCTACCATAAAGGACTGAAAACATTGTTTTTTTTTTGCTTTTTTTTTATGTGGGTCTCTCAGAGTTTTCCTTATAGGAATTGTAAAGAGCCCTTTCCTATATTGTTGTTTTCTGTTGGTGAAGCAAATTTTCATTTTCGTTCATCTCTATTCACAATGTGTAAAAGTGTTGTACAAATAACTGAAGGGGCAACTGGGGTTTGTAAACATAAGACCAAATTTTAAATATTGTCTGAGTACAATTTTTTCTGAATTATAAAATTTTATTTATTCACAGTTAAGGGGTCTTTCAGTTTAAGGTTTTTATAAAACTCTCTGAGGTGCCTATATCATGGTCTACTATCACGTTATTGAAATCAGTGTTTTATTGCAAAACAATTTTATTTAAATTTATGAGTCAAAACTGATCGGAGAAGACCCCCTAATGATTTAGCCTACTAATATAGCTAAGGTCTGAAACCTTTTGAAAACCTAATGAGGGGAAAAAAAATATTTTGAGAATTCTTTAAATAATACTGCTAAATAGTCCAACTTCACATGTCCTCTTTTAGTTTACTCCTATGTGAGTTTTATTTAAAACTGTCTAGTTCACTTTGTGATAACTTTCCCTGTGTTTGTTCTGACACTAGAAAAGGAGACTACAACACTACTTGTTGCTAGGTGAAAGATGACCTGGAATTTGGTTGGCCTGGGATACAGGAATTATAGAGAGAACATGGACATCAACTCCCCTCAACGTGTCTGCTCCTGTTTCTCATCAATAAAGGCTATTTGCTATTGTAGCTAACTAAATGATTTTTTAAATTTGGTAGCTAAGAACATGGTCAGAACAGAATTTAGAGACCGGACAGCCAGACGGTGCTAAAAATATATTTATTGCACAGTTGTCATCCTCAAACTGAATTATGTCAAAGCTGTCTGATGTATAATGAATAGTAATACATCTTTGTTTGACTAAAAAAAAAAAAAATCTTCCTTTGATCTAATTGTATTTTTTCCCTTACAATTAAAGGAGTTGTATGAGATTAGAAAAACATGGCTGCATCCTTCCCGAAACAGTGCCTCTCTTGTCCATGGGTTGTGTCTGGTATTCCAGCTCAGCCCTATTCACTTGGAACAAAGAAGCCATATTTTTCTAATCTTTGCCTAGGTTTAAACTTAATGCACATTGGTTCTCGATAATCCAAGATCATGACGAGATTAAACAAGAGCCGGCTATGTTTTTGGATATTAATTTGAAATCGGCCCATATTCACTTTGTCTGGGATGCCTTTAAAGCATATATAAGAGGCTTGTTTAGATACAAAATCCAGCACCTGCGTAAAAACTTTTCTAAAGAGGAAACTAGATTGAGAGAGGAATCTTCTCATGCGGAGAGAGAGTTCACCGGCGACCCGACTGCGCTGAACCAACAACAATTATTTAAAACCCAACAAAGCTATAAGGAATTTCTGTTTAATAAAGCCCAGCAGAGGATCATCTTCTCAGGGCAGAAATATTTCTGTGAGTCTGGGAAACCAGGTAAATTTCTGGCATCTATTGTCCAGAATCAAAAAGGTAACCATAATATCTCAGTGATCAGGACTCGCCGGGGCACTCTCTAATAAATCACACGTTGTTCAAAAGGAATTTAACTCTTTTTTTTTTTCTGAGGTCTATACCTCCACACTGCTTGAGGATTATGCGTCCATAGACAAATTTTTGGGTGGTCTGAATTTTGAAAGATTGACGGAGGTGCAGAGGGAACAATTGGATGCCCCCCTGACGGTTGAGGAAGTGAGGGAGGCACTTGGGTCAGTTGGAGGGGACTCCTCGCCCGGTCAGGATGGATTACCTTTTGAGCTGTATAGACGTTATGGAGAGTTGCTTCTCCCCTGTCTTTTGGAAGTCTTTAACAGGTTCCCGACCGCTGGCTGTATATATACGGCCAGTGGTCAGGGTCTCTGAAGTCCGCCGTATAGACTAATTACGGCGGCACTTCAGAGACTGTGCACGCGCGATCGCGTGCACACAGCTCTATGCCCTGGCTGTTGCTAACAGCCATGGGCACTGGGCAGAATGTCAGGGGCCAATCTTTTGGCCCCTGAACATGTGATCGCTGTGACAACCAATCACAGCGATCACATGCATTTGTATGTATAAAACAGTGTGCACGCGATCGTGTGCACACAGCCCTGTGCCCACGCTGTTACCAACAGCTCTGGGCACTGGGCAGAGTATCAGGGACCAATCTGATGGTCCCTGAACATGTGGTCGCTGTGAAAACCTATCACAGCGACCACATTTGTTTTATTTTTACTTTTCTGGCAGCAAATCTCCTGCCTCTTTTCTTCTCCTCAAACATTGTTTCAGTTTGAGGAGAAGAAGAGACTCGAGAGAATTGCTGCCAGAAGAATACAGTGAAAAAAAATACAGTTACACTATAAGGCTGGGTTCACACAACCTATTTTCAGACGTAAACGAGGCGTATTATGCCTCGTTTTACGTCTGAAAATAGGGCTACAATACGTCGGCAAACATCTGCCCATTCATTTGAATGGGTTTGCCGACGTACTGTGCAGACGACCTGTTATTTACGCGTCGTCGTTTGACAGCTGTCAAACGACGACGCGTAAAAATACAGCCTCGTCAAAAGAAGTGCAGGACACTTCTTTGGACGTTTTTGGAGCTGTTTTCTCATAGACTCCAATGAAAACAGCTCCAAAAACGGACGTAAAAAACGCCGTGAAAACGGCGCGAAAAACGCCGCGAAAAATGCGAGTTGGTCAAAAAACGTCTGAAAAGCAGGGTCTGTTTTCCCTTGAAAACAGCTCTGGATTTTCAGACGTTTTTGATCACTACGTGTGCACATACCCTAAAACATTCTCTGTATAGATAGATTGTATAGATAGATAGAAATCTATCTATCCATCTATCTTTTTTTCTATCTATCTACCTTTCTTTCTTTTATTCTATTAGAATAGGCAGGTAGGGAGTATATAATTATATATATATCCACATATATATAATATATATAGCAATAGCGGTTTATTTTTTTGTTAGCGGTAGTGTAGATATATATACCAGTTAGTTTGTGTGTTTTATAAAAAAAAAAAAAAAAAAATTGTTTAGTTAGTGTTAATGACGTTATGGCGAGGAAGTTACCATACTGTGGTCTGAGTCGGAGACCGCATCAGAGATGGCGTCAGAGATGGAACCTGTTTTGGGCAGTGACGATGATAGCGTCACTTCAGGTTCATCTTCAGGGGACGTTGTCCCTGATGCAGTTGAAACTGCAGAACATGAAAGCGCAGGGCCAAGTAGCGCTGTAGCACGGGACAGCCTGGTCCCTCCAGTCCAGGCTCTTGTATGGGCACCTGCCCCATCTTTTGGGCCTAGAATCCACGGATTTACTGCCACTCCTGGCATAACCGTGGACAATACAAATTTTGTCCAAATGGATTACTTCCATTTATTTATAACGGACGACATCCTAAATCAGATTGTCCACGAAACAAATTTATATGCCACTCAATATATAAGGCAGAAACCTTCATCCACCCATGCCAGAGATTGGACGCCCACCAATTTGCAGGAATTAAAAAAATTTTTGGGGCTCACCCTAAATATGGGTATTGTCAAAAAGCCCTCCATTAGGTCTTACTGGTCAACAAGACCCGCACAAGCCACCCCAGTATATTCTGCAGTAATGCCCAGGTCTCGTTATGAGACAATAATGAGGTTCCTCCACTTCAACGACAACGCACAGGCCCCCCCAAGTACCGATGCAAACCGGGATCGATTGTTCAAAATTAGACCGCTAATAAATTCCCTGAATAATTTATTTCTGCGACTCTACACCCCTGAGCAGAATGTAAGTGTGGACGAATCCCTCCTCAACTTTCATGGAAGACTTAGCTTTCGCCAATATCTACCTTCCAAAAGGGCAAGATATGGCGTTAAGCTTTACAAATTGTGTGAAAGCGGGTCAGGATATACCACCGCCTTCAGGATTTATGAAGGGCGGGACCGCTCAATAAATGTTCCTGCATGCCCCCCTGATCTTTCCACCAGCAGTAAGACCGTGTGGGAGATAATGCAGCCTCTGCTTCACAAGGGGTACCACCTGTACTGCGACAATTTTTATTCCAGTGTGCCCCTGTTTAGGCATTTGCATGCTGCAAGGACTGGGGCATGTGGTACCATGCGCAAAAACCGAATTGGTTTTCCACAGCAATTAGTGGGGAAGCGCATGGTAAAGGGGGACTCCTGTGCTTATGCATCCGAGGAATTGCTGGCGGTCAAGTTCAGGGATCGCAAAGATGTGTATGTGCTAAGCACGATTCATACCGCAGGAACAGTGGCAGTGAGGGAAAGAGGGGCAACATCGGACAAGCACAAACCAGTGAGCGTGTCCGAATATAACAAGTACATGGGGGGGGGGTGGATTTAAGCGACCAGGTTTTACAGCCCTATTTAGTAAAGCGAAAAACAAAAACCTGGTACAAAAAAGTGGCCATTTATTTGTTACAGGTGGCCATCCACAACTCATTTGTGCTCTACAAAATAAACAGAGGCAGAGACACATACCTGCATTTCCAGGAGAAAATTATTGAAGGCCTCATATTTGATGTTCAGGACACCTGAGAATGCCCCCAGTCTGAGGATGTCACGCGACTGACTGAAAGACACTTCATCAGTCGGATTCCCCCAACACCAACCAGAAGCAACCCCCAGAAAAAGTGCCGCGTCTGCAGAAAAGACGGGCACCGCAAAGATTCCCGATATTTCTGTCCCTCATGTCCCTTGCAACCAGGCCTGTGCATTGAGCCATGTTTTTAAAAATACCACATTATTAGATTTTAGTTAATTCGTTGAAAATATATTTGCCCTACATTACTTTTTTATTTTTCCCATGATTTTACTCCAAGGGTGGGGGAGGGAATGGGTGGGGGGTGGATGTCATGTTTGCATATTTTCTAAAGTTCATCTGCTGGAGAGCTCCATTTGCATAAACCTGCAATTTCTTATTTTAGAAAACCCAAAAAAATTAATTCCCATTATACTCCTAGATGAATATTTTGGGATTTCTGCTTCAAGAGCAGATATTTTGGAAGTGTTATAGAAACTCTGTTGAGTTTTGTAAAACCAGCTTTGAAAAAAAGCGATTTGTGAAATAAGCTTATTCTATCGTCCGCCCTCCTACATCTCTATGTGATAATAAGGCCCACATATTTGGTATCCCCATGCTCAGGAGAAGTGGAAGAATGTGAAAGGAGATGAATTTTGTCCGTGGTCTATGCCGTGTGTGAAAAATGCTGGTATAAACTGACGCATTTGCTAAAAAATTGGTTATTTTATTTTGATCCATCTTATTCAAGAAACTTTCAGAAGAAAACTGGACTGTCTAAAAATATGATAAACCCCTTGAAGAAAACCTTGTGGGGTCTAATTGTGTGAATGAAGTAATTTATGGGGTGATTCTAATCTTTCAGCAGCATTATGCCCCCCAGAAAACAGTATGCGGCTATAAAATCAAATGCAAAATTCCTGGACCGAAAAGGCCAAAAAGCCTCCTTTTATGCCAAGCCCTGGCACATGCCCGCACAGTGAATAAGGCACACATATTTGGTGTCCCCATGCACGGGAGAAGTGGAAGAATGTGAAAGGAGATTAATTTTGTCCGTGGTCCATACTGTGTGTGAAAAATGCTAGCCTAAACTGACGCAATTGCTAAATTCTTGCATTTTTTTCCAATTTTGCCCACTTTAGAGAAAAAAATAAAAATGATATATACTGACAAATGCCACTAAAACAAAGCCCTATCTGTCCTTTAAAAAGAGTGTAAAATTCAAAGATGAACTTTATTCACCTGCAGAGTTATAGTCATCTAAAGAAGCGCATAGCAAAATTGTGACATTTGCTCTGGTCATTTAGCTGTAAAACAGCCTAGTCCTTAACCGGTTAAGGATTCATATGCGGTAGGGGGAGTATCTAGATCTATGTCGGAAGCCACGATCGTATTGATGCCTAAGAAGGACAAGGACTTGACGGATACAGGGTCGTACAGGCCCATATCTTTATTAAATACAGACGTGAAGCTGTTAGCTAAGGTGTTTGCAAGGAGGCTACAGCAGGTGATCCCAGGAATCATTGACCCAGATCAGAACGGTTTTATTCCGGGTCGAAGTACTAGTAATTGTCTGCATAGACTGTACACTAATATACAAATGGGAGAGGGGGAGCTCTGCTCCATCCTGTCTTTAGACGCTATCAAGGCGTTTGACAGGGTGGAGTGTCCGTTCCTATGGAGAGTAATGACAAGGTTTGGCATAGGGGATACATTTATAAATTGGGTTAAAATAATGTATTTTGCCCCATTGGCCAGGGTAAATGTAAATGGTGAACTATCTGAATCAATTACGTTGTCTCGGGGAACACGGCAGGGCTGCCCCCTCCGCTTCTATTTGCTATTTTTATAGAACCATTCGCAGTGTTGATTAGGGGCGATAAAGAGATTAAGGCATGCGGCTGTGGTGGGGAAGGGGATAAAATGGTTCTGTATGCTGATGATATTTTATTGTGCTTGAAAGAAACCCCAACTTCCGTTCACAGAACGATGCAGGTATTGGAGACCTATGGTAGATTTTCGGGTCTTAGAATCAATTGGTCCAAATCATCTCTTCTCCCATTGGATCAGGAACAGGACTCCCCTTTCGGAGATCTTACTATCCTAAGATTGGGCCAGCCATTTGAATATCTGGGTATAACTGTCTCAGGAGTTGTTGAGAGATTTAGTGCCCTGAATATTCTACCAATGATCAAGAAGGTCAGATCAAAAATAGCGGTATGGCAGAAACTTCCCTTATCCAGGGCTGATAGGATTGGTATGGTTTAAATTGTGGTGCTCCCACAGGTCTTCTATGTTCTGACCGCAACACCAGTGTGGATAGATAAAAATAAACCACTGAATAAATGACCCCTGAGTCTGATGTTGTCCCGTTCATGGCGAGCACTGAGAGAGATGTTAGGTTTTAAAGGAATTCTCAAGTTTACTCCAATTTGGGATAATTATAATGTTAGAGAATTTGGGACAATTCCGGATATAAATTTCTGGAAAAATAGAGGGATTTTTATGATTATTATGGATAAACAAATAGTCACTTTTGATAATTTGAAAGAATGGTATCGTATTGAAGAGAAGTATTTATTTAGATATTACCAGATTCAGCACGCATGTAAGCATATTGATGTAGCACGGACTCAATTGGAATCTCACAGGGTAATTGATTATTTATTAGTAGTTTCACAAAGGAAAAAAATCACTTTCACATATTTACCGCTCTATTATGAGCACATTCGGAAAGCAAATTCACTTTAGAGCACAAGCCAAATGGGAAAGAGATCTAGGACCAAAGGATGAATCTCACTGGGATCATTGTTATAGGAGTATTAGCACGGTCTCTCTCAGTGCCGCCCATAGGATGGTTCAATTTAATATAACGCATAGATTGTATTATACGCCTATATCCCTTCAGTCAATGAATTTGAAGGCAAACTCTTTCTGCCTACGTTGTCAACACCCTCAGGCGGCCTTTTTGCATTTAATTTGGGCTTGCCCTGGAATAGCCCAATTTTGGAGGGATAATGAATCCAATTGCTAGTTATATGAATGCCGTTCACTTAATTGATAAATTGACTGCCTGATTAGAACGATTAAAATAGAATTTTAATAGTAGAATATAAAATGTGGCTCATATAGCCCATTTCCAACATATGTTCAGGCTCAGACAAAGTGGTCAGGGATAGGAGATGGTAAAACCCTCCTCTTATAGTATAAAGCCCTGACGACAACTTGCTGAGAAAAAATGAATGATTCCAGCCCACCGGGCTCACAGCATATGGTCAAAGTGAAAGAAGTCAGTCCTGTTGTAAGACTGCTCCTAGAAAACACTCCGATCACTGCTGTAATACTTGTAACAACTTGGGTTGGAATCATTCATTTTTTCTCAGCAAGTTGTCGTCAGGGCTTTATACTATAGGAGGAGGGTTTTACCATCTCCTATCCCTGACCACTTTGTCTGAGCCTGAACATATGTTGGAATTGGGCTATATGAGCCACATTTTATATTCTACTATTAAAATTCAATTTTAATCGTTCTATTCAGGCAATTTTGGAGGGAGATCCGCTCGGAGATCAGCGGTTCTTATGGACTGGTTGTCCCATTAGAGGTTGAGTACCTGATTTTTTGCAATTTAAGCGATTTGCAGATGTCAAAGGACAAAAGAGCTTTATTGGGGAAATTGCTCTTCTTGGCCCGTCTTCTGATTGCTAGACTGTGGGGGTCTAGCTCTCACCCAACACTGCAAAACTGGCTGCGCTTGGTTGGTAAAATTAAGAAATATGAAAAGGTATGGTATGGCAATGCCAACAACATCGCTAAATGGGAACGAACCTGGTTATAGAGTAACAAGTAAGATGGAGATAAAAGGCACATTTCTATTTAATCTTTGTAAACCCCTTAAGTTACATATGTGGAACATCCCTTTTCATTTGAGTAACATGCATTTATCAAGTGCTCCTCTTCATAGATAATGATTTACAGTGAAATGTATTGGCATCACTGGTGTATATATTGTTTTCTTATACATAGAAAGTACTTAGAACCCACACACACTTATTGCTTATACTAATATAGTATGAATCAATTGTCTTGGAACTCGGCTAAAAACCCTAATAGTTCCTCATTCATGATAAGTAGTCCAAAATTCCTGTTCGTCCTATGGCAGCACATAGTCTATTGACTGCCAGATAGAAGAGACAGGGTTAATAAGCAGTACATGCAAAAAACAAAATAATCAAGCAGTCAGCATTCCCCTATAAAGCACCCAGGGACCAGAATGAAGATGCATCGCAAGATTGTCTCTTGCTGTGGATAGAAGACAAAGACCTTCAGCCTTACTTCGGGTCCTCTATACAGGGAGTGTTTCTCTGTCCCTTAGGCCTGGGATACAGGGTTGAATGTATCATACTCCCCTGACAATGTATACAGGTGATACCTGTCCCTCAGCACCGGAACATAGCCATCCTGAACTCCAGTATATGGCTCCTGGACGCCTTTGAAATGTATGTTTTAAGGTTCTCTACCCTCTGATACCTGGAGACCCAACTTACCTGCGCCTCTTGTCCAACATCGGGTGCACCAACATGGCCGCCGTTCAAGTTTCCTTTTAAGGCATTTCAGTTTGGCCCCTACTGGAGTTGGTAGTTTGGCGTATATGCCTCCCTTATCAAAAATGTCCACTGCGCAGTTGTTTCTCAGTGCCTGGCGACATGTGCGCATGACTGGGATCTCGTTTTTCGCGAGATCTCTGCGTTTAAAGTCTGGTTTTGCAGATGTGATCCCGTGCTCTGCCTGGGCAGCAGGATCCTTTGCAGTTTAAATGTGCCTGCATGGTATTTTTTCCTGCGTCTTCCAATGTGCAATACCCTGCTTTATTAAACAGTTCCTCCTTATCTTTCAGATGGCCTCCCCTTCCTAAAGCAGAAAGAAGTGAATGAAGTATAGGCGCAATATACTGTATGCAGCAATTGTCAGCAGCCTATTCCTGATGACTGGGAACATGGTGTTCGCTCTTTGTGTGTATCTCATACCCAGCTGCTGAAGCACATGGACTCATTGCATTGTTTTAACAATCAACTGTATGAAACCTTCCAGGGTATGAGGTCTGCATTAGCTCCAGGAAAAGAGCAGGAGTGCCACTCCTGTCCTAGCTGATACATATGATGATGCCAGATCTGAGAATAAATTGTCTCCAGATTCTGATAAGTCAGAGGATGACTCCCCTGATAACATCCACTTAGTCAAAAAGGAGAAAATTCCTGACATGATTAATCCTGTAAAAAAAACAACAAAATTGAGTCTTTTAAAAAACGGCAGACAATTAAAAAAAAAAAAAGCAGTAGTTTTTGTTTTTTTTACGTTTTGGTTTAGAAGGACAAATCTTCTCCATCCCATCTGGTACTCATGGACTGGTTTAAAAAAAGATTGTGAAAAAACGCAAGAATGAATCATTTCTGCTGACTTTTTTTTCACCCATCATCCCTCTTGGGTACTGAACTGGAAGGCATGCTGAAATATTAAATGAAGACAAAGGCGAGTCTTTCTCTTCTTCCCCCCAGGAGATCAAATTGAGATCCCTTTGTGGCTAAAGGACAAGATCACCTAGAACATGGCGCAATTTCTAACAATCGACAGAGGTGTTCCAGATACAACAGAGATAAAAACTTCAAGACCAAGAGGTCCTCTGACCAGAAAAGTCTTGGCCAATGAGGCCAGGCTACTGGATCCACCCATAGGGGGCAGACCCCAGACCTTTGCAGCTCAGTGGTCCAAAACTTCATCAGAAGCCTGGGTCTTCTGGACTATCCAGCGGGGGTATGCCCTGGAGTTAAAAACTCATTTACCAGGTCAGTTCCTGTTAAATATAAACAAACTCCATGGTCCTTAAATTTTTACAGGAATTTATACAAAAAGAGGCTTTGGAAGAATTTCCACCACTAGAAATAGGCTAGGGAGTGTACTCTCCAATATTTGTTGTTCCCAAAGCGGGAGGAAGATGGCGGTTGGTCATAAGTTTGACATATTTGAGCAAGTTTTTTGTCAAATGGAAAGTCAGGATGGTAAACATCCAATCGGTGATCAAAATCCTTCAGCCCAACGATATGATGGCTGCTATCAACCTCATGGACACGTACCTACGTATTCACATCCTTGAGGCTCACAGGATGTTACTTCGCATTACAGTTCTTATTCAGGGTCAAATTAAAATTTCTAATTTTCCTGCCTACCCTTCAGGATTGCTTCTGCCCCTGGGGTATTTACCAAGGTGTCTGTGGTATTATCAGCAGCCCTCAGAACGAAATGTATTTTGGTGAACCCATACCTAGAGGAATGGCTCATTAGAGCCCCTTCTATGGAAGTTCTTCAGGATCAACCCTAATACCACGTCGCAGATGCTTCAAAGTCATGGGTTTCTGATCAATTACAAAAAATCCCACCTCCTTCCATCATCTCGGCTGAAATATCTGGGGTTTATTATTGATATTTGACAGATAAAGTTGTTTCTGACTGAGGACAGGACCAGAGCACCAAAGAAGCCATCATGAACATCTTCATTCTTTTTTTACTCTGTTCGCTTTGCCATGAGTATTGGGTGCACTAAACTCATCCATCGAGTTGGTCAAATGGGCCAAAGCCCACATTGGAATCCTTCAGTCAAATATCTTAAGTCTCTGGAACAGAAATTCGAAATCTCTGGATCTCATTATGCCGATCTCTGCCAAGGCCACGTTGGATCTCAAGTGGTGTTTGTCACCTCATAGTCTCTCCAGGGGACGGTCCCTCATGGCTCCCCATCCCATAGCCCTCATTTTGGATACCTCCCCATACGATACCCCTTACTTTGGATGCCTCCGCTTCGGGCTTGGGTGCTCATGTAGGGACACACTGGGTATAAATGAAATGGTCCAGAACGTAAATGTCCTTATCCTCCAACCTCAAAGAAATGAGTGGCCAAGTTAGCCCTGTTTAATTTCCAGCAACTTCTACACCAGCAGCCCATCCAGATCTAGTCTGACAACCTTCCGACTGTGTTCTATCCGAAAAAACAGGGAGGTACCAGAAGTGCTTCTATGACACAGGGATGCAGTCAAATCATGGAATTTTCAAAAAACAACCTCCCTGTATATTTCAGCAATACACATCAACACCTCAAGATCAGAGTGGACTAGTTAAGCTGAAATTCCTTACGTCCATGGGAGTGGAGCCTCAATCAGAAGGTATTCCTACAGATCACATCCAGAATGGGCAATCCTCAGCTGGATGTCATGGCAACCAGATCCAATATCAAGCCTATCAACTTTTGCTCTGTTTACAAGAAGGACCATCCTGTAGCCATAGATCAACCTATCCATATCCTTGATTTTTGTGTTTCCTCCATTAATTCCCCTGGCCCTGAGGAAGATGTGGGACGAAAAGGCAGAAGCCATCGATTCCCATTGGCCCAGAAGGGCATGATTTCCACGTATGTTATCTTTATCAAGAGGAAGATCATGGATGCTACCATCACACAAGAATCTACTGTTCCAACAAAGGTTCCTGCATCCCAATCTCTAATACCTGCACCTGACAGCCTGGAGGCTGAGCAGAGCTCCTTAAAATCCAAGGTCCTTTCTGAAGAGGTGTCCACACTCTCTACAAGCCTC
The DNA here is from genome assembly GCF_050947455.1 of Rhinoderma darwinii. Taxonomy (NCBI): domain Eukaryota; kingdom Metazoa; phylum Chordata; class Amphibia; order Anura; family Rhinodermatidae; genus Rhinoderma; species Rhinoderma darwinii. Next base: position 284,143,228 of record NC_134689.1, on the reverse strand, counting down.
TAGGAAACCAAGTACCTCCAAAGTCTATTCTGGCATTTTGAATATATTCTTATCTTGGTGTTTTCAGAGAAACAAACCTCTTTGATGTGACTTCCGTTCTGTTTTTGCAAGAAGGGCCTCATACCTGACACACTTAAAAGTTCATATAACAGCAATTAATGCCTTCTCTGAAGAAAGGTTTATTCGTCACCCCTTGGTGTCCAGATTCTTCAAGGGAATCAATAGACTGAGACCCAAAGCGCACAAGTATAGGCAGCACAGAAGAACAAAAATCCTCAAGGGCAAACCGGTGCCAGCCTCCAGGAATCCGACTTGAAGATCCCACAATATACAGACAAGAACAAGACGCAGCACCCCAAGGTAGAAAATCTCAATAATTTATTCTCCCATATGTGCAGACAGGTAGTGCAACATTTTAGCTGCTTGACAAAGGCTGCATTGAGCAGTTGAAACGTTGCACTACCTGTCTACACATGTGGGAGAATAAATCACATTTTTGAGATTTTCTACTTTGGAGTGCTGCCTCTTGTTCTTGTTAATAGACTGAGCCCTATATTCCATAGACGTGTATCATCGTGGGACCTTTCTATTGTTTTGAGTCACCTATGTAATCCTCTCGTTGAACAAATTGAGGAAGCCCCTCTGAAGTAGCTTTCTTTTAAGACTCTGATTCTAGTGGCACTAACATCGGCCAGAAGAATTGGTGTAATACAAGCCTTGTCGTCTAAGGTCCCATACATTCCTGACTGTCATCCTGAGAACCATGCCAGTGTTCCTTCCAAAGGTTCCTTCTATCTCAAACATAAATCAGGAAATAGTCCTTTCAAGTCGAGTGCTATCCTCGAACCTGAACTTGCTTCATGTGAAAAGAGCAATCCTGGCATATCTTCAGCACTCTCAACCCTTCAGGAGTTCCGAGGCATTATTCCTTCAATTTCACAGGCCCATTAAAGGGAATAGAGGTAGCAAGTGAACTTTTGCCAGGTGGATTAGAGATCTTATCAAAAAAGTGCTATAAATCTAGGTGGTCAAGATTCACCCCGTAATATCAGGTCGCATTCAATCAGATCCATCACCGCCTCATGGGCCAAAAAGTCAAATCTCTCTCTGGATCAAATATGTAAGGCAGCAACATGGGCATCACCATCCAACTTCGTGAAGCATGGATGTCCATTCTGCAGGGGGTTCGGCCTTTGGCAAATGAGTGCGTGCTTAATGCTGCTACTAAGTCTTTCCTCCCTTGATATGCTGCTTATAAGTCCCCTGTGTATGTGCTGCCGTAGGAGGAACAAGAATAGGAAAATTTACTTACTCGAAATTTTCATTTCCTGGAGTCCGAATGTAGCACAATATTCCTTCCAATAAATTTGTACTGCTTGAAACTATGCATCTTCCTTCTGGTTTCTGGGTGCTTTATAGGGGATTGCTGATTGTTTGGTTTTTTGCATCTACTACTTATTAACCCTGTCTCTGCTATCCGGCAGTCATTAAACTTCACCCCCTGTGTATTTGCTGCCTTCGGACTCCAGGAAATGAAAATTTCAGGTAAGTACATTTTCCAATTAGTTCTTTAGTAATTAATTTGATATTGTGGAACTTTGATAATAAACAAAAATTGATTGGACTAGGTAAAGGACATTATTTGGAGACTACTAAGAAGTTGGAAGAAGTGTAAAATACCATTGGATGACTAAAATGGTACCATATTTCTTGAGAAATACTATTATGTCTTTTATACACCACACACTATGAAGAGGAGAATCCTGCTTTCCTGTCTCTATCACATATACAGCTAGGTCCAGAATTATTTGGACAGTGACACAATCTTCAAGATTTGAAATGAAACAACTGAGATGCAATTGAAGTGCAGACTTTCAGGTTTAATTCAAGGGGTTGAACAAAAATATCCTGTGAAACGTTTAGGAATTGCAACCATTTGTCTCGTACAGCAGCTGCCACAGCTCCTACAGCAGGGACCGATCGCTGTGTCCCCGCTGATTAACCCCTTAAAAGCCGTGTTCAATAGCGATCACAGCTTTTTAGGGGTTAAGCTACAATCGCCGGCCTGCTACACGATAGCGGCCGGCGATTGTAACTATGGCAACCGGACACCAAACAATGGCGTCCGGCTATGCCATCGACGGAAGCCTAGTGGGTCCTGACAAAGTCAGGACCCACTATGCTTGCTGTCAGTGAGTAGCTGACAGCTCTAATACACTGCACTACGCATGTAGTGCAGTGTATTAGAATAGCGATCAGGGCCTCCTGCCCTCAAGTCCCCTAGTGGGACAAAGTAATAAAGTTTAAAAAAAAGTTAAAAAAACATGTGTCAAAATAAGAAAATAAAGTTTTAAAAGTAATAAAAGTAAAAATCCCCCCTTTTCCCTTATCAGTCCTTTATTTTTAATAAAAATATATAAACAAACAAATAAACTATACATAATTGGTATCGCCGCGTCCGTAACAGCCTGAACTACAAAATTATTTCATTATTTATCCCGCACGGTGAACGCCGTAAAAGAAAATAATAATAAACCGTACCAGAATCACAATTGTTTGGTCACATCACCTCCCAAAAAATGGAATAAAAAGAGATCAAAAAGTTGCATGTACCTAAAAATGGTGCTGATCGAAACTACAGTTCGTTACGCAAAAATTAAGTCCTCACACGGCTTTCTTGATGGAAAAATAAAAAAGTTCTGGCTCTTAGAATAAGGCAAAACAAAAAGTAAATGATTTTTTACAAAAAGTATTTTATTGTGCAAACGTCATAAGACATAAAAAAAACTATAAATAATATCTGGTATCGCCGTAATCGTATCGCCCCGCAGAATAAAGTGAATGTGTCATTTATAGCGCACGGTGAACGCTGTAAAAAAAATAGAATAAAAAATCAATAGTAGAATTGCTGTTTTTTAGTCACCACGCCACCTAAAAATAGAATAGAAACTGATCAAAAAGTCGCATGCACCCCAAGAAAACTGCAATGAATTCCTCAAGGGGACTAGTTTCCAAAATGGGGTCACTTTTGGGAGTTTTCCACTGTTTTGGCACCACAAGACCTCTTCAAACCGGATATGGTGCCTAATTAAAAAGGAGGGCTCAAAATCCACTAGGTGCTCCTTTGCTTCGGAGGCCGGTGCTTCAGTCTATTACCGCACTAGGGCCACATGTCAAATATTTCTCAAAACTGCAGAATCTGGGCAATAAGTATTGAGTTGCGTTTCTCTGGTAAAACCTAAAAAAAAATGGTATAAAGAGGATTTTCTGACAAAAAAAAATAATTACATTTCACCTCTACTTTGCTCTAAATTTCCTTGAAACACCTAAAGGGTTCATAAACTTTCTAATTGCTGTTGTGAATACTTTGAGGGGTCTAGTTTCTAATATGGGGTGTTTGATAGGGGTTTCTAATATATAGGTCCCTCAAAGCAACTTCAGAACTGAACTGTAACCTAAAAAAATAAATAAATGAGGCAATACTTCGCTTCTTACATTATACTGATAATGAGCATTGCCCACCCCGAGATGACCCCAGTTTTGACCGTTTGTATAAACGGAGACCCCTATTAGACCGTTTCAGTGCCTGGTTTTCCCAAGCATTCACCCCCGAGAATTGTATTTCTATTGATGAGTCCTTGGTAGATTTTAAAGGGAGGCTTCAATTCCGCCAGTACCTGCCGGGTAAGAGGGCAAGGTATGGTGTGAAGATGTATAAGCTGTGCGAGAGTGCATCAGGGTATACCTACAAATTTAGAATATATGAAGGGAAGGACACCAGTGCTCAGCCCCCAGAATGCCCCCCCCCCCCTTACTGGGAATTAATGCAAAAATTGTGAGGGATTTGGTGCACCCACTGCTGGACCAGGGTTACCACCTCTACCTGGATAATTTTTATACCAGCGTCCTACTCTTCAACTGCCTCGCTTCCAGTCCTGCGGCATGCGGCACTGCTAGAAGAAATCTGAGAGGCCTCCCTAAGACTCTGCTTGGGCAAACAAGAAGGGGTGAGAGCAGGGCACATTCTAGCAGCAACATGTTGTGTGTCAAGTACAAGGACAAGAGAGATGTCACGCCAGTACCCATGTACCTGTACGAGGTACCAGTACAGAGACCCCCAAACCAGACTGCATCCTGGACTACAATAGGTACATGGGAGGGGTGGACTTGTCAGATCAAGTCCTGAAGCCCTACAGCGCCATGCGGTGTGGTATAAGAAGCTGGCCGTGCACGTCATACAGATGGCATTGTACAATGTGTACGTGCTACGTCGATGTACAGGCCAGAGGGGAACTTTCCTGGAATTTCAAGAGGTGATTATCAAGAACCTAATCTTTAGGGACCAAGAAGGGGGGGGGACACCCAGTACTTCTGGAAGCGAGGCCACATGCATCGTAGAAGGGCAACACTTTCCAGGAGAAGTTCCCCAAACTGGCAAGAAAGGAAAAAGTCAAAAGAGGTGCAAAGTCTGCTATAAGAGGGGGATAAGGGAGGACACAATATATCAATGTGACACATGTCCCGAAAAACCAGAGCTCTGTATGAAAGAGTGTTTTAAAATTTATCATACATCCCTTGGTTTATAATTTACCCCAATTTTACTTACCCTGATGTACTCCGCACAGCTTATCCCCCCTCGTCTTTCCCCTCTGGGCCCTGCTGTGTGCCCAGGCAGCTGATAACAGCCACATGTAGGGTATTGCCGTACCCAGGAGAACCCACATTACAGTTTATGGGGTGTATGTCTCCGGTCAAAATGCTCACTACACCTCTAGATGAATTATCAACAAAATTCTCTCACAGGTGCAGTAGCTGGTTAGGTGTACTAAATAAGTTTTCAAAACACCTCCAAAATATCAGCACAGAGCAGCAAACTCCAATATAACACAACAAACACTTGAGAACAAGGAGTCATTACGCCACAGATCATAGAAAAATTTATACATTTTATTACATACAATAATATAAGCACAGAACATATAAAAACACAACGAGGTTCTAAAAAATGGAATCAATGTGTGGATCACTCACAGAACCATAGTACAACCAGAGGTGTGATGTTATTGCTAAACACTGCAAATATCTATACTGGCTCGTGACCACGGCCACTAGAAGAATATTGTCTAGTACAACTGGTGCTAAGTGAATATACTGTCATCTGTTTCAAATGTCACCATACCCAGCTTTAACATGTCAGACACATATTAGGTCCTGTATAGAGAGCTGTATAAAAATATTCTATACATGATTCCGGACACAAGTCAGGGGAGAAATTAACCTGAAATGGCCGAAAAAATAAAAGGCTACGTCCGACTGGTGATAACAGGTGGACTGGTTTAGCAAGTCTTACCCATGAAGTTGAAGGTGAAGTGGTCCACACGGTACCTAAGCACCCCGACGCGCGTTTCGCAGGTATCGCTTCCTCAGGGGGTGTCAATATTCTTCTAGTGCCCGTGGTCACGAGCCAGTATAGATATTTGCAGTGTTTAGCAATAACATCACACCTCTGGTTGTACTATGGTTCTGTGAGTGATCCACACATTGATTCCATTTTTTAGAACCTCGTTGTGTTTTTATATGTTCTGTGCTTATATTATTGTGTGTAATAAAATGTATACATTTTTCTATGATCTGTGGCGTAATGACTCCTTGTTCTCAAGTGTTTGTTACCTCTAGATGAATGCCTTAAGGGTGTAGTTTTTAAAACGGGGTCACTTCTTGCGGGTTTCAACTGTACTGGTACCTCAGGAGCTTCTGCATACATGACTTCGCACCAGAAAATCCCCAGTAGGCCAAATGGTGGTCCTTTCCTTCTGAGCCCTCCCATGGGCCCAAACGGCAGTTTATCACCACAAATGGGGTATTGCTGCACTCAGGACAAATTGTGCAACAGAATGGGGTATTTTATTTCTTGTGAAAATAGAAATTTTTAGCCAAAACTACATATTATTGGAAAAAATATATTTTTTTTAAATTCTCAGCCCAATTCAAATAAGTTCTGTGAAGAAACTATGGGATCTAAATGGTCACATTACCCATAAATTAATTCCTTGAGGGGTGTAGTTTCCAAAATGGGGTCACTTCTGGTGGGTTTCCATTGCTTTGATACCTCTGGGGCTCTGCAAATGCGACTTGGCACCCGAAAACCAATCCAGCAAAATCTGGACTCCAACAAACACATAGCGCTCCTTTCCTTCTGAGCCCTCCCATGGCCCCAAACGGCAGTTTATCACCACAAATGGGTTATTGCTGCACTCAGGAGAAATTGGGCAACAAAATGGGGTATTTTGTTCCCTGTGAAAATAAGAAATTTTGATAAAAAATGACATCTTATTGGAAAAAATTAAATTTTTTTCATTTCACAGCCCAATTCAAATAGGTGCTGTGAAAAAACTGTGCGGTCAAAATTGTAACAACAACCATATTTGAATTCCTTGAGGGGTGCAGTTTCCAAAATGGGGTCACTATTGGGTGATTCCTATTGTTTTGGGCTGCTCAACACCTCTTCAAACCTGACATGCTGCCTAAAATATATTCTAATAAAAAAGAGGCCTCAAAATGCACTAGGTGCTTCTTTGCTTCCAGGGCTTGTGTTTTAGTCCACGAGTGCACTAGAGCCACATGTGGGACATTTCTAAAAACTGCAGAATCTGGACAATACATATTTTGTAGTTTTTCTCTGGTAAAAGCTTCTGTGTTACATAAAACAAATTGAATAAAATTGAAAGTCAGCAAGAAAAATGAAATTTGCAAATTTCACATCCACTTTGCTTTAATTCCTGTGAAATGCCTGAAGGGTTAAAAACTTTCTAAATGCGGTTTTGAATACTTTGAGGGGTGCAGTTTTTAATATGGGGTGTTTTATCAGGGTTTCTAATACATAGGCACCTCAAAGCCACTTCAGAACTGAAGAGGTACCTTAAAAAAAAGGCTTTTGAAATTTTCTTAAAAATATGAGAAATTGCTGTTTATGTTCTAAGCCATGTAACGTCCAAGAAAAATAAAAGAATGTTCAAAAAACAATGCTAATCTAAAGTAGACATATGGAAAATGTGAACTAGTAACTATTTTGGGTGGTGTAACCGTCTGTTTTACAAGCAGATGCATTTAAATTCTGAAAATTGCTATTTTTTCAACATTTTCTCTAAATTTTGCAATTTTTCACCAATAAACACTGAATATATTGACCAAATTTTACCACAAACATGAAGCCCAATTTGTCTCGAGAAAACAGTCTCAGAATCGCTTGGATAGGTTTAAGCATTCCGACGTTATTACCACATAAAGTGAAATATGTCATATTTGAAAAATGGGCTCTGAGCCTTAAGGCCAAAACTAGGCTGCGTCCTTAAGGGGTTAAGCAGGTGAAATGCATGCTTGATAGGGTTGAGATCTGGTGATTGACTTGGCTATTGCAGAATATTCCACTTCTTTGTCTTAAACATCTGGGTTGCTTTCGCAGTATGTTTTGGGTAATTTTCCATCTGTACTGTGAAGCGACTTCAAAATCAACCTTGCTGTATTTGGTTAAATCCCAGCAGAAAGTATATCCCTGAACACTTCAGAATTCATCCGGCTGCTTGTCTTCAGTCACATCATTAATAAACATTAGTTACCCAGTGCCTTTGGCAGTCATGCATGCCCATGTTTTACAGAGGATGTGGTGTGCTTTACATCATGAGCTGTTCCAAGCCTTCTCCATAATTTCTTCCTCCCTTCATTCTGGTACAGGTTGCTCTTCGTTTCATCTGTCCAAAGAATACTGTTCCAGAACTGGGCTAGCTTCTTTAGATTTTTTTGGGCAAAGTGTAATCTGGCCTTTCTGTTTTTGAGGCTGATTAATGGTTTGCACCTTGTGGTGAACCCACTGTATTTGCTCTCATGAAGTCTTCTCTTTATGGTAGACTTAGATACTGGTACACCTACTTCCAGGAGAGTGTTCTTCACTTGAGTAGTTGTTGTGAAGGGGGTTGTTCTTCACCATGAATAGGATTCTGCAATCATCCACCACTGTTGTCTTCCATGTACGTCCAGGCCTTTTGGAGTTCACGAGATCACCAGTGCGCTCTTTTTTTTCAAGAATATACCAAACTGTTGATTTGGCCACTCCTAACATTTGTGCTATCTCTCTGGATGGATTTCTTCATTTTTTTCCACCTAACGATGGTCTGTTTCACTTGCATTGAGAGCTCCTTTGACCTCATGTTGTGGATTCACAGCAATAGCTTCCAAATGCAAATACCACACCTGAAATCAACTCCAGATCTTTTACCTTCTTAATTAATGATGGATTAACGATGGAATAGCCCATGAAACCCATTAAATAACTTTTGAGATATTTGTCCAATTACCTTTGCTCCCTGAAAAAAGGGCAGCTACATATTAAAGAGCTGTAATTCCTAAACCCTTCCTCAAATTAGGATGTGAACACCCTCAAATTAAAGCGGAGATTCTGCATTTTAAGCCCAAAAAAGTTTTAGGCACTTGTGTAAGAATGCTGCAAAGTAAGAATGCTTCCAAAAATAGAAGTGTTAATAGTTGTTTTTTTTATCAATTAACAAAATACAAGTGAATGAACAGAAGAGAAGTCTAAATCAAATCAATATTTGGTGTGACCACCATTTGCCTTCATGACCGCATCAAATCTTCTAGGTACACTTGCACAAAGTCATTGATTTTGTAGGATTGTAGTCAGGTGTATGATTAACTAATTATATCCAACAGGTGATAATGATCATCGTTTTCATATGCAGGTTAAAACACAGTAACAGAAACCGCTGTGTAGGAGACTAAAACCTGGGTGAGAAACAGCCAAAGTCTGCCACAAAGGTTAGGTTGTGGAAGACCGTTTCATGTCACAGGTCTATCATGGCAAGACTGAGCACAGGAACCGTTATACTGCATCAGCAAGATCTCTCCCAGGAAAAGATTTTAACTGGGGTTTCAAGATGTGCTTTTTAATCTGTTTTAGAGAAGCACAAAGAAACTGGCAACGTTGAGGACCGTAGACGGAGTTGTCGACCAAGGAAACAATGCAACAGATCAAAGTCACATTATGTTTACTTCTCTTTTGAAATCAGAAGATCAGCTCAGAACTGGCAGAAACCAGTGGTACCCAGGTACACCCTCTACTGGTCAGACAGGTCTGTGCAGAAGTGGTCTTCATGGAAATATTTTAGACAAAAAGCCGTACCTTTGACGTGGAAATAAGGCCAAGCGGCTCAACTATGCATGAAAACATAGGAACTGGGTTGCGGAAAAATGGCAATAGGTGCTCTGGACTGATGAGTCAAAATGTGAAATATTTGGCTGTAACAGAAGGAAGTTTGTTAGCCAAATGTCTGGAGAGCGGTACAATAGTGAGTGTGTGCAGGCGACAGTGAAGCATGTTGGAGGATCCTTGCAAGTTTGGGGCTGCATTTCAGCAAATGGAGTTGGGGATTTGGTCAGAATTAATGGTGTCCTCAATGCTGAGAAATACAGGAAGACACTTATCCATCATGCAATACCATCAGGGAGGCGTCTGATTGGCTCCAAATGGTGGCTTCTGCAGCAGGACAACAACCCTAAACATACAGCCAATGTCATTAAGAACGATATTGAGTGTAAAGAAGAACAAGGAGTCCTGGAAGTGCAGATATGGCCCCCACAGAGCCCTGATCTCAACATCATTGAGTTTGTCTAGGATTACGTGATGAGACAGAAGAATTATAGGAAGCCTACATCCACAGAAGATCCGTGGTTAGTTCTCCAAGATGATTGGAACAATCTCCCTGCAGCAGAGTTCCTTCAAAAACCGTGTGCAAGTGTACCTAGAAGAATTGATGCTGTTTTGTAGGCAAAGGGTGGTCACACCATATATTGATTTGATTTCATAGATTGATTTGATAGATTTTTCTTCTGTTCATTCACTTTGTATTTTGTTACTTGATAAAAAGAACTATTAACATTTCTATTTTTGAAAGCACTCCTACTATGCAGCATTTTTTACATATATATACACTACCGTTCAAAAGTTTAGGGTCACTTAGAAATGTCCTTATTTTTGCAAGAAAAGCACAGTTTTTTTCAATGAAGATCACATTAAATTAATCAGAAATACACTCTATACATTAATGTGCTAAATGACTATTCTAGCTGAAAACGTCTGGTTTTTAATGCAATATCTACATAGGTGTATAGGCACATTTCCCGCAACCATCACTCCAGTGTTCTAATGGTACATTGTGTTTCCTAACTGTGTTAGAAGGCTAATGGATGATTAGAAAACACTTGAAAACCCTTGTGCAATTATGTTAGCACCACTGTAAACAGTTTTGCTGTTTAGAGGAGCTATAAAACTGACCTTCCTTTGAGCTAGTTGAGAATCTGGAGCATTACATTTGTGGGGTCGATTAAACTCTCAAAATGGCTAGAAAAAGAGAGCTTTCATTTGAAACTCGACAGTCTATACTTGTTCTTAGAAATGAAGGCTATTCCATGCGAGAAATTGCCAAGAAACTGAAGATTTCCTACAACGGTGTGTACTACTCCCTTCAGAGGACAGCACACACAGGCTCTAACCAGAGTAGAAAGAGAAGTGGGAGGCCCCGCTGCACAACTGAGCAACAAGACAAGTACATTAGAGTCCCTAGTTTGAGAAATAGACACCTCACAGGTCCTCAACTGGCAGCTTCATTAAATAGTACCCGCAAAACGCCAGTGTCAACGTCTACAGTGAAGAGGCGACTCTGGGATGCTGGCCTTCAGGACAGAGTGGCAAAGAAAAAGCCATATCTGAGACTGGCTAATAAAAGGAAAAGATTAATATGGGCAAAAGCACACAGACATTGGACAGAGGAAGATTGGAAAAAAGTGTTATGGACAGACGAATCGAAGTTTGAGGTATTTGGATCACACAGAAGAACATTTGTGACACGCAGAACAGCTGAAAAGATGCTGGAAGAGTGCCTGACACCATCTGTCAAGCATGGTGGAGGTAATGTGATGGTCTGGGATTGCTTTGGTGCTGGTAAAGTGGGAGATTTGTACAAGGTAAAAGCGATATTGAATAAGGAAGGCGATCACTCCATTTTGCAACGCTATGCCATACCCTGTGGACAGTGCTTGATTGGAGCCAATTTCATTCTACAACAGGACAATGACCCAAAGCACACCTCCAAATTATGCAAGAACTATTTAAGGAAGAAGCAGGCAGCTGGTATTCTATCTGTAATGGAGTGGCCAGCGCAGTCACCAGATCTCAACCCCATAGAGCTGTTGTGGGAACAGCTTGACCGTATGGTACACAAGAAGTGCCCATCAAGCCAATCCAACTTGTGGGGGGGCCTTCTGGAAGCATGGGGTGAAATTTCTCACGATTACCTCAGCAAATTAACAGCTAGAATGCCAAAGGTCTGCAATGCTGTAATTTCTGCAAATAGAGCATTCTTTGACGAAAGCAAAGTTTGAAGGAGAAAATTATTATTTCAAATAAAAATCATTATTTCTAACCTTGTCAATGTCTTGACTATATTTTCTAGTCATTTTACAACCCATTTGATAAATATAAGTGTGAGTTTTCATGGAAAACACAAAATTGTCTGGGTGACCCCAAACTTTTGAACGGTAGTGTATATATATATTATTATATATATAATATATATATATGCAGTAGCAGTGAGGATACTATACAGCAGTAATGAGCAGTGTAGCTGAGAATCCAGCACTTACTAGAAGCTTCAGCACATCTGTGTGTCTCTCTCTGCCTCCCTCTCTCTCTCTATCTATCTTTCTCTCTCTCATATTCTGCTCCTATTTTCTATCCCCTGCCCCTCTCCAAAGACTTCTACAGGCAGCTGTGATCTGAGAGCAGTACATTTAGTAAATTAACAGTTTGGAGGTGGGAGCCTGATAAATAGAGAATGAGGACATTTTCTCTAATAAGATATATTACCGTTTTTTTAAATTAGTTTGAACTATTGATTTATGAAAAGTTTGTTGCAAAGTTAGTGAAAATTTAAGTATGTAGCGGACTCTTGGGCTCAGCCCACTCCATACTAAATGGGTGTCGGCTGTATGAAACAGCCGAGACCTCACTGCAACGAGCGGGATCCCGCTTGTTTAGCCTCTTAGAATCTGCGGTCAATAGCAACCGCGGCATCCAAGCCATTAGAAAGAGGGGGGAGACCGCCTCTGGCAGCCCACTGGCCCCCATGCAACATGATTACGTGGTCCCAATGGTTGTCATGTCAGCCTTGGGGCCCCCAGGTCTGCTATCTTTGTACTCCTATGTACACCCTGCCAGAGACGATAAACCGCAATACATTAGTATTTCAGTATATCATGCATATGATCCAACAATCACCGGTTCAAGTCCTGTAGCAGAACTAATGAAAAAAGTAAAAAAAGACTTACGTTTTTTTATGTACAATAAAAGTTTAAAAACAACCTTTTTTTCTATTTTCCCTCTAAAGCATTGTGAATGAATAAATAAAAATAAACATTATTGGCATTGCCGTGTCCATAAAAGTCAGAACTATTATAATATAACATTATTAAAAAATAAATACTAGAATTGCTGGTTTTTAGTCCCCTCATGTTCCACAAAAATGAAATAAATAGTGATAAACTTGAATATACCTCAAAATGGTATCAATAAAAACTACAGCTCGCCCCGCAAAAAATAAGCCCCCACACTGCTCAATCTAAGGAAAAATTATGGCTTTTAGAATATGGCTACACAAAACTAATTTTATTTTTAACAATTCACTGTTTTGTAAAAATAGTAAAAATCTAAAAAAAAACAAAACAATATAAATTTGGTATCGCCGTAATTGTATTGGCCCGCAGAATAAAGTTAACATGTCATTTTTATGGCATGATGAACGCTGAAAAAACTAAACCCAAAAAACAATGGCGGAAACTGTTTTTTTTCTCCATTTCACCCGTCATATAATTTTTTCCTGTGGATTATATGGTACGATAAAAATGGTGCCATGAAAAACTACAACTCATTCCACAAAAATCAAGCCCTCATATGGCTTTATCAACAGAAAAATAAAAGTTATTTCTTTTGGAAGGTGGGGAGGAAAACTAAAATGAAAATCCGAAAAATGGCTGTGGGGGGGAGGGGTTGAAGAAATATAATCTACACAATAATACTAAGGAGATTACTTTTTTAATTTTTTTCTAGAACATATTAAATTGTTAGTGTGTTGTCCCAACACCTCTTAGTTCATTAATCCCATTCTACTAATGTAAAAATAATTAGCAAAATTAGTTTGTCTTTGTATAAAATCTTTTTTGAGAAGCCTTACAGGTATTCTACAGAGAGAAAATAATTTCTTGTCTTATCATCTGCTAGTATAAGTGTCTGTCGTGAGTCTGTTTTTTGGTTTGTTTGTACCACTCTGTTTTTCACTAGAGCACAGCATGTTCCCTTGGCTGACTAAATCACGTGTCACGGACAAAGGAAGCCAGCAAGTTCATAATGAAAAGCAACTGTATAATGAACCATTGCAGTCATCGGACAAGATTTTATTGACATAGATCAGACCACGCTGCCCCTGCAAAGGAAGCATTACAAACTTCTATCAATTGCAAAAAGCAGAAAAAGTAATTACTCATTATGAAAGGGAATGCTATTATAAGAAATGTGTTTTTATTTAGCTTCAGGGCAAAAAAATAAATAATAATAATAAAGGCTTGTTGTTAACTTATTCATAGAACTGATATCTGAATTTTATTTTTCTAAAATAATTAGTCAAATACTTACATATAGTTCTCTCCTCGTATACAATCTATTTTACAAATAATATTAATATTGAGGATAAATAATAATTATACATAAATAAATTGAGTTTCCATTATTTACACAGGACTATTTTAACTGCAATTATCGAAATATATGAAGTTTCCATTTTCTTTTTCATCTATATAAGATGTTATCGATTTTTGAGATTTTGCATAATGAAGTAGAAAAATACTGTATTTTTTGTTGTTGTTTGTCTCCATTCACTTTAATAGAAATACGAAGCAATTAAAAAAAATACATCTGCATGTAAAACTATTTTGCAGGTAGTAAGAAGATGCAGTTTCCCATAGAGTAATAATATTACGAGTTATGTTTACTAGATTAATGTAGATGGGTCATTGATCCAGGGATTTATTGTGATTGCCATATTGAAAATGGGAAGAAATTTTTCCCTAAGATGAGGGAAATTGGCTTTTGCCTCATGGGAATTTTGCCTTCCTCTGAATCAACATTGCAGAATAAGATGCTGAACTGGATGGACATTACAAACCTCGAGATTGGGATAGAGGGAGAAAAAGACAGCTCCTCTGGGGTGATACCATCGATTCAGAGTGGACAGTGCTAATAAAGGTGTGTTTGTGAGAAAATGCACTCACCTTTTATAGTTGTGCTGGAAGGTCGGCACAACTCGATCATCTAGCAATTGGAGCCATTGTGCTCCATACTTAGGCAGTCTGCTGTCGGAGTGGACATCGTTGGCTGAAAAATCAGCAGGATCCGATGTGGAGAATAGGTTCAAAAGCACTTGAAAAATGATCACTCCTTGTTGAAGGCGCTCCTGCACTCACGTTGAAAGTATGCCAAATCCCCAGTAATGGAAAGGCCTCTCAGTAGGTGAAGTATTAATAAAGCTTTATTTTATAAAAAAAAGACGTGTGGGTAAACAGCATATGTCTCTATATATAGTTCAGGAATCTACGCGTTTCGACCTAGGACTTTGGTCTTGATCAGGCTTATGAAGATACATCAGGGGTTTTGCGAATACGACATGGCATCTGTAAACCATTCCAGCAAAATCTACGCTCTGAAAGTCAAATACCACTCCTTTTCTTCTGAACCCTCCCATATATGTAAACCGTAGTTTATAACCACATATGGGGTGTTACCATACTCTGGAGAAATTACTTTACAAATGTTGGGAGGCTTTTTCTTCTTTATTCCTTGTGAAAATGAAAAATATTGATCTGAAACTACATCTTATTGGAAAAAAAAAATGTTTCATTTTCGCAGCTTAATTCTAATTAATTCAGGAAAATCCTTTTGGTGTCAAAATTCTCACTATACCCCTAGATGATTCCTCAAGGGGTGTAGTTTCCCAAATGTAGCCACTTTTGGGTTGTTTTCACTAAACTAGTACTACAGGGGCGCAGCCAGGGGCGGATTGGCCATTGTAATTACCGGGAAAATTCCCGGTGGGACGCTCGTTTATTATACATATTGTGCTGCATGGCCGCCCATCCCTCCTCCTCTCTCTGCGGCCGCCCAGCTACTGGCTAGTGTCACATAATTATGAGCGGCCATGGCGCTGCTGTGTACACAACGTCCTGACGCTGACCAGGCCAGCGTCAGGACGTTCTGTGCGGAGCTAGCGCTGCCGTCACACTCATAACTTGTCTCTGCCACCTTTTCTCCGAACACTCTGTGTCTTCCGGCTCCTGAGCTGAGCCAACATTTAAGAAGAGCAGCCAGTCAGAGTCAGAAATGTTACTTGTGTGAGTGTGACAATTTGTGAGTGTGTCTGCCTATATGCCTTTTTTTGGCTGACATAATCTCTGTATTAGGGGCTGATAATCAGCCCATCTATAAGCTACATAAGTGACGAGTCTCCCTAGTACAGAAATAATGTCAGCCCCTAGACTAGAGGCTGATTTCTTATGTATGGGCTGAGGTGATTTCTGTACCTAGTACAGAAATTATGTCAGCCCAGGATAGGGGATACATGTGTAATCACTGGGGATCTTGACTGTTGGGAGCCCCAGCGATGAGCAGAACGAGCGGGACTTCTGAGACCTCTGTCTCCAGCAGCTCTATAGAATTGAAAGGAGCGCATGTTGTTCATACGCACCAGTATTCTCATCGAGCACTTCAGGGGAATTTCATTCCCCCGGTCTTCTCATCGCTGGGGGTCCCAACGGTCGGACCCCAGTGATCATACATGTATCCCGCATCCGTTAAAATAGCTTTTTTTTCAACCCCTCCCTTCCACAAAAAATGTGATAAAAGTTAATTAATAAGTCCCATTTACCCCAAAATGATACGAATCAAAACGACATCCCATCCCGCAAATATCAAGCCTGCATACAGTTACATCAACAGAAAAATGTAAAATTTATGGCTCCTTGAACACAACGATGCAAAAACTAATTATTTTCTATCAAAAGTGTTTTTATTGTGCAAAAGTTGTGGAACATGAAAAAAACCCTTTACATATTTAATATCACCGTAATTGTATCGAACCATAGAATAAAAGTAATATGTTATTTGCACCGCACGGTGAACGGTGTAGATTTAAATTGCAAAAAATAATTGTGGAATTGCTTTTTTTTTTTCTCCCCTATATGCAAGTCAAGATGGTTCCATTAAAAAATACAACTCCTGTAAAAAATAAGCCCTCATACAGCTATGTTTACGGGAATATAAAAAAGTTATGGCTCTTTGAATGTGACAATGAAAAAATTGGTTGGTCATTAACCCCTTTACGCCACAGCCATTTTTCGGATTTTCACTTTAGTTTTTTCCTCCCCACTTTTCAAAAGCCGGAACTTATTTTTGTTTCTATCAATATTGCCGTCTGAGGGCTTGTTTTTTGCAGGACGAGTTGTAGATTTTCACAGCACCATTTATTGTACCATATAATGTAGTGGGGAAACTTAGAAAAAATATATTTGTGGGGGGGAATAGGGAAAATGCAGCGATTCCTCAATATTTTGGGTGGTTTTATTTTTACGGTGTTCACTGTGGAGTAAAAACGGCATGTTAACTTTATTCTGTGGGTCAATACGATTACAACGATACCAAATGTATATCTTTTTTATGTTTTACTACTTTTACAAGGAAAAAACTGATTGTTAACCCCTTCCCGACATTTAACATATCCATACCCCAAAGTTGGGTAGGGGAAGTATGTAACGAGCATACAGAGTGAACGCGCTATACGATGCGGGTGTCGGCTGTTTGTTACAGCCGACACTTCAGAGTAACAAGCGGCATTGCGCTCGAGCACGATCCCGCTCGTTTAACTCGTTAAATGCTGTGGTCAATAGCGACAGCAGCATTTAAATCGTTAGAAAGAGGGGACCGACCCCCTCTAACAGCTCATCGCGCCCCCCCCAACGCAATAGCGGGGGTCGATGGTTGCTATGGCTGCCTGGGGGCCTAATGAAGGCTCCCAGGTCTGCCATCTTTGTGCACCTATTAAGCCCTGCCTCCGGCAGGGTTTAATATATCCCTGTCAGAATCATGATATACTGCAATATATTAGTATTGCAGTATATCATGCAAGTGATCTAACGATCGCTGGTTGAAGTCCCCTAGAGGGACTAATAAAAAAAGTAAAAATGAGTTAAATAAAGTTTGTGTTTTTTTGTGTAAAAAAAAAATAAAAAAATTAAAAGTTGAAAAAAAAAACACTTTTCCCATTTTTCCCCTAGAGCATAGTAAAACATAAATAAATAAATAAACATAATTGGTATCGCCTCATCCGTAAAAGTCTGAACTATTATAATATATCATTATTTAACCCGCACGGTGAACGCCGTAAAAAAAAAATTGTAAACGCCAGAATCTCTATTTTTTTGGTCACCTAATCTCCCACAAAAAATGAAATAAAAAGTGATCAAACCGTCGCATGTGCACCAAAATGGTATTATTAAAAACTACAGCTTATCCCGCAAAAAATAAGCCCTCATACCCTTAATCGACGGAAAAATAAAAAAGTTATGGCTCTCGGAATTTGGCGACACAAAATAAATTTTCTTTTTTACACTTACTTCTTTTACAAGTAAAAACCTAAAATATAGAAAAAACTATATATATATTTGGTGTCGCTGTAATCGTATTGACCCACCGAATAAAGTTAACATGTTTTAATTGCACAGTGAATTCCGTAAAAACGGCGCGCAAAAAACCATGGAGGAATCAGTTTTTTTCATTTTCAACCCCTCAAATAATTTTTTCCCCGTTTCCTAGTACATTATATGGCAAAATAAATGGTGCTACGGAAAACTACAACTTGTCCCGCAAAAATCAAGCCCTCATAGTACTTTATCGACGGAAAAATAAAGACGTTATTGCTTTTAGAATGTGGGGAGGAAAAAACGAAAATGAAAATCTGAAAAAGGGCTGCGGCGGGAAGGGGTTAAAAATAAAATTAGAATTTTGTCGCCATATTCTGAGAGCCATAACATTTTCAATTTTTTTTTCGATTAAGCGGTATGAGGGATTATTGTTTTTGTGTCGCGAGCTGTAGTTTCTATTGGTACAATTTTGGGGGTACATGGGACTTTTTGATCACTTTTTATTTAATTTTTTTGTGGGAGATGAAGTGACAACAAAATTGCAATTCTGACAGTTGTCATTTTTTTATTTTTTTTTACGGTATTCACCGTGAGGACTAAATAATGATATATTGTAATAGTTTAGACTTTTATGTACGCGTAGTTACCAGTTATGTTAGTTTTTAAAAAAAAATTTAACTTGTCGTTGGATTGTTTGCATGATATACTGCAATACTAATGTATTGCGGTATATTGTGATTTTGACTCCTATGAAATCCTACCTCCGGCAGGGCTTTATAGGAGTACAAAGATTACGGACTTAGGGGCCCACGATCCCGTTGGACTGTTACAGGTGGTCGCCCCCTGTTTTCAGTGATTTAAATGCCGCGGTCACTATTGACCGCATCATTTAACGGAATAAACAAGCGGTATCGCGCTCCAGCAACATCGCAGCAGCATCGCGCTCCAGCAGGTTTCCGCTTGTTACCCGGAAGTGTAGGCTGTAACACACAGCTGACACGGTTGTCCCACAGAGCGGGCTCAGCCCGTGAGCCCACTCCGAACTCCCCCACCCGACCTGCGCTCAAAAGTTTAGGGTCACTTAGAAATTTCCTTATTTTTGCAAGAAAAGCACAGTTTTTTTCAATGGAGATCACATTAAATTAATGAGAAATACACTCTATATATTGTTAATGTGCTAAATGACTATTCTAGCTGCAAACGTCTGGTTTTTAATGCAATATCTACATAGGTGTATAGAGGCCCATTTCCAGCAACCATCACTCCAGTGTTCTAATGGTACATTGTGTTTGCTAACTGTGTTAGAAGGCTAATGGATGATTAGAAAACACTTGAAAACCCTTGTGCAATTATGTTAGCACCGCTGTAAACCGTTTTGCTGTTTAGAGGAGCTATAAAACTGACCTTCCTTTGAGCTAGTTGAGAATCTGGAGCATTACATTTGTGGGTTCGATTAAACTCTCAAAATGGCTAGAAAAAGAGAGCTTTCATGTGAAACTCGACAGTCTATTCTTGTTATTAGAAATGAAGGCTGTTCCATGCGAGAAATTACCAAGAAACTGAAGATTTCCTACAACGGTGTGTACTACTCCCTTCAGAGGACAGCACAAACAGGCTCTAACCAGAGTAAAAAGAGAAGTGGGAGGCCCCGCTGCACAACTGAGCAACAAGACAAGTACATTAGAGTCTCTAGTTTGAGAAATAGACGCCTCACAGGTCCTCAACTGGCAGCTTCATTAAATAGTACCCACAAAACGCCAGTGTCAACGTCTACAGTGAAGAGGCGACTCCGGGATGCTGGCCTTCAGGGCAGAGTGGCAAAGAAAAAGCCATATCTGAGACTGGCTAATAAAAGGAAAAGATTAATATGGGCAAAAGCACACAGACATTGGACAAAGGAAGATTGGAAAAAAGTGTTATGGACAGACGAATCGAAGTTTTAGGTGTTTGGATCACACAGAAGAACATTTGTGAGACGCAGAACAGCTGAAAAGATGCTGGAAGAGTGCCTGACGCCATCTGTCAAGCATGGTGGAGGTAATGTGATGGTCTGGGGTTGCTTTGGTGCTGGTAAAGTGGGAGATTTGTACAAGGTAAAAGGGATTTTGAATAAGGAAGGCTATCACTCCATTTTGGAACGCCATGCCATACCCTGTGGACAGCGCTTGATTGGAGCCAATTTCATCCTACAACAGGACAATGACCCAAAGCACACCTCCAAATTATGTAAGAACTATTTAGGGAAGAAGCAGGCAGCTGGTATTCTATCTGTAATGGAGTGGCCAGCGCAGTCACCAGATCTCAACCCCATAGAGCTGTTGTGGGAGCAGCTTGACCATATGGTACGCAAGAATTGCCCATCAAGCCAATCCAACTTGTGGGAGGGGCTTTCGGAAACATGGGGTGAAATTTCTCCCGATTACCTCAGCAAATTAACAACTAGAATGCCCAAGGTCTGCAATCCTGTAATTGCTGCAAATGGAGCATTCTTTGACGAAAGCAAAGTTTGAAGGAGAAAATTATTATTTCAAATAAAAATCATTATTTCTAACCTTGTCAATGTCTTGACTATATTTTCTAGTCATTTTGCAACTCATTTGATAAATATAAGTGTGAGTTTTCATGGAAAACACAAAATTGTCTGGGTGACCCCAAACTTTTGAACAGTAGTGTATATACGGCGGATGTCGGGAAGGGGTTATAGTGCAAAGTTACCCTCCTGCCCGATATGACATTGGGCGTGGAGAGCCGTAACTGCAAGCTGGGCAGTGCAGTTACTGAGGCAGCCATACGACGCCCAGCAAGTATCGTGCACAGATCCTATTTTAATTATTAGGACCTGTGCACGATATGCACAGGGCGTTGTATGGTTGCCTCAGCAACTGCACCACCCAGCATGCAGTTACTGACTCCCCACGCTTTGTCACATCGGGCGGGAGAGTAAATTTGGAGAGACACACTTAAGGCCAAGGGTGAAAGTGCCTTAGGCTACAGCACTTCATTTTTGCGGCCCTTTGGTCTAAGTCTCCTATTAGGAGACCGGCACAATACACCGTGATCAAATGATGGCATCTTCAAGTCCTTAACCAAATGCCTTTTTTATGGAAAAAAAGAACTACAAATAATTTGTATTACCGTGTATGTGTGTTTTTTGTTTTTTCATCTTGGCTACCAAAAAAACTGATTAAAATCTGATCAAACCGATTATTACTGATTATTGTCCCATATATTTCACAGTCACAGAAGTCTGCAGAACGGTACTCCTAGATGAGACACGGTTAGATTGCGCCTCTCATTCGCAGGAAAGTTCCCAATGGTAAGGACTACTGAGGCGTGGAACTGTGGAGACCTAATGAATATAATAAATAAATTAGAATTCTTGAAAACAAGAGAGGCAGTGCAGGAATGCACCACTGTAGTAGGCAAGGACCCCCTACTACAGTGGTGCGTTCGCACCTTGTCTGTGCTGCTCTCTGCCGTGCACTATACTGGCTGGCTGCTGCCTACTAGCTCAGTAATGCCTCAGAGGCTTCCCATCCATTTTAGGTAAATCATATAATTAAAGGGTTTTCCTACAATCATCGATTATCACCTATCAACAGCATAGTTGATAATTGTCTGATCGATGGGGGTCCCACCTTTGGGACTACCACCGATCTTGAGAACTGCTGCCAATTTAGACCCACCCCCAACATCGGGCCACTTTTACATTTTTCCAAGGCCTCTTTAAGTTCCCAATCCGCCCCTGGGCTCAGCAAATGTGATCCTTCCCTTCTGACCCCTACCATGTTTCCAATCAGCCGTTTATGACCACAAATAGGGTACTATTTTACTCTGGAGAAATTGCTTTACAAATGTTGTGGTGCTTTTTCGCTTTTAATCCTTTTGGAAATGAAAAAAAATTAGCTAAACCTACATTTTCTTTGAAAAAATTTAGATTTTCATTTTCACAGCCTACTTCCAATAATTTCTGCAAAAAAACTGTGTTGTCAAAATGCTCACTATACACCAAGATAATTTCCTCAAGGGGTGTAGTTTCCAAAATGGGGTCACTTATGGGGGTTGCCACTGTTTTGTTCCCTCAGGGGCTTTGCAAATGTGACCTGGCCTTCGCAAACCATTCCTGCTAAATTTGAGATCCAAAAGCCAAATGGCGCTCTTTCCCTTCTGAGCCCTGCCGTGTGTCCAAACAGCCATTTATTACCACATATGGGGTATTGTTTTACTCGGGAGAAATTGCTTTACAAATGTTGTGGTACAAATATTTGGTCAAAATGCTTACTGTACCTCTGGATAAATTCTTTGAGGGGTGTAGTTTGGAAATGGGGTCACTTTTGGGGGATTTCCACTGTTTTGGCACCAAAACAGCTCTTCAAACCTGACATGGTGCTCCTTTGCTTCTGAGGCCTGTGTTTCAGTACATTACCACACTAGGGCCACACGTGGGATATTTCTAAAAACTGCAGAATCAGGGCAATAAATATTGAGTTGTGTTTCTCTTGTACAACCTTCTGTGTTACAAAAAAATCGATTAAAAATTAATTTATTTAAAAAAAATGAAATTTGTAAATTTCACCTCTATTTTGCTTTAATTCCTGTGAAATGTCTAAAAGGTTAAAAAACTCAAAAATGCTGTTTTAAATACTTTGAGGGGTGCAGTTTTTAAAATGGGGTGACTTTGTGGGGGTTTCTAATATATAAGCCCCCAAAACCACTTCACAACTGAACTGGCCCCTGTAAAAACAGGCTTTTGACATTTTCTTGAAAATGTGAGAAATTGCCGCTAAAGTTCTAAGCCTTGTAACGTCCCTGAAAAATAAAAGGATGTTGAAAAACGATGCCAATCTAAAGTAGACATATGGGGGATGTTAAATAGTAACTAAGACTGACTGTTTTACAAACAGATGCATTTAAATTTAGAAAAATGCAAATTTTTGCTGTTTTTCAGAATTAAATACTGAATGTATCGAGCAATGTATTGAGCAAGTCCAATGTGTCATGAGAAAACAATCTCAGAATCGCTTCTATAGGTAAAAGCATTCTGAAGATATTACCACATAAAGGGAAACATGTCAGATTTGAAAAATGAGGCTCTGTCTGCAAAGTCAAAATTGGCCACAGCTGGAAGGGGTTAATTTTGTTGATTGAGAATTATTTTTTTTATCAAATGATATATGTAATAAGAGAACTTTCAGTTAATAATATATGTTCTAGGTAATGCACTGAAATATATATTCCATGGAAAGTATATTTTACTGTATGTCTTAAGCTATATGCGTTCAGGTTACATGTCCTGTATACATATTTGAATAGTGCCGCCGAATATAAACAACTGTATGTCTATTCAGCTGCAAATGTCTGCTGAATACTGCTGAATAACGTAATTATATGTATTCTTTTTTTGTGGAAATAATTTGTATTGGGAAGAGTTGTCCCTGTTCAATTCCGGTGAAAAAGGGTATACTGATATATACTCGCCAAATATATGCCCCAAGCACACTTTCAGCATACATCTGCCCAATAGAATTCTTTGGGCACATTAAACGTATAAATCACAAGAATTTCCCGACATATACACCAAGCATATGGCCGGAGTGCAGTGTAAACCTTGCTTTACTTGTATATAAAGTTATATTATATATATTTTTTTGTAAGGTAGAGGCTAGCCAAACATGTTTTATTCTTGATTTCTAAATGATCAAATACTGAATGTAGCAACACTGTTTTCCAAGGAATATTAATAATGACCATAAATCGAAATACTTAAATGAGTTAAAGATTAAATCTTATCTAATTTTAATGGCTTTCCCTTTGTAATATAATATAATGGTTTCATGTTCACACACAAAGTTATATAGAACATACAAGTATTTAAGTATTGGCAATTTGTCCCAAAAGACGTCTTGGGTTTGTGCTTAGTGCATTATATGTCAATATTAAATTAGCAAGTGTATAAGAGTGTTGTTAACATAGGGAGCATTCTGCTCCAAATGTATTTAGCTTTTGTGAAACACATGGCCTGCTATTGTTGATTTACAATATAAAAACTGGGTCAGTTGTATGGATAGTGAGATCCCTAGGGCAGAGTGGGCTTTAGCTGTAATCCAATAATTGCGCGCTCCTCTTAGACATCTGTCAAGTGCAATCTTTTAAGGTGTCTATTTTTAAACATTGAGTGGCAGTGTCATATCATGCGAAGCCCCACATAGGGACATGTAATAACAAATTAAAGTTGTGCTACTGTTTTGAAATATGTGATGATTATTATATTTATTGGGTTCCTTAACTATAGCATGTCCCGCAGTGATGCACAGAAGGACAAACTGGATAGGACAAATATACAAATAGAACATATCTTGGATAGTTGCTTAAAGAACTGTTACCATAGACACATAACTGATGGGAACAAACTCTTGTTAATGGTAATATGCAATAAATTAGCTTTGTGTCTATTGTGATCCAGGGCCACAAAGCCCCTCCCCCGAATACATTTAAACACCCTTCTAAATTGCCACAGGCCCTCTATGCAAAAAGATATATATTTTAGCGTTACTAACCACACCCGGTTGTAATGATATTGCCACTCACAAGCTGCCAGTTATTGCCAGCACTTGCAGTTTCATCGTGTTCTAAATACTACAAGTCTGGTCCTCCCTTTCTTTCCCCTCAGCTCATGTAATGCCCACCCACTAGCAGGTAAAATGTACATATGCTGGTTAATGATAGAGCATACGAGATAGGTGTTTCCTACATATTATCACAAAGCCAACCCCCTAGAGGTTTTTGATAATGTTCAAAAAAAAACGGGAGGGGGAGCCTGCTCTGAGTCTCGTGGGCCTGTGTTGTAGCGCCATCAAACGGAAAGTAATTACTGAATTTCTGGGGTCACTTGAAAGTCTTGTGAAACGGGGAATCGACACCCAAAAGAAGAATAACCATATTAGTAAAGGAGCTCGTTTTAGGCAATTAGATGGTTAGCAAAGATTTTGTTCTGCCAGAATACCCCTTTAAAATCCATGTATTAGGACAATATTTTTTTGCTTTTTACCCCACTGCATTTTGACAGCAATAACTTGCCATTTTTTTTATGCCGATTGCATGCACCAATAATAACACGCTTGCTTTTTGAGAGTTTTGTTACAGCTACATCTGGACAGCTTGAGTATGCAAGAATGGTAGTAACTCTTAGGCCCCATGCACACGACCGTATTTTTCATCCATAATTACGGACCCATGCATTGCTATGGGCTACGGACACCTTTCCATATTTTTATGGATGAGTGTCCGTGCCTTAGAAATAATAGAACATGTCCTTTTTTTTGTCCGTTATTATGGCACAGAATCCCCATAGAAGTCTATTGGCGCTTCCGTAATTACAGACGGCTACGGAAGCGTTGCTATGTGACGCAAGGGGATCACCAGAGATTCCTCCCTGTTCTTTTTGCGGATCCGTAAATACGGATGCTTTACGGACCGTATTTACAGACACTGTTCCATATATGCGGATGATTTACGGATGACTATAAATGACTACGGATCTGTATTTACAGACCGTATTTACAAATGCATGAAATCTACGGATCGCAATTATGGACACATTCTACGGTCGTGTGCATGGGGCCTTACAGAGTGGCTCTCTGTTCTGGCTCATTAATGATCCCAAGCCAGAGACCCCCCTCTGATGCCTATATACCCTAATAGGGACAGGGGTTGTCTTCATGAGTGAACTCCTTTTAAAACAAAATTGTCATGCAACCAATACTATTAATGCATATCCCTTATATATCATATCCTGATAACTTCACTGTAAATGTGAAGCAAAAGTTTTATTCAAATACCTAAACTGTCACAAAAAAGGCCGTTGTTTCATATCTGAGAAGGCCATTTAAGTACTGTTATCAGAGCGTCACGCCATGATCCTTCCATCAGCTGTGTGTTCAATAAGATTATGTAAGACTTCCAATTATCATGTAAGATGTCCAGCAGTTAGTCAGACATTAGAGACAGAAAATAATCTGTCCCATTTGAAAAACTCTGTGCTACAGCAATGTATATTCTCTGGAACTACATTTTTCCAGGCCATTTTAAAGGAAATTGGGCAAGCCATGATAAGTGCACCCAAATATACCAAGTGGTGACCGGACCATGGGAGGAATGGTGTGAAAGATATCAGGGGCATTGCTAGGGTCTTAAAATACATGGTTGCTGGATAGATAATTAAACTCAGCACTACAGAACATATAGGAAAATCCAGACGTTCTCTTTTCTCATCTTCTCCATTCGACCCAGACCACTATGAATGCTACTTCCAGCCATGACTCGTTTCTGCAGAATTTGCTGTTCAGACATCTTAGGTACCTCACTTTTCCATCATCCTCCCCAATATCTTAGCACAAACTCCTCATCCTGGTGTCCTAACAGTGTCATAATGCTGCTACCACTAATACTCTACCTTCTTTGCTGCCCAGTCCTCCCAAATACTATGCTGCAGAAATCTTATTGCCATACTATTAGTCCCCCTGAAAACCTACTACTTTAATTAGTGGCACACATATTTCCCTTAAAGAATTGTGCGCAGCAAATAGTGCCCCTGATTGTAAAAGTGCAACAGACATATTGTCCCCCAAAAATAATTGTGCCAAGCTATTAATGTCCACTAATTGCCCCGACAAATAATTTTTTCAGGTAGATAGTGCCTCTCACATTAATACTGCTCAAGCAGTGCTTCAAAAATAATTTTGCGAAGCTGCCATAAGTAAAAGTGCTTCCCCATAGTGCCTCCATTAGTAATAGTGCTCCCCCCATAGTGCCCCAATAGTAATTCTGCTCCCCCCAGAGTTCTCCGATTTATAATAATAATGCCCTCAAAAGTAGTGCCTCTCCCCCAAGTGTCCCCATTAGAAATAGTGCCCTTAATGGAAATGATGCTCCCCAGAGTGCCCCAGTTAGTAATAGTGCCCCCAATCGTGATAATGCTACCTGAAAGAGCACCTATTGGTAATAGTGCTTTCTTAGTGTCCTAATAGTAACAATGCTCCCCCAGAATGTCCCAATTAGTAATAGTGCTTCCTAATAATACCCTCAATAGTAATTATGCTCTCCCAGAGTGCCCCTGTTAGTAGTAATGCTCCCACATAGAGCACCATTACCAATAGTGCCCCCAATAGTAATAAAGCTTTCCCAAATTTCCCGCATTAGCAATAGTGCTCCTCATAGTACCCCCAACAGTAATTATGCTCCCCAGAATGTCCCTTATAGTAATGCTCACCCAGACTGTCTCTATTAGTAATCATGCTCCCAGAGTGCCCCCATTAGTAATTATGCTCCCTAAGAGTGCCCCCATTAGTAATACTGCTCCATCAGTGTGCCACCATTAGTAATAATGCTCCTCCAGAGTTCCCTATTAGTAATCATGCTCCCCAGAGCACCCCTAAAATTAAGTGTAGCAAAGAGAGGAAAAAAATAATTTGTCACTAGTTTCCTGGCAGCTTCAGCAGAATACTTGTGATGTTTATGATACCTATATTCTATTAATAAAGAGAGAGCACAGGGCAGTTACGATGGCTGTCAGCATGCTATGACAGCCACTCTGCAATCATCATTGAAAGATAACTTCTGACAGGGCCAGGAGGGCAGCCACTGAGAATTTGATTTGTCCCTATGGCTGTTCTTCTATATTACCTGAATTCAGTGGCGTACACAGAAATGAGGGGACCGGTAGCAAATATCAAACTGGACCCTCATTGAGATGTCAGGTTTGGCCACCCAGGACAGAAGGTTTGGGTTTTGTTTACTTTCCCCTTTGGTCAATACCTCACACCAGTTACGAGCAGCATGTCTCTTCCTACACGCTCAACATCTCCTCACTATTAATCAGCAGCTGGGGAAATTTATAAGGCAACTGCTGCACAGCACCGATGACCACACTGATGTCAGCCACTGAGGCTCATTTAGAGAGAGTCATCAGATTGGTCTGCCTCTCCTTAAGAATCCCTGAGTTCCTGTTTCTTGTATTACTGTTGCCTGCTAGTATTGTGATACATGCTTTATATTTCCCTTTCCCTCGACTGTTCGGGATGGTTCACCATACCTCCCAACCGTCCCAATGATTCAGTGGGACAGTCCCGGATTCCAGGCGGTGTCCAGCTGTCCCGGGCGGGCAGTGTTATGTCCCGGTGTCAACTGTATCTGCCTCCTCATGAATCCCTGGCCACAGCCCGGCCAGAGCTCTAGCCGGGGATTCCGCTCCTTGAAGGAAACCCTAATGTCACTGTCCATTTATGGACAGTGACATATGGGGCTACTGCTGGGGCGGAATCCTTTCACACAGCATTGTCTGTTCTTTGGCTGGGGCTTCCGCTCCTAGAGGGAGCCCAAATGGTGCTATACACAGGGGGGTAGCACTATCTTCAAGGGGGTTGTGGCACAATCTATATGGGCACTGGCACTAGAGGCAGCTAAGGAGGCATTATACTGTATGGGGGCAGCTAAGTAGACATACTGTATGGTGGCAGCTATGGGGGCATTATACTGTATTGGGGCATTATAGGCATTATAATGTATGGGGCAGTTGTGGGGGCATTATGCTGTATGGGGGTAGCTATGGGATATTATACTGTATGGGGCATCTGTGTGGGCATTATACTGTATAGGGGCATCTGTGTGGGCATTATACTGTATGGGTGCATCTATGGGGGCATTATATTGTGTGGGAGGCACTATGGGGCATTATATTGTGTGGGGGAAGCTGTAGGGGCTTTATACTATATGTGGGGTTCTATGGGGACATTATACTGTGGGAAGGTACTATGGGAGCATCATACCGTGGGCTGAACCGGGTGTGTATAGGTGGGATTAGAGGCATGGCTTAAAAGGAAAAAATTGCTTTGCGCCACATCGTTTGTCCCTCTTTGCGATACTTGAAAGTTGGGAGGTATGAGTTCACAATTCGACCCTACTGTAAGTCCTGGGTATAACGGAGTACCTGGAGACTATGTAAGTCCCGGGAAAGGGGATTGCTATAAGTGAAGCCTAGTTCTGTCATCTTGTGGCCAGCTGGCATCATTACAACGCCCTTGTTTGCTAAAAATGCAGTTCCTTCGAGAGGAGTCCTGCATAGGTTGTCGCCACCTAATAGTTAAAGGGACAGGTAGAATTAGTACTCGGCCTCTGCTCTCCAAGGGCACCATAGCAGTTGGATGAGCTGCCTCGATGGTACATGTGCCCTAGCCTGAATCATTCTTGGTTGCAAAGAGAGAAATTCTGGTAATAGAGGTATACCTAGGAATTGTTGATAATGCAATCTTAGTTTGCCCATCAGAACAACCCCGTTTTATATGCCCTACTTGGACATTTTAACTTCAGAGAGTAGGGTCCCCTGCTCAATACAAACGTCTAATAAGCTAGAGCGGAGAACCACTCTACTCTTAGGCCCCATGCACACGAACGTGTTTTTGCGTCCGCAATTCCCCCGAAAATCCACGGGAGAATTGCGGACCCATTCATTTCTATGGGCCCATACACACTATCCGTGTTTTCACGGGTCCCCGCATGTCCGCAAATCCGTGCAGCACAAACTCAGGACATGTCTTATTACGGCCCGCAAATTCGATGCGGACATGCCCATAGAAGTCAATGGGCCCGTGGAAAATGTGGGTACACCTCCGTGTGTCAACCGCAGTTTTCGGATTTGCGGAAGTGTTGCTAGGCGACGACCGGGAATGAGTTCTGTCGTCATCCTGTTTTACCTAGGCTTTTTTTTTTATCCGCATTTTGCGGATTACATACGGATGAACTGCGGATTACATACGGATGAACTGCGGAGGACATTTCACGGAACACGGTCCTGGAATTTGCGGACCAGAAAAACACTACGGTCGTGTGCATGAGGCCTTACTCTGGAGGACTTGGAGTCACCATTTATTTACATGGTAAACCATCCATTTGAATAACTTTTATGTAATACTACATTCTTTTTTCAGTTGCCGACTGCTCTAATATACAAGGAAAGGTTCACAAGAGGAAAATATGTAAGTGTTTATTACTGTTATTGCAGTGTCCTCAGGAGGCTATTGATTTTAAATGGAATTGAATAATTGTTGGATTACGTTTTATGAAATTTAATGATACATGTGTCTGTCATGTAAGCATTCAACATTTAATCATAGGAAACAATTGGAGTTTGATTATGTATAGAGTTGAGATTTGGGGGACTATATAAAACTGTGGTTATAGGTAGAACCAAAAATATTGTCCCACAAGGGCACCTTGTATATAAATACATACAAGAGTCTCAATGACATGTTTATAAAATGAGCAATCCAAGGAAACAGGAAAAACAGAAAACTATATTTTTCAGAACATTAACGTATGAATATGTTTGTGTGTTTTTTTAAATACTGAATAATGACAGATCATTTTTATTTAATCTAATAACAAACATTGTTCCTAATAGACTTATTGTCTATAATATTTGTATACCATATTTTTGTAATGTTTTCGGGCATTTTCTTTAAATTAATTACTTCTCTGTATAAGAAAAGCTGAGACTGTGACTGCTGTTTCCAAGACCCCCTCCATTCCCTAATAGGGCCCCTCCTTGCCTCTCCCAGACACACGCCTCTGCCATCACTTCCACATCATTAATTTCGATCTGAAAGTATAATCTTTGTTGAACAGCCCACGGCTAGTCAAGGCATTTAAACTGACTCAAGCCCATAAAAATGTGCTTTGTTATCCATAAGAAGACACTGTTCTTAAGGAAAGGAGGCTGTGTAGATTGTGCTCGCCTATGAACAGCCAGTGGAATGGGGACCGAAAGGGTTGTGAGTTTGGTGGCTTGTTCTGAAAGAGGAAGATATAGTGTGGTCCTCAGAGGTGTGATAGCTGTGCTGGCTATTATCACAGTGCTCAATGTAGGTGGGACCTTATTCATTCTACTGCAATGGAAAGACCTGGCATCTAGAGTCAAGGAACTGGAATCTTATCAACGACCATCCCAGGAGGATATATTGACCACTCACTTGAACCAGCTAGTATCCGAAATAAAAGAGAAAGATTTGGAAGAAGCAAGGACACAGGTCTCAAGAAACAAAAGGAGCCATCGCTACAGGCAACAAGAATCCTACATCCGAGCTGAGAATGAAGACATGCTTATGATGATGACCTATTCAATGGTTCCGGTAATCTGGAAATATATCCATATATATATCACCATACAGTTAGATTGTAATTAGTAATATTAGTATTCGTGAAATATGTTCCTGTTTTGATGTTTTCATTTAGTAGTTTTTCCAATTTCTTTTGATTATATTATTTATATAGTCAAGTACTAAAACAGTTGTACAAGGTGGACTAGTAAATGTCTTCCCAAATTAATTTTTTTTTACAAATTGTATATTTTGCCGAAAATCTCAACCCCATTGCTAATCTTTTATGACAACTGCTTCTTTTGGTGTATTTAGGTTACAGTTACTGTCACCTATTACACAGGATTGTTACATATACTGACTACATAGAAATATTGTGCATCAGATACTATTAGTCATATAAAATGTTATAGTAAATAACATCACAGCATGATAGCGATTTTTGCCTGATTATAATCTACAATGACTATAGTATTCCTTGATCATAAATAGAATTAGGAGGACTGCTACAACCCATCCAGGGTAAGGACACTTCACCATTGCAGCCTGGGACAATGCTGTCTTGGTTACTTTAAATTGTACGCTGGTTTATAGGCAATGTTACTAGACCAGACGGTTCTCAACGTTTTTCTAGTATGCTTTTTGTTTTCTCTATCTGTTAACACTGAACCAAATGAATGACCCAGAAGTATGCAACTGTATGGCGTATAGTTGCGTATGTCTGCAGTAGACTCCCATTGAAAAAAAAAAACCTTATGTTTTTAATGTGGAATGCATTTGCATTAAAAAGTACGTTCTCCAATACAGTTACATAACAAAAAGGTTTGATGATGCATACCACCCAGACGCATATGTTGCTTAAATGGAAGTATAAGGATAAGTTCATCGTATACACTGGGACCAATTCCATTTTAATTTGTTGACCAGTATAAGGTTAGGGCCACATGATGACAATTTTCAGTCATGTGACATCACAAAAAATTGTCTTAACAGTGTGTGATTTTGAATGTGACATGAATTTTCTGTCATTCCATGACTGCATTAAATTGCTTCTCCACCCTCTCTATGGATTGCGGTATCGCAGTGCAAATTTTACTGGTTTGGCATAATAAACGAAATTGTCCTGCAAAAACCCCTGTATATTATGTCTGATCTTGTTGCAGGATTTAGCTTGCTTGAAGGAGTTTGCCTGCACAAATCAATAGATGAAAATGTTGATCATTCAAACAACGCAAGGATTTGCTATTAATGTATTCCAATTGCACGTATAGTATAGTTCCACTGCAAATCTTTGTTTCGACTATTCAGTCCCAGCCTAAGGGTATGTTCACACGGCCTATTTTCGGCCGTTTTTTGGGCCGTAAACGCCCGAAAAACGGCCGAAAAATCGGAAGCATAACGCCTCCAAACATCTTCCCATTGAAATCAATGGGAAAACGGCCTTCTGTTCCAATGAACCGTTTTTTTCCGCGGGCCGCGAATAAGAAGTGCAGGACACTACTTGGGATGTTTTTGGAGCTGTTTTTCATAGACTCTATTAAAAAAATCTCCAAAAATGTCAGTAAAAAACGCTGCGAAAATCGCGAGTGGCTTAAAAAACGTCTGAAAATCATGATCTGTTTTCCCTTGAAAACAGCTCCGTATTTTCAGACGTTTTTAGTCTAGCGTGTGAAAATACCCTAAGGGCTTATACACTCGGACATATTATGGCTCCACTTTGTACAAAGCCATAATCGGCCTTCCATAGAATTGTATGAGGCCTCTACTGTATTTCCATATGGCTCCGATTTTGTATGGCACATTTTTCTGCCTGATACTGTATAACTCTGACCAAAAGAAAAATGTGCGTTCAACCAAAAATATGGTTTCAAGAGGGGGTGCTCCAGGTGACTTGTCAGTGTTCAGGGTCTACTTGGTGTCGGCACGATCCGTGCTCTCCATCATCCTCCCTCTCCCTCTGTGGGACACTGTGATAAATATGGCAGCGAACACAAAGTGTCTGGCTTTGTCCAAAATGCACAATTGGCATGTTTGCTGAGGACCACGATAGGCCTGTGCCTGGGGAGCCACTTACCGAAGGGAAAAAGAATTAGTAGAAACGATACGATTACTGCAAGAGAGAAAAATTATTGTTCTTATTATGTTCTTTATTTGTGCCCCCTCCCATCTCTTTTACCCTCCTGTGAGGCTTAGGAAGAAAACAAATTTAAAGGGAACCTGTCACCAGCATTTCACCTATTAAACCGACTATACCTGGTGGTAGAGGGTGAAAAATCATTTCTATATAACCTATAATTATCTTCTTAGTCGGCTCTGTAGCTTTAGTATTTAGCTTTTTAGTGTTCCCACACCGTATGCTAATGAGCAGAAAAGGGTCAGATCTTCATTTGAAAAGAGTCAAATCTTCGTTTTGAAAAGAGTCAAATCTTCATTCCTCAAGTCTTTCCGAGTTTACCCTGCCTCCTTACTTTTGATTGACAGCTCCTCGCCTTCCCCCAGCACACAAAATCCCACGCTTGTGCATTGATGTCCTCCTTTGGTGTGTGCGCACAAAGGGACACCGGATTATTACGATAAAAGGCGCGAAACGTTTGCAGACCGTTATTTACAGTCGGAGGAGGAGTTTAGGAGAGGGGATAACGGCAATGAACTTTTTATAGCAGCAGCTAGTGAGGGAGAAATAAAGTTCAATAGGTGAAATGCTGGTGACAGGTTCCCTTTAAGAGTCTCCTATTACATGGTGTCCACTATTGTAATTAACTCCTAAAATTACAAAATGTGTTGTCTTTACTAGGATTGTACTTGGATTGATATGTGAATGATTGTAAATGTACATTTGGCACCTATCTGTTCTTGACTACCTTTTTATCTTTATTATTTTGTTTCCCCTTTTTTCTTCCAGTTAAAATTTTTCAATAAAAAAATTTGTGAATAAAATGCCCCCTCCCAAAAAAACAAAAACGTGGCATGCTCTATCACATGCCGTATGTACGGAGGTATTCTCCTAACGGAGCCATACGGGCCCCTAGCACTGGACTCTGTGGACATGAGCCATACGTTTGACTGGAATATAATGCAAACTGATTTATGCAAATTATTCCAAATTTAGTTAAGTGGATTTATATTTTTCTTGCTCCCAGAAGGAAGTTTAGTGAAGTTTTAGATTTTTTTTTCTTCTAAGCTAGAATCACAAGTAGATTCTAAAATAAGAAATGTATAAAGGAAATAAATATCCTCTTGTTTTGTAACCACTAAAAAAAGACCTATAAATATTTTGCACTGTGTGAACCTGGCTTTAGGCCTTCACATATTACTTATTGATGCCTTAATTCTCTAATTCAAAGTTAATTCTGTAACTAGATGAATCTGAAAAATGAAATTCAAGTTTATATTGCAATAAGTGAATCCACACCCTTTTTTCATGCAGGGACAGTTGTTCTGCCTTTCTCATTTTCTAATTATATAGACAATTATATAGAATTCTAATCCTTCATTATTAAAAGATCAAATACTCATTATACTGAAGTTAACATGTTGAGACACATTGAAGTCAGTTATATCAGCTCGTGACCTAGAGAAACACTTTACTACACCATCAGATTATGAGTCTCATCAAATACCTTTTATACTGCAACATTTATCTTACAGTTTTACAACATTTGGCTAAAGGTACAAATGGGTGCCATATTACCAACCGTGGGCATGAGGACCCTATAAATTTTAGCTATGTCCCTAATGGGGCCCAAGAGTAACTACTGTAATGGGCCACCACTTAGTCCTACCCATTACCACCAAATAGGCTATGCTCATTGTTAGTGATGATTTGCATGCATTTAATAGGAAGTTTTCTTCTATATCACTTCTTCCTTCTAACTGCCCTCTCTCTCTCTTTTGGTTCTTCTGCTCGTCTCTTAGGGCTCCATGTAGTTACATGCTATTTATAACATGCACTTTTATTTTTTTTAAAGGTTCGTGTAATGCTTGGTTTATGCAACAGTACAAAAGGAATCTGTCTAACAGGTATGTTGATATTTTAAATTTCAGAGTACATAACAAGAATTGACTGTAGACCCTGAGTTAGTCCATATGAATACAGCTGTATGTCAGTTCATGTGCCTAGTACAATTTTAGTTTTATTTTACTTGCCCTTTATAAGAATTTACAGATAAATTAATAAAATATAGTGGAGCTGACCTGTTAAGCTGGACCTATCCCCAGAAAACAGACCACAAACAGAAGGCAGGACAAAATAGACCATACATACAGATACAGGAACTTCCATAAATTCACCCAGAAATGCCCACTTTGAGAAATACAGTATTTTCACAGGGACAATCCCGCAAAGAATGGGATGTTTGGAAGGTATCGCTGCAGGGTCTGCTTTCTGGAGAAAGGTCTGTTTTACAGAGGTTCAATGTACATAGTAAACCTTTGCATTTTTTATTCATTTGCTTCCTAAATGCACAAACCTTCTAAAAAGTCTTCATTAAAAATTTCCTACTATTTGGTTGCTGTAGAGTGTGTGCAACTTCTTTACGTGGCTGACTGTGCTGCTGCTTCTGACATAGTTGCTGACAGCAGACACCGCTCCGGGCTGACGTTAACTATTTGCTTTATTGAGAGCCTGCTCTCTCTGCTTGGGACTTGCCTCCTCTCATAATAGCACATTGTAAGGTTAGTAGAAAAAAAACATCAGGCAGGAAGTTAAACACACGCAAAACTTTTTTAACTCTGATAACCACTAACATATGTAAACTTCTTATCAAAGGTGTCCATAGCCATAATACTAAAAGGGGTTTTCCAGTTAAAAGAAATTGATGGCCTATCCTCAGGATAGGCCATCATTATTTGATCAGTTGGGGCTTGACTCCTGGCACTCCTACCAATCAGCTGTTCTGAAGGTTCCACGGCACTCATGCGAGTGATGCTTCCCCTTCATTCGTAGTGTGAATCGCTGACACACTTGTAGCCGCGGTTCACAGTATTAGGGTCAGTTTACACGCTGTGTAAGTACTAAAAAAAACAGCTCATCCACACGCTGCGTAAATACTGAGCGGAAAAAACGCTCAAATTGACCAGCGGTGCAGAAATTTATTCTGCAGCATGTCAATTGTATTGGCGTAAACGCTTATTTGTGGCACGTTTTCCCCATTGAATTTAATGGGCGGTAAAACCCGCAACAAATAGAAGTTGTTGTGTGCGGCAGGCTGGCAGCGATTCCGCCACAAAAAACACAACTCTGCAAAAAAAAAAAATCTTATACTTACCCAGGAGACTGTGATTCATCCTTCAGGCCGGCCTCCTGAGATGACTTTTCATCCCATGTGACCACTGCAGCCAATCACAGGCTGTAGCGGCGGTCACATGGGTTGAAACCTCATCCCAGGAGGTCGGCCTGGATGACGTCAGAGGGCCGGCCTCCTGAGTTGACTCTTCATCCCACGTGACCGCTGCTGCAGCCAATCACAGGCTGCAACGGTCTCCTGGGATGAAATGTCATCCCAGGAGCCTGGCCTGCTAGAAGTCCGGTTAAGTGCTTCAGTTTTTGTAGCGGACATTCCAGCAAAATACTGCACCACAGTTTGGTGCGTTTTTTCGCCCGGAAATTCCCTGTGGAGCACAAGGCGGATACGCTACATGCTATTATGCAGCATATCCGTCCGTGTGAACTCAGCCTTACAGCCTTCTCCTATTCACTTGAATGGAAGAAGGCTATAATACTGTGAACCGCCACTACAAGTATGCCAACAATTTACTGTACGGAGTAGGTAAGGAATGAAGAGATAGCAGCGCTTGCATGAGCGCCGCGGCCCCTTCAAAACAGCTGATCAGCGGGGATGCAGAGAGTCGGATCCCCACCAATCAGATACTGATGGCCTATCCTGAGGATGGTCCTCAATTTCTTCTAAGTGGACAGCCCCTTTAATTCCTATGAGTTGATCTTGGGTATAGGAGGAAAAATGTATTTATGCAGCTTGTCCTTAGAGAGCTACAGATCCTTTCCACTGAGTTGCCTGTACAGACAAGCAACATGTAGTTAAATAAAATACTCCCACCCGTGGTACCTAAGATTATTTCTTGAGGCTTGTGTATTTTAGTGAAGGCAAGCCCGCCTGGAGCTGTGATGAACGTCTCACAATGCAGTAACAGAAGTCAGTCTCATAGCACTATGGTATTAAAAGACAATTGTGTGTCCTTATTGATAAAGTGACAAAGTCCAGAAATCAGCCACAAAATTTGTTGCCAAATCACTGTAATTTCGCACAGATGGGGATGCAAAAGCAACGTTTAGCGCTAAGTACACAGTGAAATAGCTATACAAACTATACAAAGGAATACTGAATGATTCAGTAATATTCAATAATGAAAGATTGTATGTAGATCCTACCCACAGTTTTTGGCTATTTGCGCTTTTCATTTTATTTTTATTTTCCATATTCTCTTATAGTAGTGTATGTTAAAATCTAGCAGTACAGCATGTTTAATTTTTTTTTCCATAAAGTGACTTTCACGACTTTAATGTTTATAAATTTGATTTGCTTTGCAGGTCCACCTGGGCCTCCAGGTAAGTTATATCAAACATTCTTAATGATTCTTCTGTTATATTGATAATACACTATCACTTATTGAATCAAAGAAAGTATAATCCTGGTAATCCGATCTGAAATCTGGCCCATATGTTGGTAATCACTTTGAGTGATGATTAAGACATTTGCCTGTAGTTTTGTTTAATCGTATATGAACTTTAATCCTTTTTTCGGTTTTCATCTCGTTTTTTCCTCCCCACATTCCAAAAGCCATAACTTTTTTATTTTTCCATCAATATTGCCGTATGAGGGCTTGTTTTTTGCAAGACAAATTGTAGATTTTCACGACAGCATTTATTGTACCGCATAATGTAGTAAAAATATTTGTGGGGTGGAATGGCAAAAAAACTGCGATTCCTCTTTCATCTTTTGGGCGGTTTTGTTTTTAGGGCGTTTGCCGTGCGGTAAAAATGGCATGTTAACTTTCAGAGTTTCCGGAGCAATATGAGCAGGAAAAAAACACTATTTGGTGCACATTTTTGTGACAGATTTACCAGCGTTTTTCTTGAGATTATGCTTAAAATTTTCTGTTGCTGAAAATCCGCAACGTATCCTGTGTGTGGGAACATACCATAAGGCCGGGTTCCTACAAGTCAGATAAGCTGCGAAAAAACCACGCAGTATATCCGACCTGGAACCCACAGCACATTCCGTCCGAAAAACCGCACCACATTCCGTCTGAAAAACCGCACTGAAAAAAATTATACTTACCCTTTCCCTCTCTTCTGTGTGTAGTCCGTCCTCCTAAAATGACGTTTCAGGCCATGTGACCGCTCCAGCCTGTGATAGGTTGCAGCGGTCACATGGAATGAAACGTCATCCCAGGAGGCCGGACTGCAGGAAGAAGCAGGGAGTTCTGGTTAAGTATGATTTTTTTTTCCTGAGTTGTGATCTTTGCGGCGGAATCACTTCGATTCCGCCGCAAATGTCGCAACACTTGGCTTTCAATGGGGTTTTACATCCCCGTTGAATTCAATGGGGAAAACCGGCAGCAGAAAAGCAACGAAAACGCATCATAAATTGAAATGCTGTGGATTCAAATTCCACACCCAAGGTCAATTTGTTTACGCTAGGTTTTTTTTTCTGCAGCATGGGCATGAGATTTTCTAGATCTTAGGGCAGATTCAGACGAACGTTGCGTTTTTGCGCGCGCAAACAACGCAGTGTTTTGCGCGCGCAAAAAACATTTGACAGCTGCGTGTGTCATCCGTGTATGATGCGCGGCTGCGTGATTTTCGCACAGCCTCCATCATAGAGATGAGGCTAGTCGACGCCCGTCACTGTCCAAGGTGCTGAAAGAGCTAACTGATCGGCAGTAACTCTTTCAGCACCCTCGACAGTGAATGCCGAACACAATATCGAGAAACCTGTTAAAAAAAAAGAAAAAGTTCGTACTTACCGAGATCTTCCCTCCCGGCCGCTGCCTTGGTGACGCGTCCTTGGTGACGCGCCTCTCTTGACATCGGGCCCCACCTCCCTGGATGACGCGGCAGTCCATGTGACCGCTGCAGCCTGTGCTTGGCCTGTGATTGGCTGGAGCTGTCACTTGGACTGAATTGTCATCCCGGGAGGTCAGACTGGAGGAAGAAGCCGGGAGTTATCGGTAAGTCAGAACTTCGTTTTTTTTACAGGTTCATGTTTATTGGGATCGGTAGTCACTGTTCATGGTGCTGAAACAGTTTAACTCTTTCAGCACCCTGGACAGTGACTATCTCCTGACGTCGCGTACCGGAAATTTTTTTGCCGGGTTCGGCCAAAACGAGTTCGGCCAAACCCGGTGAAGTTCGGTTCGATTGTCCGGGTTCGCTCATATCAAAGACACTCCATTTGGATGTTTGGAAACAGAAAAGCACGTGGTGCTTTTCTGGTTACATTCATCCTTTTGACAGCTGGTGCGCTGTTTCTGTCAGTTCGCACGGAAGTGCTTCCGTGCGACCTGCGTGGTTTTCAAGCACCCATTGACTTCAATGGGTGCGTGATGCGCGAAATACGTGGAGATATTGAACCTGTCGCGTTTTGTACGCAGCGAACAAACGCTGCACACAAATCACGCACTGTTTGAACTGCCCCATTGACTTCTATAGGGCTGTGCGTGGCGTGCGAAAATCACGCTCGTGTGAATCCCCCCTTATCCCTTTTGTTTCTACTGTAAACGCTGCAGAATTTCCGCACAGGATTCCATTGCGGAAATTCCACAGCGTTTACGCTACATGGGAACCCTGCCTAAGACCACATGCACACGGCCTTAGCTGTGTGCACAGTCAGTGATTACGGCACCGACAGGCCGCAGAGCGTTATCCGTGGGACGTCCAAAAATCACGGACTTTGCACAGATTGATTTCAATGAGTCTGGACGCAAATATATGTGCTACTTTTTTGCGGTCCGGGCTCCGGGCAATACACGGACCGTGGAAACCATGGTCGTGTGCATTGGCCCATAGGTTAACATGTGTTTTATACTATCCGCAAATTTTTCACAACGGATTTAGTTGCAGAAAATCCGCAGAATGATACGGTAGTAGCAAAGTGGATAAGAGTTAAACCAATCTTATCCACATGCTGTGTAAATAATGAGCGGAAAAAACGCTCAGAAATTTACCTTTGGTGCGTTTTTTAAATCAACAGCATGGCAATTGTATTTGCGTAATCGCTGCATTTTTGTTGAGGCTTTTTCCACATTGAATTCAACGTGGAGGTAAAACCCGCAACAAATAGCAGATGTTGCGGTTTTTGCGGTGGAAAACCTGCAATTCTACCACAACAAAACCCAACTGAGAAAAAAAAGTCAAATAATTTATCAAGGGTGGCCAACGGAGAAAAAGCTGTAACGGTCACATGGAATGAAATGTCATCCCAGGAGGCCGGTGTGCAGGACGTCAAATGATAAGTATGTTTTTGTTTTTTGCGTACAGTTTTCCGCAGCGGACATTCTATCCGAAAAACTGCACCACAATTTGGTGCAGTTTCTTGGCTGGAATTCCCTGTGGCCACCAGGGCAAATACGCTGTCTAACTTTACGCAGCGTATCCGCCCTGTGTGAACGTAGCCTCCAGGATTTTGAAATGTTAGCAATTGCTACAAGAAGAAAAAACTTTATTAGCCAATTATAGTTTAAGGCAATAAACACGGCCAACAGTATATGGACACCTGACCATCACAACCGCAAGCATTAATATAAGGTTGGGCCCTATTTTGTGTCGACTCTTCTGGGAAGATTTTGGTGTGTGTCAGTGAGATTTTTTGCCCATTCAGCTAAAAGAGCATTTGTGAGGTCTGACACTGATGTTTGACAAGAAGGTCTAGCTCACAATCTGCGCTCCAATTCATTCCAAAGGTGTTGGATGATCTAGAGATCCCAAAATATCCTGCATAAAATCATGGAAAAATATTTTGTAAGGTCAACCCTATATTTATAAAGTCCCTATGCCACTTTTTTCAACGTGTACCATGTTAGAAAAAGTTTAATTCCTGTGAAATGGAATGCGGTATTGATTGCATTGTGTGGGTAAAAAGGATCCTTATTACGATGCTTCATGATGTGTGATATAAAGATACAGTATGAAACAGTGCATTATATAACAAGTGTTATGTTGTTTTAAAACGGTGATTTTTACATGTTTCTTTGTAGGACCACCTGGACTTGATGGAATAGATGGGATGCCATCATTTAATGGTTCTGATGGAGTACCTGGTCTTCCAGGACAAAAAGGGGAAGCTGGTGCTCCTGGAAAAAGAGGAAAAATTGGTAAAATGTCTCTTCTTTACTGTTGTGTTCCAATTAGGATGATTGTGTCACAGAAGTAACACTGTGTTTCATATACCTTATTACTTGTCACTCTGGTCACTCAAGTATGCTTAAAATGGACCTCTACTGACATGTCTGTTTTAGTAAATATGTGCATTCCCCGTAAAATAAAGTTTCTGTAGAATTTTTTCTTAAAATTCTGTGTTGTACCATTCCTCTGTTATTCCTCCTACAAATTTATGAATAAATTCATAATTGGGTGTTACCACTTGGGGGTGTTTCCCTACACAGTCTAAGGCCTCATTTACACGAGCGTGTGCGTTTTGCGCGCGCAAAAACGCTGCGTTTTGCGCGCGCAAAAGGCACTTGGCAGCTCCGTGTGTCATCCGTGTATGATGCGCGGCTGCGTGATTTTCGCGCAGCCGCCATCATAGAGATGAGGCTAGTCGACGCCCGTCACTGTCCAAGGTGCTGAAAGAGCTAACTGATCAGCAGTAACTCTTTCAGCACCCGCGACAGTGAATGCCGATCACAATATACACCAACCTGTGAATAAAAAAAGATGTTCAAACTTACCATGAACTGCCTGCTTCCTCCAGTCCGGTCTCCCGGCCGTTGCCTTGGTGACGCGTCCCTCTCTCGTCATCCGGCCCCACCTCCCAGGATGACGCCGCAGTCCATGAGACCGCTGCAGCCTGTGATTGGCTGCAGCCTGTGCTTGGCCTGTGATTGGCTGCAGCTGTCACTTGGACTTAACTGTCATCCCGGGAGGTCGGACCGGAGTTATCGGTAAGTCAGAACGTCTTTTTTTTTTTACAGGTTCATGGATTTTCGGAGCGGAAGTCACTGTCCATGGTGCTGAACCAGTTTAACGCTTTCAGCACCGTGGACAGAGACTGTCTCCTGACGTCGCGTACCCGAACATTTTTTACCGGTTTCGGTCAAAACGAGTTTGGCCGAACCCGGTGAAGTTCGGTGCGCTCATCTCGAATTTGACACTCCGTTTGGATGTTTGTAAACAGAAAAGCACGTGGTGCTTTTCTGTTTACATTCAGGAGTTTGACAGCTCTTGCGCGAATCACGCAGTTCGCACGGAAGTGCTTCCGTGCGGCATGCGTGGTTTTCACGCACCCATTGACTTCAATGGGTGCGTGATGCGCGAAAAACGCACGATTTTAGAACATGTCGTGAGTTTTACGCAACGCACGCGCACTGCGCAAAATTCACGCATCGTCTAAACAGCCCCATAGACTATTATAGGTGCGTACGACACGCGTGAAAAGCACGCGCGTCGCACGCGCGTATAATACGCTCGTGTAAATGAGGCCTAACACTGTCTAATCAGGGCACACAGTCTCAGACTGTGTAGGGACACACCCCTTTGACAAGGGGAATGTTAACACCCAGTTGTCAATTT
Organism: Rhinoderma darwinii; assembly: GCF_050947455.1. Lineage (NCBI taxonomy): Eukaryota > Metazoa > Chordata > Amphibia > Anura > Rhinodermatidae > Rhinoderma > Rhinoderma darwinii. The sequence continues at coordinate 284,100,520 of NC_134689.1, read as the reverse complement.
CTTCAAAAATTTATAGAAGGAATAACAGAGGAATGGCACGAGGCAGAATTATGATTTTATGGGGAATACAAGTATTTACTAAAACAGGTTCTCTTTAAAGCTTTTTTTACTTGGTTATTGATCAATAGTTCCTAAAATAACTATATTTGATAGGATAAATAAATCTCTGCTATGTTCTACTATGCTATGATTTATATTATGGATATCAGAACATTTTTGATCAGTTTATCTAGAATTTATTTTTTACATTTTTACCGTCACTCTATTTGTGTATATAAAGAACATGATCCTGTTGAGTTCTAAGGGCCAGTTCTCACAGAGTTTTTTCATGTGAAAACCGCGTCGGAAAACGCGTTAAAAAACGGCCAAAAATGCCTCCCATTGATTTCAATGGGAGGCGGAGGTGTTTTCTTCCCGCGAGCGGAAATACCGTCTCGCAGGAAAAAGAAGTGACATGCCCTATCTTTTGGGCGTTTACGTCTCTGATCTTCCATTAACATCAATGGGAGGCAGAGAATGCGTATTTCGCTGTGTTTTTTCCCCGCAGCGCTCAATGGCCGCGAGCGAAAATCGGCGTGCAGGCAGAACAAAATCTGCCTCAAAATTAGAAACAGAATTTTGAGGCAGATTTTCCGCCTGCAAAAACTCCATGTGAACCCAGCCTAAGAGTTTTCAGCAAGTATTTTTGTTTATTAGGATGTCCTTTTCAGAATAGCCTTCTTAAAGGGAATCTGTCACCAAAAAGTGCATTGCCGTTATCCACTCTTCTAAACTCCTCCTCCAACTGTAAATAACGGTCTGCAAACATTTAGCTCGTTCCTATTCGTATGCCCACCCACCGCTGAAAACTGGCCCACCCTGAATGCCGAAATCTCGAGATAGCGAGCATGCACCCGTCATGTATGGTCCGACACCCTTCCCTAATGTGTACAGGCCTCAAATCTAGTTATTGCACAAGCGCAACTTTGGTCCTCCGTTGTGCGCACCCATCAGGACATCAGTGCGCAAGTGCAGGATTTCTTGTGTCCTGGGGGAGGCATGGAGCTGTCAATCAAAAATAAGGAGGCGGGGTTAATTCAGAAAGGCTTGAGGAATGAAAATATGACTCTTTTCAAATGAAGATATGACTCATTATGCTCATTAGCATACGGCACAGGAAACTAAAAAACTGAATACTAAAAGGTACAGAGCTACTTAGAAGATAATTATAGGTTACATAAAAATCATTTTTCACCCACTTCCAATAGGGATTTCTGGTTTAATAGGTGAAATGCTGGTGGCAGGTTCCCTTTAAGATACTTTCACACGGCAGAGTCAAAACTAGGGGTGGAAAAAAGATAGGAAAAAAGACGGATTTTTTTCCTCCTGGCGCAACCTTCATAGGATTGGTAAGTATGTTTCTACTCCGTGAGAGAAACGGTGAGTAAAAGAGCAAGACTTTATTTGAGTACAAACTATAGTTAGTACTCAAATAAAGTCTTGCTCTTTTACTCACCGTTTCTCATGAAGGTTGCGCCAGGAGGAAAAAAATCCGTCTTTTTTCCTATCTTTTCCTAATTGATATATCGGGACCATTCTTTGGATCCCGAATCGGATCTCCGGCTGCACCAACTCGCAAGTCTCCATTACCCTTTGAGGAACGTTTCTTCGTATGATTATGGATGTTATGCCCTCAGGATAACTCCTCAAGGTGAGCATTACCTTGTCTTCTCCTACTTGACAACTTTTTCTTACAGTTTCATGCACAATGTGCGCTTTGTTTTTCGCTCTATTTTCTGTTTAGTAAAACTAGGAGTGGATCCTACACAAAAAATAAAGTATAATATAAATATTTTTAACTCTTCCTTGTTTTGCACCCACTCCTGGTTTTGGCTTTCAAATACTGATGCAAAATACTACCGTGTGAAAGAGGCCCAAAATGGTATCAGGTAAATATGTCTGGAGCCTATTGCTCTGTCGCAGGCAGGCAGCCACTTCCCTTGCAGAGTAACTAAGAAATGTTTGATCATGGTCTGGAAGACCTCACTTGGTCCCCGGCAACTGCTAATTCTTTTCTAGGTTCCGCCCAATCAACTTTACAATGTTCCAGTATCCAAGGACGATCATGTTCGTAATAAGGCCTTATTTACACGAGCGTTGCGTACCTCGGACGTGAAAAAACTGTTTTTCACGGCCAAGGTGTATCCGAGCTCGGCGCTGCGGGACGCGATGTCTCGCATCCCCCATAGTTAGTTGAGAGTCTATGGAGGGATGCGTGATGCGTGAAAAGATAGGACATGTCTTATTTTCCCATGGACCCTTCACACAGTCCGTTGAAACAACGGCTGTGTGAACGGCCACATTCAATTACATAGGTCCGTGGGACGGCCGTTGAAACACGGACGTTTAACACGCTGGTGTGAATTAGGCCTTAGGCTCAGCTACCTCACTCAGTCCATCAGTTGACACATAATACGTCATTTGTTTTTACATTCAGCCACAGACACATTTTATATGACATGCACTGAAGAAGAATATGGTGCCGAGGACATTGACTGCTTTAATTACTATGGAATCAGCAAACGACATTCATATCACACAACGGGCAGCTGCAGGTTTTCTGCTGACTGGAGACCGTGTATAAGAAGTCACATATAACAATGTAACATTACATGGGGTGTGTTTTGTTTCTTTACTATTTAGGTGAACTAGGAATGAAAGGTGAACACGGCGAAAAAGGAGACAAAGGAGACGCTGGTGAAATTGGAAAGGAAGGCATGCCAGGAAAAAGGGGTGAAAAGGGGGAGAAGGGGGACAAAGGGGACACATCCAATGACGTCCTTAGTGAAGGTAGATGTCAATATATTCTCTGTAACCTTAATAATATCAATGTTTTCTCTCTACTGAATATTATGAATCTCATAAAATACCCGACTTTACAGTACACTTTTATGTATTCACACAAGGATTTGACTTTCATGTATTCTATCTATAAATCCCAACACAGGTAAATAAAAAGTGGAGATTATTCACAATTCTTAATATTCTGATAATATGTAAACAATACTGCAGGTATGAAAGGAGAATTGGGACCTCCTGGACCACCGGGCCCACCTGGTCCTCCAGGCCCTATGGGTCCTCCAGGCAGGAAGAAAGTCAAAGCTCAGCAAGCCATCCAGGAGTTCAGCAATAAATGCACAGGTAGGTTAATACTTTACAGATGTTACAAATATTGTTGTTTTCTTTAATAGCAGATACAGAATTTAGCTAAATTCTCTATGTAGGTGAATAAACCTATATAGATAGCGCACAATAACTCAATTATAAACTGTGAAGCCAACCTAGATAACAATAGACAAAAAAAGGGCACAGTCCAAAAACTCTTATTAGAAATATAATTTCTTTACTGCAAAAAGTCACAAAAATGGTTGGTAATATAGATAAAAATAGGATATAAAACACCACTCACACTGAGAGCAGGCAACTACTAGGGTCCATAATTTATGCAGTATAGACATACATGTGAAATACAACCAATGACATAACCTAGCAGATGCAGAAAAAGATTCCATACTAAAGCTAAATACCGGCTAGATCTCAAATAATAGTAGAGTAAAAAAGTATAATTGCATACAGACCAAAGTTGCGACAGCGTGCTCAATTTTGCCACTTTGGTGACATCTAGTTAGTATTTGTTTATTTATAGTATGGAATAGAGATGAGCGAATTTACCAAAATTTCGTTTCAGGTCTGATTGGATTCGGTCCGAATAAATTCACCACATAGTGCCCCGATTGCTCTGAAAACTCGTACATAACTCTATGATGTATTTTAGGACTGTATCCAACCCCTTTCAAGTTCTTTAACACAAAGACAGCATTAGTCATGTCATCCACCTATAGCCCTCATTATTGGCTGTGCTAGAGGGAGGGATAACCACAGTGCATTTTGGGAAGACTGCCTGCAAGGATCCCAAAATTTTTCTGAATCCAAAACTTTTGATTAGTGTAGAATCTATTTGCTCATCTCTAGTATGGAATCTTTTCTTGCCTCTGCTAGGTTATGTCATTAATTGTATTTCACATGTATGTCTTTACTGCATAAACTATGGACCCCGGTAGGAAAACTGTTCTCGGTGTAAGTGATGTTTTATCTCCTGTTTTTGTCTATACTACCAACGGTTTTTGTGACTTTTTGCAATAAATATATATTTCCAATTAGACTTTTTGTGCTGTGCCATCAAGCTCAGAGCTAAATGTTCATTTGGAATTATATTTTTGTTTCTTGTATATGTTACTTCTTGGCTTGATTAATTATGCAATTTAGATATCTTCCGTTATCTTCCAATTAGGATGATACAAATTGTGATAAATGCCTTTAAAACTGCATATCTCACTTTATATGCGGGTTTTTTTTTGTTTTTTTTAAATGGTTCATGAATATATATTAATTCAACTTCAGAAAATATTAAAAGGATTCTCCTATAAAAACATTTTCAAGGTCATGGGGTGGTAGTTGAGATCCCACCAATGTCATGTACAATGAGCAGCAATCCGGTAATGGCATCAGTGCTTATATATGGCTATGTGCTCCGTTCTCCTCCTATGTTAAAGCGACAGGCCAATTCTATATTAAAGCTTTTACATTAGATATAGGAAAGAGTGTAGCTCAAGGACCATGGTACTCATTTGTTTACATGGAGCGAGTCCATAGATGTGAATTGTGCACATAAATTTCTACATATGCATTGTAGATATACAGTGAAGGAAATAAGTATTTGATCCCTTGCTGATTTTGTAAGTTTGCCCACTGTCAAAGACATGAACAGTCTAGAATTTTTAGGCTAGGTTAATTTTACCAGTGAGAGATAGATTATATAAAAAAAAAAAAAAAGAAAATCACATTGTCAAAATTATATATATTTATTTGCATTGTGCACAGAGAAATAAGTATTTGATCCCTTTGGCAAACAAGACTTAATACTTGGTGGCAAAACCCTTGTTGGCAAGCACAGCAGTCAGACGTTATTTGTAGTTGATGATGAGGTTTGCACACATGTTAGATGGAATTTTGGCCCACTCCTCTTTGCAGATCATCTGTAAATCATTAAGATTTCGAGGCTGTCGCTTGGCAACTCGGATCTTCAGCTCCCTCCACAAGTTTTCGATGGGATTAAGGTCTGGAGACTGGCTAGGCCACTCCATCACCTTATTGTGCTTCTTTTTGACCCACTCCTTTGTTGCCTTGGCTGTATGTTTCGGGTCATTGTCGTGCTGGAAGACCCAGCCACGAGCCATTTTTAATGTCCTGGTGGAGGGAAGGAGGTTGTCACTCAGGATTTGATGGTACATGGCTCCATCCATTCTCCCATTGATGCGGTGAAGTAGTCCTGTGCCCTTAGCAGAGAAACACCCCCAAAACATAATGTTTCCACCTCCATGCTTGACAGTGGGGACGGTGTTCTTTGGGTCATAGGCAGCATTTCTCTTCCTCCAAACACGGCGAGTTGAGTTAATACCAAAGAGCTCAATTTTAGTCTCATCTGACCACAGCACCTTCTCCCAATCACTCTCAGAATCATCCAGATGTTCATTTGCAAACTTCAGACGGGCCTGTACATGTGCCTTCTTGAGCAGGGGGACCTTGCAAGCACTGCAGGATTTTAATCCATTACGGCGTAATGTGTTACCAATGGTTTTCTTGGTGACTGTGGTCCCAGCTGCCTTGAGATCATTAACAAGTTCCCCCCGTGTAGTTTTCGGCTGAGCTCTCACCTTCCTCAGGATCAAGGATACCCCACGAGGTGAGATTTTGCATGGAGCCCCAGATCGATGTCGATTGACAGTCATTTTGTATGTCTTCCATTTTCTTACTATTGCACCAACAGTTGTCTCCTTCTCACTCAGCGTCTTACTTATAGTTTTGTAGCCCATTCCAGCCTTGTGCAGGTCTATGATCTTGTCCCTGACATCCTTAGAAAGCTCTTTGGTCTTGCCCATGTTGTAGAGGTTAGAGTCAGACTGATTAATTGAGACTGTGGACAGGAGTCTTTTATACAGGTGACCATTTAAGAAAGCTGTCTTTAATGCAGGCACCAAGTTGATTTGGAGCGTGTAACTGGTCTGGAGGAGGCTGAACTCTTAATGGTTGGTAGGGGATCAAATACTTATTTCTCTGTGCACAATGCAAATAAATATATATAATTTTTGACTATGTGATTTTCTTTTTTTTTAAATATATATAATCTATCTCTCACTGGTAAAATTAACCTAGCCTAAAAATTCTAGACTGTTCATGACTTTGACAGTGGGCAAACTTACAAAATCAGCAAGGGATCAAATACTTATTTCCTTCACTGTAGATGCGCCTGTAGAACCAGCTACTTTATATTAAAATAATTTTTTAGTGTTACCATTTCCCTATCAATTTAATGTTTTACTCCCAGAGATCGCCTGAATATATATTATAGATCTCTGCAGATTTGGTTTTCTCATAAACATTTATTGAGATATTTGAAATCAATCCTATTTTTTTGACTGTTTGTCACATACACAATATTTATCACTATGTAACAGCTCGCACATAGAGTTAACATTACTACTACAGTATTTATGTTTATTTTGAAAACTTGTGATTTATTCATTGAAACCCAAATATGCACTGATGACTTTAGATGTGCTGCTGTCGTTGTCCTTGACACTTTTGCTGGGACAGATAACGTCTCGAGAGAGCAATTTTTGATTACTTCCAATGTTAATGTGTACGTTATTAATTAAGACAGCATTTATGTATCGTCAGCTAGATATTATTATGTATTAGCTTCCAGGAGAATAAAAAATAGGTCTGCATTGAGCCACACACAATGTGCGCTTCGCAATGTGGCCCCAACTCTCTGCCATAGTCAAGTTCCATTTAAAGGGGTTGTCCCCAGATTAATATTTATCACCTATCCATAGGATAAATGCAAAAGGTTCGATTGCTGGGACCCCCACTGATAATTATAGCGGATGCCCAGAAAGGGTTCCTCCTCACTGCATGACTGCAGTGCGGTAATCTTTAAATAGAGCGGTGGACAAGCATACTCGGTGCCACTCCATTCAAAGTTTTTGTGACTGACGGAGATAGCCGAGTACAGCGCTTGGCTGCTTACGTCAGCCCCATAGACAATGAATGGAGTGGTGGGCGTATACTAGACTATCGCTCCATTCAAGCTACCCCTCACTGCGGGGGTACAGTGGGGAGGAACGGGGGTTTGGGACCCCGTTCTAATGATAAGTGGGGGCCCGAGTAGTGGGGCACCCAGCAATGGAACATTTATCACCTTTTTTATGGATAGGTAATAAATGTTAATCTTAGGGCAACTTGACTGCAATGCCATAGGCAGGATACTCCAGAACAACAGGTGGATGTTTGTAGCAGGGTCACCTGCTGCTGCGGAGTATCAGCAAGGCTGTAGTAAATTGGGGTCAGTAAACTCGAGTCATCATGTGGACTTCAATCTGTTTGGCCTATTTATACTTTTAGTGAGCGCAAAGTTTAATATAAGTAGCAATTGAAGAGTTAACAAAAACAGCAGGTATGTTTTCAATAATGCAGGGGAGGGGGCAGCACCTATCATTGTCCTATAGAGCAAAATAGTAGCAATATAATTTTATTAAAGAATTGCTATCTATGTAAATTGATATGTACATGCTTGGTAGTGCTAATATGTAAGTAGAGGGCTAGATTTACATATAGGCACAGTAGTCACCGTGAGGGAAGGGAAGGCACCTGCTGAAGGTGACTTCTACATATGAATCCACTGAACAGAGCATATTAATAGACAAACGTTTATAAGTAAAGTAGATACTCGCTGTGCTGTGGGAATGATGGGAAGACACCCAGGGAGGGATAAGGAAAGGCAGCAGAGAGTGCTAGATGTTGCGAGAAGTACACCGCAATATTCAGCTTTTTTTGTAAGTTCAGACAGACATTTTAAAGCCATACATGACTTAAAGGGGTTTTCCCATCTTGGACATTTATGGCATATCCATAGGATATGCCATAAATGTCTGATACATGTGGGTCCCCCGCACCTATCTCTAGAACGGGTCCCCTAAATCCCGTTCTATCTTGTTCGGCTCCCACTGCCTCATGGCCACTTCCTGATTAGGTGGTCGGGAGTTCTAGAAATAGCCAAGCTTGCTGAGCTACGCTGTTTCCAGAACTCCCATAAAAGTGAATGGGAGGTATGTAAAAAGCGTAGCACGGCGAACTGCGCTGTTTCCGAAACTCGGGAGCTACGGAAACAGGGTAGTTCCCCGTGCTATGCTGTTTCCATAGTTCCTATTCACTTCTATCGAATCCTGTGGATATGCCATAAATGTCCAAGATGGGAAAACCCGTTTAAGGTGAAAACCAATTCATGGATGGATTCTAAGGCGCTAACAAACTGTGTCGGCAGGCCCTTGAAATACAAAAGAGTATTGTAGAAGTGTGTGTAGAAGAGTATTACTGTATAATTCCATCTACCTCCCAGACAAGTTATTACTTTCAAATAAACTTACCGCCCTAGTTAATTATGATTGGGCCTTTTTTTTTCTTAATAAGAAAGATATGACAAAGCTTAGTTTTGTGATATGTGCTAAACTGATATAATGTTAAATTATAAGGCGAAAGCTGTGCCGTCCCTAATGATGACACCATGGCTGGTAAATCTGGTGAGAAGACCAATGTCGTTCCCCTGAAGAAAGATGGTAAATAATCTTCCTATGTTAATCATTGCCATTAATATCCTGCTCTTATCTAATAACAAGTGTTTCTTAACTAGACTGCACCATAAAGGCCATAGAGAATCCAATTCACATTGCAAAAGTAAAAGAGACTTTTGGAGCTTGGATGATGGATTTCTCAAACCGAACCAGTGATGAAAGAATTTGGATTGTGGCTCATTTTTCAGGTACAAAAAATAATAATAATGAAATCCAATCATGCTAATCTCTTGAATCAATACTAGAAATATTTTAATAATTGCTAAACGAGATGTGGGGGAAGGAGCCAAAAATAAAAATCTATGGTTATATTCAGCTTCACAAAAAATGAAATAGGATTCTCCTATTAAAACTGTACTGCAATTCTGTTGGCAGAAAATGACAAGCTTTTGTGAACAATTTTGCCCTATGTCTGGTAATTAATTGTACATGGATTTTTCCTGCAGGATTAATAGTAAAGGAATATGAAAATATAACTACCTTGCTGAGTGATAATTACAAGACCACAAAACTACGCTGGTTCTACCATGGATGCGGTCATCTAGTCTATGACAATTCACTGTATTACCACAAGGGAGGATCCAATAAAATTGTAAGGTAGGGATTTTCTTCACCCACATTATAAGAATTTTTCATACAATACAACCAATCATTACACCTATTCTACACTAAGTAGTAATATTCAACATAATTACTATGATAGAAAATCACTAATATTTCGGAGTAGAAATGGAGGGCATAAAATGACAAGTGTATATGTGCCATATCTATACATACCGCCTGGCCATCACTTTTTACTCTTTTTTTTTTTTCTCATAGCCTAGAGTTTTCTATTTGTGGTTATGGTCAAAAATGCATACCTCCCGACTTTCAAGAATCGCAAAAAGGGTCAAACCGATGTGGCACGAGTAGCGCGGCACTGCAAATATTTTAAGATTTAAGCCCCACTTCTAACCCCGCCCATATACACCCGTTTCAGCCCACACAATATCATTCTCCCATAGTGCCTCCCAGCAGTATAATGCCCCCATAGAACCCTCCACACAGTATTAATGCCCCTATAGCTGCCCCCCACACAGTTACATAGTTAGTACGGTTGAAAAAAGACACATGTCCATCAAGTTCAACCAAGATATGGGAAAAGGGAAGGGAAACATTTCTACACATAGGAGCTAATATTTTTTTGTTCTAGGAAATTATCTAATCCTTTTTTAAAGCCATCTGCTGTAGCTACTGTGACCAGCTCCTGCGGTAGGCGATTCCATAGATTCAATAGAAGCTATACACAGGGCATACACATGCACCATTCTACATAGTAAATACCCCAAGTAACACGACTGTACTCCATATATATAATATAATACCAATAAGTGAGACCGCAGAGTCTATAAGTCAAATATAAAATAGAAATTTTTATTTCATCAATTCTAAAAAATTACATGCACAAAAGATTAAAAATGTATCTCCACAGATGAAAAAAGGATCGCCAAGCAAGAGAGAGTATTGCATAAATATTCAATATCAATATATAACAGAATACATGTTATAGAAAACACAATAAGAAAGTACGTAGTGCAGATTAAATATCGGACGTTTATGCATCCTATTAAAAAGATATTTAACCAGGGCTGTTAACAGTCCCCACAGGGGATCCAGCATAATGCATGTGCCACTACTCCAATAAGTTCCGTATACTTAATATAAAGTGCAAAGTGCAAATAATTCAAGAGAAATCTGGAATGGAGAGTGAAACACTAACCCATGTTGCTAGATCTCAAGATTGGCGTCCTGCACGGACATGCGTTTCGGCTTCAGCCTTTGTCTGGGGGTCTAGATGAAGGCGGAAGCCGAAACGCGCGTCCATATATGGACAGTGACGTCAGGGGCTCCCTCTTGGTGCGGTATTTCCAGCCAGAGCTTAGGCAATGCTCTGGCCAGAGGATTCTGCTCCAGGAGTAGCCCCTGGTGTCACTGACCATAAATGAATAGTGACACCAGGGACTTTTCCAGGAGCAGAATCCCCGGCCAGAGCGTTGCCGAAGCTCTTGCTGGGGATTCCGCTGCAGGAGTAGCCACCAAAGTTACTGTCCATGTATAAACATTGATGTTAGGGGCTTTGAGATGTCAGCAACACCATGGCCAGGGATTCTGCTCCAAGAGGAGCCACTGACGTCACTGTCCATATAAGGGCATTCCCAAGACAGGAGTCCCCGGCCACAGAGCTTGCATTGCTCTGGCCGGGAACTCCATAGTTGAAATCCTGATATCACTGTCCATATATGGACTGTGACATCAAGGGCTTCCCCGGGCTCAGCGCTTAAAGTAGCGCTGTGCCTGGGGAGTCCTCGACGACTGGACAATGAATGCTGAAGCAGGGAGCTGACGGTTCCTTGCTTCAGTGTTAGACTCAACTGTATATGCGTCCGGAGGACGCAGATACTGTTGACAGTGGGACATACCACCGGCCGCCCAGGACAGCGGGACAGCGCATGGAATCTAGGACTGTTCGGATGAATCCGGGACGGTTGGGAGGTATAAAAAATGTCATAGACCTACTCATCGACCTAATTTATTAATGTATTTGTGCAATTTTTTGACACATTTTACTTTAAATTTGCATCATGCACGGCACATATGCTTTGTGACATATTTATTAACCTTTTGCAAGTGCATTTAGAGCCATTTGCATCATGCACGTCAGTTTCTAAAAGTTGACTAAAAAGTGGGTGTGGCTTACTGCTTGTATTTTGACACATTGGCAAATAAGAAAAAAAAAGTTGCATCTCCACTCCACACAGACTCTATCATAGAAGATGTGCTCTCATTTTAGCCAGTGTGAATGTTAATCGCAGTGACGTATGTTGTGACAGATCTACCAAAAGTGACAAATGCAGTTAAAAAAAATAGTTGCAACATATGTCAATAAAACGGTCTAGCTTTAATTTAGGAATTTGCTAAAATGATGCCACTTTTGGTAAATGTGGACCATAATTTATAAACACTGGGCAATATATTCTACTCTAAAATACTGTTGGGCAGCTAATGCCAGGTCATACCGTGCATACATTATACCAGGGGTCTACAACTGTTGAGAAACGAATCTGGTATTTACTAGGAACAATTTATTTATTTCCTGTTGCTTATATGGTGTCAACATATTCCACAGCGCTGTTCAGAGACTGTCATCACTCACATCAATGAGGCTCACAATCCAATTTCCCTATTTCATACACACATTTGGGCCAATTTCATAGGAGACCAATGAACCTATGCGTATGTTTTTGGAGTGTGGCACAAAACTTTAGTGCTCGGAGGAAACCAACGCAAACCAGGAGAACTGCCTAAGCTGGTGTTGCCCCTGGTCGAAACAATGCCAAAAACTAAATTATATTAACTTTGGGAATAATATTGATTGTTTTATATCTTTCAGGTATGAACTTGACACTGAAACTTTCCAGACTCTCAGCATTGACAATGCAGCGTATCACAATCGCAGCTACCTCTTCTCAAATTCCAAATCCTACTTTAAACTGGCATCTGATGAGAAGGATATCTGGATAATCTACTCCTCTGACACGGATAAAAGTATCATGGTTGCTCACTTGGATGACAAAACCTTCTCTGTCACCCAGAACATCAACACAACATACCCAAAGTCCAAAGCAGGCAATGCATTTATTGCATGTGGAATTCTTTATGTTACAGACACCAAAGATTTGAGGGTGACCTTTGCATATGACCTCTTGAAACATAAGCAGGTTGATGCTAGCTTTGACCTTAGGTCATCAACATCAGTTCTTTCTATGCTGTCCTACAACCCTAAAGATCAGCAATTATATGCATGGGAAGATGGATATCTGATGTTATATCCTGTGCGCTTTGTATCTAGCACTTAGTGGGGGACCTACAAGCAGCTATAGTACCTACAATAATAACTAAATGTGTTCACATCTCACATTTATATAGATGTTTCATGATGAATTCAGCTCTGGTTTATAGTTCTGGAATTCAAATCATCAGTTTACGTTTGTAGAAAATATTTTTAATAAAAATATACAATTGATGAGAAATACTGTTTACTTCTTTCTGCCTTGATGCAAGTGTTTGATTTGGCACGTAATACCTTTGTAGACAGAATAAAGTATACAGTAATTTTGCTGTCAGTATCAATCAATGGTGTAGGAATTGAAGCACAGGGTTATGCTACATGAAGCATGAACAAAGTAGAGTAAACAGGTTTGTAAAGGTAGTTAAAGGGAAAGACAGTCCCCCAAAACTATTGTAAGTAGATTCAGCAAGGAAAGCTTCAAAACCTTCTTATTTACGTTCCCCTGCAAATTCAATACCTGAGCCAACATTTGGGGAGGTAGTGCTGTAGGGGTGTGTAGCTATGACTGTGCTGCATACATATAAAATGTGTTCCATTGTGTACATAGACGTCTAAAGGTCCTTTTGGCTGTAAGGGTATGTGCACACGATAACTGCAATTACGTCTGAAATTACGGAGCTCTTGTCAGGAGAAAACAGCTCCTGAATTTCAGACGTAATTGCTCGTACTCGCGTTTTCGGGTCGTCTTTTACGGACGTAATTTGGAGCTGTTCTTCATTGGAGTCAATGAAAAACGGCTCAGAACCAGCCGGGCGCAGATAGTCAAAATCGGTAAATAAAAAAAGGGTTATTCAAATACACGCCAAGTTCAATTTCCAAGAAGTCCAGAAGTCAGAGATAGAGGGTGTAGGTAAGTAGCTTGATCAAAACACATGCAAACAGGAAAATCACATGCAAAGAACTGGTGGAGGAACCAGGTATAAATACTAACCCTACACCTGATAGACAGAAGGACAGATAATAGGGATAGGCTCAAAGTAAAACCAGAACCGCCGAGAAGCTAGAACAGTAGTTATGGTTATCTTAAGGGAACAGGTGTTTTCAGTAAGGAATGCAGTACTGCATGTAGCACAGCCTGCGTGTGTGTAAACAGTCCCTTAAATTTATATTATAAACCTGGTACTTCCTGCCACTAAGTCTGTGTCCCTTGTGTCTGCGTCCCAACGCTTTTCTGCTCCCTCAGTTTATGTGGTGCATCATCAGGGGTCACAGTGGTTTAAGGTATAAACAGATACACAGATCGGCCGGTTAACACATGTTGCGTGCCATTAAACTTTCACATTCACCCGGCTCGTGCACGACACTAGTCACCCGGCCGATCTGTGTATCTGTTTATACATTAAACCACTGTGACACCTGATGATGCACCCCATAAACTGAGGATAGCAGAAACGCGTTGGGACGCAGACACAAGGGACACAGACTTAGTGGCAGGAAATACCAGGTTTATAATATAAATTTAAGGGACTGTTTACACACACGCAGGCTGTGCTACATGCAGTACTGCATTCCTTACTGGTCCTTCTGCTTACGCCTTTATTAGTTCAACTTTGGCTGTTATAGCCCAATTTTAGTGTTGATATCTATAATAAAAATCAAGTTTTAAACGTTCTTTAAGGCAGTGATATACTTTCATGAATTAGGTGAACGTACATTTAGCAATACCGGCACAACATCTATTGTGCAGTGTAAATCGAACAGGTGTTTTCCTAACATCGACACTAGCTGCTGCATGTGTGGGTTATATATTCAACATTTTTAGACTCTTGGAGACGAAGAAATGTATAACCTGTGTTATAAAACTTCTCAAAACGCATTAAGGTGTTTAGAAAGAACTGTTTTGCTCTATTGCAGGACTTCTCAATTCTTTTTCTCACCATCCGTGGTCGAAGTTGATGCCAAAATTAAAAATATTGCTACATTTTCCTTTCATTTGTCTCCTGAACAAACTATATTATCATATTCAGCACAAAAGGAGTCCGTTACATTTCTAAAGAAAAGATTGGTGCAGCCAGATAAAGGATTGTGCAGATTATAACCACTTCTATCAAAACTGCCTCCCCAGCTGCACCTCACCATCTCCAGTACATGGGGTGCCTCACAGTTTGAGAAGCTCTGCTTTATTTTCACCCTATATTCTACAACATGTTTTCTTTAGAGAGGTACCAAACAAGTACAGGGTGCAGGAGGGAATTTGTTATTATTTCTATCTCCTTCCACATACCGACAAATTTACTATAATTTAGGCCAGATGTACAGTACAGTACAAAACTACTCCAGCCCGCAGCTGGAGTAGATTTGACTTGTACCAAATTTCCTTTATCTCAATCCGATCGAGCATCTGTGGGATGTGCTGGAAAAACAAGTTCCATCCATGGAGGCCTCACCTCACAACTTACAGGACTTAAAGGATCTGCTGCTGATGTCTTGGTGCCAGATACCACAGGACACCTATAAAGGTCTTGTGGAGTTTATGCCACAATGAGTCAGAGCTGTTTCAGGTGGCACGAGGGGGTCCTACATATTATTAGGCAGGTGGTTATGGCTGATTGGTGTACACACATATTTAAGATTTATTTTGTGTATATTGTGCCTTTTATACCATATAATAGAATGACAGTGAACGGGCACCGCTTGTATGCTATAAAGTCTGGGGGTCAAGCAATGAATGTAGAAAACCAATAAATTGATGCCAACAAGAAAAGAAACATATCCAGAGAAATGAGCACACCCTACGTACCTTCTTAAGAAATTGTATAAATTTTATTGTACAGATACGTAATTCCACAGACCATTAAAAACATTAAAAAAAACAATATGATATCAATATCCATAACAAATCAAAATTAAACACTACAATATAAATCCATAATAGGATACACAATGTATGGGGGTCAAGAGATAGCAAGAATACTCTTACTACAATCAATAATCAATATATGAACTATACCCAATTATATATAGTGAAAATATACAAACCACACGGCGCTGTGATAATAAAGTGTCTAGTGCATAAGTAACGTCAAATGTAAATAATGTATAATAGCAATGTGACATGAAAAAACCCAGAACAAGACAATCTACATCTAGAAAGACCAGGTCAAAATAACATACATGATCCGTATTGCTGCAGGTGAGACCAACTCCTCACACATATTGTTGCCTCCTAGTGCAGCTTTGTCAGCGGTGAACTGCACTAGAAACTGACGAAGCTGCACTGGAAGGCAGCGATGCGCATGAGGAGTTGGTCTCACCTGCAGCAATACGGATCATGTATATTTTTTGGACTTTATCTTTCTACACGTAGATACTCTAGTTCTGTTATTTTTTATGTCACATTGTTATTTTATGTTATTTCCATTTTAAGTTTCTGATGTTACTTGTGTGCTAGACACTTAGGGCTCATTCAGATGAGTGTTAAACTCGTCCGTGTGCTGTGCGTGAAAGTTACGCACAGCACACGGACCCATTCATTTCAATGGGGCCATTCACACATGAGTTGTTTTTCACGCAGCGTGAGTCCATTGCGTAAAACTCACGGCGTGTCCTATATTGATGAGCAGTTCACGCACCTACACGCCCATTGAAGTTAATGGGTGCGTGAAAACAGAGCACAGAACACTTGCACTTGCGTGAGCTGTGCGTAATTCACGCAGAGTAGCAAAGGCTGTTGGGTAAAAAAACAGGAAGTGTTTGCAGAGCACAGCAGCGTGGCCAGATACAGCAAGTACAGTATAAACTGGAATCCAGTCCTGTGCGCAGCCAGCTACAATGCCTCGCCCCATGGATGTAGAGAAGCTGATCACCTTGGTGCAGGAGAGGCATGAGCTCTGGGACACGAGGTCGGAGGAATACCACGACCGTCACCGTAAAGACAATGCGTGGGAGGCCGTAGCCGAAAACTTTATTTACAACACCGTGGAGTAGTGCCAGACCCGCTGAAAAATCTAAATTAGGTAAGTGCAAACATAGTATAGACTGTATTGTATAGTTGTGTCCCTGTGTATCAAGTTTTGGCGCAACTATTGATGTAATTGACGCCATGTGGCCTTGACAGAGATGTGGTTTCCGTTACTGGCCCAATGTTATTTTCTTGTGTCCCTGTGTATCATGTTTTGGCTCAACTGTTTATGGCCCTAAATGTGTGTATGAAGTGCAACTATATATTATATATAAAACATTAAATATATTTTTATTTTAGACCGTGGGGGAAGTAAAAGGTCGGAAGAGAAGCACAAGGGACCAGTATCGCAGAGAACTGACCCAAAAGGAAAGGCCATACTGCAGCTTGCCTTCTTGAGCCCAATTTTTGAACATCGAGCGTAATTATCACAAAAGAAAAATTACCATTAAAACGTTTTTATAGGTTTTTCACATCATGGAGATTGAGGACATATCAACAAGATATTGTAGAAATGTGTGAGACATGCGGTTTCCACCTCTGACACACACTGTCACATTGTTGTGACTTTAGTGGTAAGTTTGCAGCGATCCTGCCAGAAAAAAATAAAATTTTAATTTTTTTTTTTTTTTTTTTAAAGTATGCTTACGTGTTTTTCTTCCTCCAGCAGGGACTCCTGGGATGACGTTTCATCCCATGTGAACGCTGCAGTCAATCACAGCCTGTAAGTGGCGGTTGCATGGGATGAAAAGTCATGCCAGGAGGCCGGCATGCCAGCAGGCTGGCTAAGTGCAGCTATTTTTCACTGCGTACATTACAGAAAAACATCACCACATTTTGGTGCGGTATTAATTTCGGAATTCACGGAAGCTCTAAGGGTGGATTCGCTTAGTGCTATTACGCAGTGTATACGCTCTGTGTGAACTGAGCCTATATGTTGGAAATATCCATGATGGGAAAACCCCTTTAAAAAAATGTAAAATATATAATTATATTTTATTTTAAATACATTTTAGCACCCAAGACAACGTAGGGGAGACAAGTCAGATGGAGGACAATAGAGAGGACACCAGTCTTCTAATGACAGAACAGGAGCAGCATGAAACAGGACCTGCATCTGGACCCATTGCATGCAGCCCTATCACTCCGCCAATTCCCGCTTCCTCTCGTTCCACTACAAAGAGGAGAAGTGGAGTCTTCTGCGGCCAGCCAGGTTGACACACGGGTGCTGGAATACCTGAATCGACACCAACCTAAGGCTGGATTCACACGAGCATGTTGGGTACATAAAGGACGGAAAGTATTTCGGCCGCAAGTCCCGGACCGAACACAATGCAGGGAGCAGGGCTCCTAGCATCATAGCTATGTACGACGCTAGGAGTCCCTGCCTCTCCGTGGAACTACTGTCCCGTACTGAAAACATGATTACAGTACGGGACAGTTGTCCCCCAGCGAGGCAGGGACTCCTAGCGTCGTACATAACTATGATGCTAGGAGCCCGGTTCCCTGCAGTGTGTTCGGTCCGGGACTTGCGGCCGAAATACGTTCCGTCCTTTACGGACCGAACATGCTCGTGTGAATCCAGCCTAAGAATGATATAGACAGATGTGTCAGTTTCTGCAGAAAATACCTGCTGAGCATCGCCTCCGTACAAAAGGCGCAATGCTTATATTATTGGAAGCTGCAACACCACCAAATAACCCCAGGGAGTGCTTTTCTGTGCTAGAGCACTGGCGTCACTTTCGGCACACTGAGCCGCAGGCTACAAACACAGAAAGCTTCAGCTCACTACCATCTCCTATGCCGCATCAACGGCAATATGTACACCGCCAAATGCCTCAAGAACACCAGAGTGTATACAGGCTTACTATAGCCCACAGGATGGAAACCCACCTCCTTGGCAAGCTTCCTCCTCCCAGCCAGGCACAGGGAGTCGACCCCAGCTAGTGCCCCACCTTCCTCACCCAATTTTTTCAGTTTGTAATTTTATTTACTACATTATCTGATATTTATGTTGTGGGCCTTGTTCGGTGCACGTTTTTCTTTTTTGGATAAAAAAAAAGTTTGAATTCCAAAAGTTTTGGTTGTTTATTTTATCAATATGGTGCTGGGTATGCATGAATATGAAATTTTTATTAATGGCTTACAAAATAACACATCATTTTATAGTTTCTCTGTTAAAATTGTATATATATATATATATATATATATATATATATATATTGTGAGGGTTTAGCATCAGGAGAGGTTGGTACAACGGTTTCTTCGTAGTCAGAGACAGGGACACAGTGCATTAAAGTTCATAACAGGGCTTTGCCTGTGTTTTAGTCTTGTCAAAGAAAACAGCCTCTTGTACAACAAGGCAAAATACAAAAGAAATCCTGCTCGTCTGAGCACTAACTAAACAAGATATTGTCTAACTATACCAAGTGCCTTCCTACCAGGCACTGGACACAAAGTAACACAGGTCTTTACTCACATAGAATACAGGCTACTCCAGCCTTAGTAGTCTCCAGTCTGAGTCAGGGGTGAGACTCACACACACTGTGTCTGCACCTTTTTATACACAGGCTGCAGGTGCAGCTAATTGAGCAGCAGCCTTGTCCTACAAACAGAGATGGACTAGGGATTGGGGAACCCGTCCTGCTCTTCCCCAATCCAACTCCAGGCCCTTTTTTCTGGCTTTTCCTTAAGCCGAGATTGGAAAGCTAGAGCTTTCTATTGCAAAAAATACTCATTCCCTGGAGCCTAGGATACATATGACAGGATTCTAGGGGAAATGTACCTTCCCTCAATGACTTTACCTGTCACTGTCTCACATACCCTCTTCCTCTGTTCGAGCCCGTGGGATCGGACACATTTAGCTACAAGGCAGTGTGTCCTAGACAAAGCGTCAGCATTGCCCTGCAGTTTTCCTGACCTGTGTTCCACAGTATATTTGAAATTCTGCAAAGTAAGAAATTGAATTTCTCTCTTTAGCTTGACACATCCACGTAAGAGGAGAGTGGTCTGTAACCAACCTAAACCGACGACCCAATAAATAATATCTCAGGGACTCAAGTGCCCACTTAATTGCCAAGCACTCACGTTCAACTATGCTATAGTTTTTCTCAGCCGGGGTAAGTTTTCTGCTTAAATAGGTCACAGGATGTTCCTCACCACCCACCTCTTGTGACAGAACTGCTCCGAGCCCCGCATCAGAAGCATCAGTTTGGACCACAATCTCCTTTTTGAAGTCAGGAGTGACTAAGACTGGTTGGTTACACAGGGCCAATTTCAACTCTTGAAAGGCGCTTTCAGCCTTCGTGTCCCACTTGACCATGACAGACTTACTCCCTTTGGTAAGATCTGTCAGGGGCGCTGCTGTGCTGGCAAAGTTTGGAATGAACCTGCGGTAATAACCTTAAATTCCTAGGAAAGCTCTGACCTGCTTTTTGGTTGAGGGCTGGGGCCAGTTTTGGATAGCCTCAACTTTGTTGACCTGTGGCTTTATCACCCCTCTCCCAATTATGTACCCCAGATACCGTGCTTTCTCCAAGCCTAAGGAACATTTCTTTGGGTTTGCTGTTAACCCCGCGGCTCTGAGGGAGTTTAGTACTGCTTGTACTTTTGGTAAGTGGCTTTCCCAGTCATCACTAAAGATTATAATGTCGTCCAGATATGCTGAAGCATACCGACGATGGAGTTTGAGGACTAAGACCATTAACCTTTGAAAGGTCGCGGGAGCCCCATGTAGCCCAAATGGTAAACAAATATATTGAAACAAACCATCCGGGGTGATGAACGCAGTTTTCTCTTTGGCACCCTCCGTGAGGGGTACTTGCCAGTAGCCTTTGGTTAAATCAAGTGTTGAAAAATACCTTGAATGGCCCAGTCTCTCTATTAACTCATCAACTCTTGGCATTGGGTATGCGTCAAACTTTGACATCTCATTTAACTTGCGGAAGTCGTTACAGAAACGTAATGACCCATCTGGTTTCGGAATCAATACAATGGGACTTGACCACTCACTTTTTGACTCTTCAATAATCCCAAGGTCTAGCATTTTCTTGACCTCCTCAGATATGGCTTGTCTGCGAGCTTTAGGGACTCTGTAGGGTTTCAAGTGGACCCGAACCTTAGGCTCGGTCACAATGTTATGTTTTATTATACTAGTCTGTCCTGGCAGTTCTGAAAACACGTCTGTTTTTCTCTGCACAAACTCTTTTGTCTCCTGTTTCTGTGGCTTTGCGAGGGATTCTGACACATACACATCTGGGTTAAGACTATAGGGGGTACTTACTGCCACGAGGGTCTCTCTGTCTTTCCATGGCTTAATTACGTTTACATGGTATAACTGCACTGTCTTCCTTTTACCTGGTTGGTAAACTTTATAATTTACATCCCTCACCTTTTCAATTATCTCATACGGCCCTTGCCATCTAGCAAGAAATTTGCTTTCTACGGTTGGCACTAAGACCAATACTCGATCACCAGGGTTAAAATTTCTAACTTTAGCAGTTTGGTTATACACCCTGCTCTGAGCATCCTGAGCTTGCTCCTAGTGTTCCTTAACTATAGGCATGACCGCAGCGATTCGGTCATTTACACTCCTATAAGGTGTGGACTCTTGCTCCCAGGTTTCCTTGGCTATGTCAAGGAAACCACGGGGTTGTCTGCCGTATACAAGTTCAAAAGGAGAAAACCCTGTGGATGATTGAGGAACTTCACGTACAACAAACATCAAATAGGGCAGAAGACAGTCCCAATCCTTCCCATCCGTACTAACCACCTTCCTCAACATGCCTTTTAATGTCTTATTGAATCTTTCGACAAGACCATCAGTTTGAGGGTGATATATAGAGGTACGCAGGTGTTTAATTTTCAGCAGTTTACATAATTCCTTGGTGGTTTTGGACATGAAGGGAGTTCCCTGATCGGTAAGGATTTCCTTAGGTAAACCAGTACGGGAAAACATGTAAAACAACTCTCTTGCTATGGCTTTTGAAGAGGAATTTCGCAAAGGGACTGCCTCAGGGTAGCGTGTGGCATAGTCCAACACCACTAGGATATATTGATGTCCTCTAGGGGATTTGACTAAAGGGCCGATCAGATCCATGGCAATTCTTTCAAAAGGGATCCCAATGATAGGCAAAGGCACCAGCGGACTCCTAAAATGTGGCATAGGAGCCGTTATCTGACACTCCGGGCAGGACTCGCAATACCTCTGAACTTCCGTATATGCCCCCGGCCAGAAGAATCGTTGTAAGATACGCTCTCTGGTCTTTTTGCAACCTAGATGTCCCCCCAGCACGTGTTTATGAGCCAGGTCCAACACCGTTCTACGATACGGTTGGGGTATCACCAGCTGTTCAACAACCTCCCCACGTATGTTATCTATCCGATACAGCAAATCCTGGTTAAACACCTTATCAGCCCCTGGATGTTGAGGCACTCCATTTAATACCTTAGTATTTTCCCTGGCTTTTACCAATGTGGGATCACTAAGTTGAGCAGTCCCAAAATTGTCACGTGATACATTTAACTCTGGTATATCAGAAATTTCCTCCTGCTCATCTGTTTCACCAGCAAAAACAGCCAGGGGAAATTTATCAGGCTCAGTGGTCACCCCTACTGCTGGCACCTCAGCATCCTCGTTAAAGGGTTCTGGGCTAATCACAGCGGACACATTAATACCATCATTAACATTTACAGTGGAGGTTACATCTTTCTTCCTCCACAAGTCCCAGAACACTGGGAAGTCTCTCCCCAGGATCACACTGTGCATCAGGGACTTGACCACACCCACTTCATGGTAAGCGGTTCCACAGGAAGTCTCTAGAGTGACCAAAGCGGTGGGGTATTCTTTAGTGTCCCCATGAATGCACAGGACCCCTATACTATGTCCTTTGAATGTTCCAGGGTCTATCAGGCTGGCATGCACCAGGGTAACCAGACTCCCAGAATCCAACAAGGCATTCACGTTACAGGAAGGAGACAGACACCCTTCCACTTTTACGACACACATTTGTTGTTCAGTCTCGTAAACCGTCTCAGCAGAACAAACAGGACGTGCAAACAAGGATATTCGCCTTGCTGCATCACACTCCATTGGCTCAGTAGTCAGGGGACAATTGGCAGCAATATGCCCAGGTCCATAACACCGCCAGCACTGTATGCGGCCCGGTTCCCCACTTGAGACCCTGGTCTGGCCTTCAGTGTCTCTCTGGGATTTCTTTCCTCCGTCTGCTCCCCTTCTGAGCCACCTCCCTTAAAGACATTTCTCACCCCTCTAGTAAATGGAACAGTCTTACCGGGTGCTCCGCACGATTTGCTGTTCCTGGGGTTAGAACATCCAGGCGGTACTTCTTGGAGTAGAACCTGAGTAGCTCTGTACCTTTCAATCAGGTTCACCAGCTGTTCCGCATCTGTAGGATCTCCTTGAGCGACCCAACGCTGAACCTTCGGTGGTAAGGAGCGGATGTATTTGTCAAGCACGACTCTCTCCACGATCTGCGCAGGGGTTGATTCCTCTGGCTGTAGCCATTTCCTTGCAAGATGGACAAGATCATACATTTGTGACCGGGCAGGTAGGTGTTCCACAAAAGTCCAGTTGTGCACCCGTCGAGCACGCACATTCATATTAACACCCAGACGGGCAAGGATCTCACCCTTCAGCTTGGAGTAATCCTTGGCATCCTGCTCATTGAGATCAAAGTACGCCTTTTGCGGCTCTTCGGTTAGGAAAGGTGCCACCACTGCTGCCCACTGATCTGAAGATAACTTCTCTCGTTCTGCCACTCGCTTAAACACCATGAGATAGGCCTCAACGTCGTCGGTGGATGTCATCTTCTGCAGAGATGTCTGTAC
Organism: Rhinoderma darwinii; assembly: GCF_050947455.1. Lineage (NCBI taxonomy): Eukaryota > Metazoa > Chordata > Amphibia > Anura > Rhinodermatidae > Rhinoderma > Rhinoderma darwinii. The sequence goes on along the minus strand of NC_134689.1, from coordinate 284,077,152 downwards.
CGCTGCACGAGTGGTTTGGCGCAAACCATGAGGCCCCGCTGACCTCTCCACTGAGGCCTGAATTTGGTCTTGCAAATGGCGATTAATTTGCTGCTGTTCTTTTAAGGCCAGTCTGTGGGCTTCACCCAGCAGAATATTGGTTTCAGCCTGTGCACGCATGGCTTCCTCATGCACCATTCGCTGAGTCGCGTTGGCTTCTTGCAGAGCTGTGCTTATCTTCCCCTGATTGACATTAGCCTGAATCAGCTGCTTAAGTATTTTATCCATTAACAGTCTCTTTTTCTAGCCCTGTTGCCGCCTTCACCCAAGACATACACTTCCAAGCACTCTCGGGGGAAATTGTGTTGTTGCCCCCAGCAACGATTTTCCGCTTGGAGCAGAAAAAGTCCTTTTTAAATAGGTGTATGTCTCTTTAAGACCGCGCCCGTATTCTCCACCATATGTGAGGGTTTAGCATCAGGAGAGGTTGGTACAACGGTTTCTTCGTAGTCAGAGACAGGGACACAGTGCATTAAAGTTCATAACAGGGCTTTGCCTGTGTTTTATTCTTGTCAAAGAAAACAGCCTCTTGTACAACAAGGCAAAATACAAAATAAATCCTGCTCGTCTGAACACTAACTAAACAAGATATTATCTAACTATAACAAGTGCCTTCCTACCAGGCACTGGACACAAAGTAACACACATAGAATACAGATTACTCCAGACTTAGTAGTCACCGGTCTGAGTCGGGGGGAGGGGATCTTTACACACTGTGTCTGCACCTTTTTATATACCGGCGGCAGGTGTAGCTAATTGAGCAGCAGCCTTGTCCTACAAACAGAGATGGACTAGGGATTGGGGAACCCGTCCTGCTCTTCCCCAATCCAACTCCAGGCCCTTTTTTACGGCTTTTCCTTAAGCCGAGATTGGAAAGCTAGAGCTTTCTATTGCAAAAAATACTCATTCCCTGGAGCCTAGGATACATATGACAGGATTTTAGGGGAAATGTACCTTCCCTCAATGACTTTACCTGTCACTGTCTCACAATATATATATATATATATATATATATATATATATATATATATATATATATATATATATAATACCAAGAACACTCAAATGAGGTATTAGATGATATTCAGGTCAAAATATTAGTTTTCAATTTTGAACAAATTTATTCAAGGGTCCTCATTGTATTGCGAGTCCCTACACTAAACTAACAGAACTATGTATTACATAACTAACTAAATTTAACTAACAGGAATACACAGCATCTCTAGCAGATAGAGTCTTGCTGCCAGGGCACTGCTCCCTCATGGCTCCCGAAATAATCCACAAAGAATTCACAAATTCGTAGGCCAGATGTTCCTGGTCTTCCTTGCGGTGTCTCGTCCGAAGTCAATGCTCCAGTGGCCATGTGATGTCACCATCACCTGTTGAATCGTGCATACATGTGAAGTTGTGCAGGATGACACAGGCCTTGATGACGTGATTGACATTGTCTGCATCCATCTGGATTGTCAACATGAAGACCCTCCATTTATTTGCCAAAATACCGAAGGTGCACTCCACATAACGACGAGCCCTGGTAAGCCTATGATTGAAAATACGCCTCCGCTTGTCCAAACCACACCTAGGAAAGGGGGGCATAAGATGGGTGGAGAGTCCAAAGGCCTCATCTGCCACTATCACAAATTGTGCAGGGTCTCCAAAAGATCCGGGCAGTAGGCCGGGTTCTGGGAGGAATAGCTGGTTGCTTAGAAGTCGCTGACCCATTCTGGAAGCCCTGAAGTTGCCAGCATTCGAAGTGCTACCATAGGAACCGATGTCTACAATTACAAACCGGTATTGACTGTCAGCCAAGGCCAACAGCACTACCGAGAAATACTGTTTGTATTTGTAGAATCGGGACCCAGAGTGTGGTGTGTTCTTCACTCAGATATGTTTTCCATCCCGCGCTCCAATGCAGTTTGGGAATTGTGCGCTGTCTATGAGCTATACACATCCACTGTTCTGCCGTGGGTTCAGGCATCACAGTATCTTTTCGTTTCCGCCAGATGAGCAAAGAGGTGGACATGATAATTCCTGAAATGGTCGACGTCCCCAATAGGAATTCAAAATGAAGGGACGCAAACTAATTTCCAGTGGCATGGAATCTGACAACAAAAGATAGAAACTTAGATTAATTACACAAACTATGCTCTGTGAGATTATCAACAGTGCAAAATAACATAAAAATTACATTACTATTTATTGGATATGGTCTTTGTGGCCTGCACATTATTTTTGCAGGGTAACATGGTAAAATAGGACATTAAGGGCTCATCCACACGCTGTGGAATTGCTGTGTTTTTTTCCGGACGGAATTTCGGACAGAAAAATCTGCGGAATACAGTAGCAGCATAGTGGATGAGATTTTACAAATCTCATCCACACTCTGCATTAAAATTCCAAGCAGAAATTGACCTGCGGTGCATATTTTTTGGACCGCAGCATGTTAATTCCTGCTGCGGAAAGTGGACAGAATTGCTGTGATTTTCGGAGATGTCTCCTTTGTGAAAAGCGCAGCAAAAGACGCACCATTTTCTGCCGTAAAAATCGCATTTTGGCTTCAGTGGAATGTCTGCGTTTTTCAATGGAATTGCTTCAGAAATTTTCTGCAGCAATTCTGTTGTGTGCGAACAAACCCTTATATTGGTAATTGGATAAGGCAGTTTACCATAGTTCTAGCCTAGGCTGACAGTGCACATTGTTTTTTTAAAATGCAGACAGTATGTATTCTTACCTCAGGGTGACGATGAGATGTTCCTCTGGTGAAATGCTGTGACGCATGTTAGTGTTCCGAAATGTTAGTGTGGAACGCAGCTCCTCCAGTAGCTGATCAAATGTTGCGACTGACATCCGGCAGAAGGAATTAAATTTTGCCTGATGCAGCCGCAGGTCCTCATAAAGGGTGTGGAAGTGCCATTTGGAAGCACGTTGGGAGATAATGGGATGAGCCCAAAGCCTCCTTCTCCTCCTAGGTTCTTCTTCCACCATCTTCCGTCTCTCTCCATATGTGCGAGAGATACGCCACATCATAAGAACATGGTCCAGAGCTTTGGATGTCATGTTCCTAAAAAAGTTATTTAAATCCAAACAGACGAAGCACAGCAAACCGACAAAGCTCTCTACGCTGTAACAGCAATAGAAAATGGCGATTTCCGATCAATTGACCTTCCTGTAGGTGTTCCCAGAGGTTGGAACCAAAATTGTGACCAAAAATATTGCCTTCAGTTTTTTACGCGCGTGTTAAATCCTTGTCATACGCGTGTCATACGCACGTAAATAACGGACACACGGAAGCACAACGGAGACACTCACGTGCGTATAATGCAGCGTATTTCACGCCCGTGAATCTGATACGCTCCTGTGAATGTAGGCCATTATCACAGAGCTGTGTGGCATGTATATATCCGCTATATATAATTGGGTATAGTTCATATATATATATATGCCTCCCTATTCCAAGGACATGTAGGTAAATACCCTTCTAATACCGCCATAAGGTGATGTGTAATCCCTTACCCACATGGCTCACCGACCCCCCAACAAAAACAATGCCTGCTCAACCCCATCCTGTAACCCAGACAAGAAAATGTCCAACCCAAAATCCGTCAAATGCACTCCGTCCGGCAACAACAATCCCCTGTTGTCACCCTCCAACTCCCGATGGCGAACCACCACTCCACCCCTAGCTCGGACAAACCGAGACACCCTCGTATTTAAAAGGCGCCTGCCCCGTTCAATGGCATTCACATCCCTTGCCCAATGCTAAACCAAAAGAGGAACAATCTCCGACCATATGAGCACTAAACGGGGGAAAAAGAAAGCAAACCTCTCCAAATCTGAATGAATAAGCTAAATTAACTCCCCCAACCTAACTGAACACAAATCATTCCCACTCAAATGTAACACAACACCGTTGGCACAAGCCGATGCCGACTGATGTCGACCACTTCTCCAGTAAACTTTGACATTTCCAAAGCCCAACGACCATCCTCCAGGTCGGATAGCAGCCCATCACTCCGCCCAGAAGACAAAGGAGTGCCCGAGAATGCACACAGAGGGTCTGGTACCTAAAACAAAAATCAAATTAATGCAACATAAGATCAGGGCGAACATATCCAGCAAAACAATCCGACCTCCACCGACCAATGCGCCTCACCGCCGCATCGGATAACACCAGCTCACTGTCCATCGTCGCCGCTCTGATTCTGAAAGAATGAGTCCCATACTCCCTCAGGGGTTTTCCCATCTGAACTAGTGCTTACGAAAAATAGACGAAAACTGAAATCTAGTAAGCGGCCTACCATCTAAATGCAATAAAAATTGAACCCCTAGCCTACGCACACCCAGGAAAGCCGACACCGCCTCAACCGGACAGGCCTCCCCAGAACCGATCAAAATGAAACCCAATAACCCCGCCAAAAGACATCCGTTTTAGAGCGACGTAAATGTAAACGAACCCCCACAGAAGAAACTACGACATCTTCGAACAGGAGGGCCCCCGGACGAGACGCCCTCATCGGAACCAGCTCCGAAAAATGCAGAGCACCAAAAAAAACACAACGAAAAGGCCACCAAAAATAAAACAGATTCATAATGGGAAGAACAAATCAACGGGAGCGCCGCAATAAGTTGCTTTAATAAGGAAAAAGACACTGGCCTATGCGACTCCCTTCTGGAGGCCAATTTTTTCCAACCCTTCAACGCAAGCAAAATAAAAAAGGACTTAGTAACATCCGACCAACCCTGCAACTTGGAAAAGAAGGCAACCCCGGCCAGGTGCCGCTGAGCTACCACCTCTGACACCCCCCGCTCGCGCAAAGCAGTCAAATACTCAAGTGTTACAGTCTTACGCAGCACGGGATCCTCCCCAACACATCTATCCCCAGCAGCGCTCAACCATTCCTTTCACCCATTACCGTAAGTAGCCCAGGTAGAAGGCACAAGGGACGACCTCACCAACGGAACTAGCTCCGATCCAGCAGCTGCCAAAAGAATTACGGACAGCTGGTCCCCTCCAGATCCGCCTGCGGGCAAAGGGAACGAAAAAACTGCCAATTAAAACGAGATAAAGCATCAGCAACAACATTATGAACACCTGGAATATGGCAAACTCGAAACCGAATGTTACATTGTAAGCAAAGCAACACGAGATGCCGAAGCAAAGCCAGAACCGGACCTGAGGAGGAAGTAAGTTTGTTAACTGCGAAAACAACACTCATATTATCAGACCAAAACACCACAGAACGATTGGAAAGCAGCGCCCGCCACAATTCCACAGCGACAACTATGGTGAAAAGTTTCAACAATGTCAAATTCGCGCACCAACTCCTGTCCCGCCAGGAATCAGGCCAGGATTCAGCACAACACGCCGAACCAAGCATTGTACCAAAACCCACCGCGCCAACGGCATCCGTAAACAATTCAAGATCAACGCTGGAAATAGGAGGCGCCATCCAACACGTACAACCATTATAATCCTCCAAGAAGGTGCGGCAGACGCGCAAGTCAGCCTTAATGGAACTAGAAATCCGCACACGATGAGAAGGCACCGAAACACCGGCTGTAGCTAGGGACAGCCGCCTGGAAAAAAAACAGACCCATGGGCATAATACAACACGCAAAAACCAACAAACCCAATAAGGATTGGATCTGTCGCAACTCCAACTTACGTGCAGACAAGGCCACATCCAATGCAGAATGCAACTTCACGACCTTCTCGCCAGGAATGGGAAAAACCATGGCACCGGAATAGATTTAGATGCCCAAGAAACACAACACTGTCAACAAAAACTGACACTGCTCAGAGGAAGAAGGCCCGACAAAAAAAAAATCATCCAAGTAATGAGTCACCGACCCACAACCCGTAAACTCCCGCACCGCCCATTCCAGAAATGAGCTAAAGACCTCAAAATAATAACAAGAAATCGAGCAGCCCATAGGCAAACATATGTCACACAGCCCAACACATGAAAACAATCCGCGTGAACAGGCAACAAATGAAAAGCGGACGCAATATCAGACTTAGCCATAAGGGCACCCGCCCCCGCCCGACACACTAAGTCGACAGGCTGGTCAAAAGAAACATATACAAAACAGTTGCTAGCTCACTGCTAATGCCGTCATTCACCGACCGCTCTCTAGGGTGAGAAAGATGATGAATGAGGTGTAACTTACCAGGCTTCTTCTTAGGAAACACACCAAGCGGCGAAACCCTAAGATTAGGAAATGGCAAAGCAGAAAACAGACCGGCCAAGCTCGACTTCTTTCAACACCTTATCCCTAATGGCATCAGGAAACTCAACAGCCGACTTCAAATTTTGAGACAAAACCGGGGCGGCCTGTGCCGTAAAAGGAATAAAGAAACCATAACAAAAACCGACTCCAAGCAGGGCGGCTTCCGCCTTCTTGGGGTATCGGTCTAACCACGGGAGCATCGCGGACACACACACCAGCGTACTCCCCTCTACCAACATCCGCAGGGCGGACGACTGTAGTGGGCCGGCAGGAGCACATAACAGCGAAATGGGTTCCGCCACAAGTGGAGCACTCATGCTGGAACTTACAGGAGGCATAAAATCTGCAGTGTCCCTCATTAAAGAGCCAACTGGCAGAATGGGAAGTGGCAGGGGCAGCTGGCTGAAAGGGCCGTTGCACCATTATCAAGCGCAACCAAACGTCAGTGGCTTTGCTACCTCAACCAACCTCAAGCCTCTGAGCCAGCCGCCTCCGAAACTCCTTATCATACCGTCACCAAGCCGTACCCCATGCGATTTATACGCGCTAAAAAAAACTTCAAGGTAAACAACTAAAACGCACAATCAAGCCGAGCCTGACTAAACACACCCCCCAAAATAGTAAAGGCCTCTAGCCAATTATTGAATGACTTCACGACCTTGGGCTTAACCAGAACGCCCGCGCTCCTTATCATCCGTCGACGAATCGACCAACAAAAGGGACCAAATGTCAATGTAGTCATTCTTACATATCTTCCCACGAACATCCTCAGAACGTGAGCCCCCAGGAGAGAACACTACAGAAATAGGAACCTCTGAATGCAGGCACCGAAGTCGTTGACATAGAACCATGGATTCAACCATGGACCTCGCAACCACGGCTTGCGCCGATGGTACCATGCAAAGAAACGGCACCTGCCACCAGAGATCGCACAGCAGACAATAATTCAGCATCAGACATGTTATCAGCATTCCAAACCCTGCAGGCCAGCATACTCACCGTGTCTAGGAGAAGGCGCAGCAGCCGGTGCGGACAGAGCCACCACAGCAGGCAATGTCACCGGTACCGCAGAGGGCAGGGCCGGCGCAGGGGACTCAACCCTGCGAGCTCCAACAGAGGAACCGCGACTACGAGTACCCCGGCCGGGCCCGGCACGAAGGCTCCTGCCACTTCCACCATCGACCAGCAAACTTCCATGGGAGACGTCCGAGAAGGAGTCAGAAGGGGACCGCTCATACCTCTGAGCCTGACACCTGCTATAACACCGGGACCGACTACAATGCAACCCCCGGCGACGACGAGACCTGGAACGGCTATCTCCACTGCGACCGTATGAACCCCTAGACCAAGGGGAGCCATCTCGCAATGAAGAGCATGGGCCCACAGCTGGAGGCATGGGCAAGGGGGAGCCACGTCAGTGGGAGGGGCCGCCGCCCGATGGGCCAGTAACCCTCGGGAACCCCCCGAGAAAAATAACTCCAAACCCATCCTGCGACCCCTCATCCTCTGGCAGGGAAAGGTCAGCCACGCCCCACTACATCGCACTGAATCCCCCACCCCGCCCTACCTTCCGAAGTGAACAACAGGGGGACACTCCCGGAAGGAGGAGCAGCTGCCGCTGCAGAAATAAAAGCCGAGGCCACGGCCTGCAGAACGGAGCCCCGACATGTCAGTGGGTGGGGCCTAAAACCCACCCAACCCAGAGGAAACCTGGGCACCCGGCGTCGGAGGAACCATATCCCCCGCTACAGCCCCCGACACCCCCGAGATCCAAGGCACTGAGGCCGGGGGAGGAAGCAAATACAGCAGGGGGATGGGCGGCAATGCATGTGGTGCCAGAACTCACTTCCAGCGGCCGCACCCTACCTTGATCAGACGGGGACAGACGGGCTGGCGGTCGAGACGTGCACGCTGAGCGCCGCCGCCCAGAAGACAAAGGTGGAGCGACTGCATTCAATCACTCCCTTCCGCCGCAATCGTGGCGCAGATCGCCTGCATTAGCTACTGCCGGTACATGGGAAAATTTGGCCAAAAGAGGACAACGGCAGAGGTGAGGGAAATATATACTACCCCTTATTTGCATAAACCGTCCCCCCTCACTATCCTAACGCCCTCCTCCCCTTATAATCCTGACTCAATGGAAAAGGAGGGAGGGAAGACTACCCATCTCACCGTAACCCCTTAGACCACAACAGTCCCTGGCTCAGCGGTTATACACCTGTGAGCCTCCATGAAAGCTAGTGCTTCCCGCATTTTGCCTTATCCATACGACAAATGGTGGACACCGGCTCAGAAGCTGAGTCGGTTAACACCATCCCCGGGTGTTGGCAGCATGTTATAACTGACATACTGCGGTAATGGCGAGGACCGTAGTTTGCTCCGATCCCAGCCATTAACCCCTTAAATACAGCGGTCAAATGCGATCATTGGCACCCCAGCAATGAAATTTCCAGGATGCCGGTGGCTACAAAGGCAACAGGAGGCCTAACACTGGCTTCCCGGTCTGCCTCGGATGGAAGACCTTCAGGCCCCGACCGGAGGCGGGGCCAAAAAGGCTTCCGTAACCGCCGGCAAGATGGCGGCGGCTCAGGAGCTGAGCCGGCGTCATCAGCGGTGGATGTCAGCTATATGTTACAGCTGACATTCACCCGTAATGACAGGAACCGCATCTAGCTCCAATTCTTGCCATTAACCCCTTAAATGCAGCGATCGAAAGCGATCGCTGCATCTTAGTGGTTGGCAGCAGATCGGCAGCTCTGCCCTGCAATCGCAGGACTGCCGACTACTACTATCGCAACAGGAGGCCTAACAATGGGCTCCTGCTTTGCCATTACGGAAGCCGATTAGGCCCCGCCCGGAGGCGAAGCCTAATCGGCTTGCTGTCAGTGAATGACTGACAGATCTAATACATTGCACTACATAGGTAGTGCAATACATTAGAAAAATAATCTGACAGTTGGACCTTCAAGTCCCCTAGTGGGACTAAAGAAAAGTGAAAAAAAAATGTGTAAAAATAAAAGTTGTTAAAAGTAAAATAAAAGTTTCAAGTAATAAAATAAAACACAATTGCCCTGTTTCACTTATCAAGTCCTTGATTATTGAAAAAAATAAATAATGCATACGTATTTGGTATCGCCGCGACGGTAACGGCCTGAGCTATAAAAATATAATGTTATTTATTCCACGCAGTGAACTGCGTAAAAAAAAAGTAAAAGACAATGCCAGAATTTCTATTTTTTTTTTTTGTCACTTTGCCCTACAAAAATTGTAATAAAAAGTGATCAAAAAGTCACAAGTATCCAAAAATTGTACCAATAATAACTACAGCTTGTCCCGCAAAAAAACAGCCCTCATACAGCTCCGTCAACGAAAAACTTAAAAAGTTATGGTTCTCAGAACATGGCGACAGAAAAAAGACATTCTGGACATTTTAAGGGTATGTTCACACGAGGGCGTCCGTTACGGCTGAAATTACGGGGATGTTTCAGCCTGAAAACATCCCCATAATTTCAGCCGTACCGGCATGTGCAGGCGCTTGAACGCCGCGTCTATTACGGCCGTAATTAGCGCTGCTATTCATTGGAGTCAATGAATAACGGCTCCAATTACGGCCAAAGAAGTGACAGGTCACTTCTTTGATGCGGGCGTCTATTTACGCGCCGTCATTTGACAGCGGCGCGTAAATTTACGCCTCGTGTGAACAGACAAACGTCTGCCCATTGCTTTCAATGGGCAGATGTTTGTCAGCGCTATTGAGGCGCTATTTTCAGACGTAATTCGGGGCAAAAACGCCCGAATTACGTCCGTAAATAGGCCGTGTGAACATACCCTAATTGTGCAAAAAGTTGTAAAACATAAAAAAGAGCCATAAATTAGGTATCGCCAGAATTGTACTGACAGCAGAATAAGCTTAACGTGTCATTTATGACTTGTGGTGAACGCTGTATAAAAAAACCTAAAAAAACTATGCCAGAATTGCTGTTTTTGGTCACCTTGCCTCCCAAAAAATAGGATAAAAAGTGATCAAAAAGTCACATGTACCTCAAAATGGTACCAATAATAACTACAGCTCATCCCACAAACAAACAGCCCTCATACCACTACGTCTATGAAAAAATAAATTCGTTAAGGCTCCAATAAGTCAGGAAAGAAAAATATGCAGTTGAGCCGGCATAAGGGGAACATTTCTTTTGTTTCAAAAGCCAATATATCAAGGCCCTAAAATTAGGGAACCAGGAAAGGGTGGGCCCAAACATATCTGCTGGAAGCGATGGTGCCCGTATTATACCAGGACAACACTTCCCAGTAAAATTCACCAAACTGCAAAGGTGCGCAATGTGGACCAAAAGAGGAGAAGAAAGGACATTTATCAGTGCGACACTGGCCTGTGCAGAAAGGATTGTGTCCCAGCGTAACACACATCTATGGATTATTTTACCACCTGACTTCTGGGGGGTTTCCACTGTTTTGGTCCCACAAAGGCTTTGTAAATGCCCAGAAACCAATCCAGCAAAATCTGCACTCAAAAAGCCAAATGACACTCCTTCCGTTCTGAGCCCTACTGTGTACCCAAAAAGCAGTTTATTACCATATATGAGGTATTGCCGTACTCGGGAGAAATTGCTTTACAACTGTTGTGGTTCTTTTTTTTATTTATTTGTTGAGAAAAATAAAAATTTTGAGCTAAAGCTACATCTTATTGAAGAAAAAGGATTTTTTCTATTTTCACTGCCCAACTCTAATAAAATCATGACACCATGTGGTGTCAAAATGCTCACTATACCCCTGGATAAATTCCTCAAGGGGTGTCGTTTCCTAAATGGAGTCACTTTTTGGGTGTTTTCACTGTTTTGGTCCAAAGGGGCTTTGCAAATGTGACATGGCCACATTCCTCCTAAATTTGAGCTCCAAAAGCCAAATGGCGCACTTTCCCTTCTAAGCCCTGCCGTGTGTCCAAACAGCCATTTATTACCACATATGGGGTACTGATTTACTCAGGAGAAATTGCTTTACAAATGTTGTGGTGCTTTTTCTCCTTTAGTCCTTGTAGAAATGAGAAAAAATTAGCTAAACCTTCATTTTCTTTGAAAAAATGTAGATTTTAATTTTCACAGCCTACTTCCAATAATTTCTGCAAAAAACCTGTGGGGTCAAAATGCTCACAATACCCCTAGATAATTTCCTTGAGGGTCATAGTTTCCCAAATGGGTCACTTTTGGGGGATTTCCACTGTTTTGGCACCGCAAGAGCTCTTCAAACCCAACACGGTGCCTAAAATATATCCTAATAAAAAGGAGGCCCCAAAATCCTCTAGGTACTCCGTTGCTTCTGAGGCCTGTGCTTCAGTCCATTAGCATACTAGGACCACATGTGGGATATTTATAAAAACGACAGAATCGGGGTAATAAATATTGAGTTGCGTTTCTATGGTAAAATCTTCTGTGTTACAAAAAAAAATGGATTAAAAATGAATTTCTGCAAAAAAAAATGAAATGTCTAAATTTCACCTCTACTTTGCTTTAATTCCTATGAAACGTCTAAAGGGTTAAGGAACTTTCTAAATGCTGTTTTGAATACTTTGAGAGGTGAAGTTTTTATAATGGGGTGACTTATTGGTGGTTTCTAATATATAAGGCCCTCAAAGCCACTTTACAACTGAACTGGCCCCTGTAAAAATAGCCTTTTGAAATTTTCTTAAAAATGTTAGAAATTGCTGCTAAAGTTCTAAGCCTTGTAACGTGCTAGAAAAATAAAAGGATGTTCAAAAAACGATGCCAATCTAAAGTAGACATATGGGGGATGTTAACTAGCAACAATTTTGTGTGGTATAACAGCCTGTCTTTCGATACATTTAAATTTAGAAAAATGCTAATTTTATCAATTTTCACAAAATTTGGGTGTTTTTCACAAATAAATACTGAACGTATCGAGAAAACTTTGCTATCAACATCAAGTCCAATGTGTCACGAGAAAACAATCTCAGAATCGCTTGGATAGGTAAAAGCATTTCAGTTCTTTCACGCAGATTGTGAACTACAAAGTAGGCAGGGTTGAGTGTCCTGATAATGAATACACATGAAATCCAGCCTGGACGTCATGTGTACTCAGAATCCTGACACTGCTGACTCTTTTCTTTGAGATTTCTAGCAAGTGAAACGAAATCTCGTTTACCTCCGTAATCTCGCGAGATTTCGCTTCCCTTGCCGGAGTCTCACAGAAAAGATTCGGAAGTGTCAGGATTCTGAATACACATGACGTCCAGGCTGGATGATCATGTGTATTCATTATCAGGACACTTGATTAACGTTAATCTCTGTTTATGTGGCTGCAGATCGCTGCTGTGTAAATCAATGGAGAGGAGTGTATGATGCTGACTGGTCACTGATTGGTCAGCGTCATACACGTAAACACGCCCAGTTAAAAACACAATACGCGCCCAGTTGGACATAACAAAAAAACCGCACAGTTGTCCATTTCAAACCTCATTTGCATATATATAAAATAGCTCATAACTTGGCCAAAAATGAATGTTTTAAAAAAAAAAAAAAAACTTTACTGTTATCTACATTGCAGCGCCGATCCCATGCAATAGGAGATAGGGATTTGAGAATCTGGTGACAGAGCCTCTATAAGCTATTCACCCAACCTGTAATGGAAAGTTCTGAGAAATACATAAAAAGGTTCAACCATTATAAATGAGCAAATCATATTGCATCAATCGATAATTGTATTTATTAAGACATTGTAGACCCCATTACATAGATGTGATCGCTTGTAATTTTGGAAGGTGACCATAATATAAAAAAGGGTGGTGCTTTTTACAAACATATACGGCACTCAAATTCATGGACTTTAGCTACTGTACCTGTGATGCTTCAACTACATGTCGGTAAATATGGGATAATCGCTGTTCTTATTACGAATAATTAATCATATATTATAACATTAAATATATTCTTATATGTATTTCTCTAGTGTAGACTATTGATACAAGTGACTATAAACACTTGTAAAGAAATATAGACTTCTATTTCTATTTATCATTCATCTTGTCTATTATCTAATTTGATATATAAATACATGCCCTTCCTTACCTTTTTTCTTATCTCAACATATCCTAAGATGTGTTTTGCAGGTTGACCAACTTAAAAAAAACAAACAACATGATTTTGCTATAATCCATCACAAGATGTCCATGTAATATGTGCCTATAACTGGCTACCCATTAGTTGTGATGTGTACTGCAGCCTGTCAAGGGTTTTGTTAGCATGTCGTGATAATGTTTTGAAATAGTTTCATGAGAACTTGGAGCCCTTAACCAAATTCAAGCAAAGGTAACGGTGGACACATCTGTATATTGAGAACATGCTCAGGGGGTCAATCTCTGGCTATATGGAACATATGTATGAAAGCACAAGTATCCCACCCAGTAAGGTACATTTATGAATGCTATCAGAACGACAAGTACCATTTGAAGAAAAAAAAAAATCCTGCCGATATATAAAGATAGCTCAATATGTACATATCAGGTGCTCTGCTCGAAAGCTGTACGGTAGTTGCAATTCTGCCCTGCTACATGCAGATGGCTGGAACGGGGGGGGGGGGGGGGGATATTCTGGGATCTGCTGCCACTACTGTCGTAAGCCTCAAAACTACTGACGGAGCGTATTAAGGGAGGAGGATGGCATTGTAAACATACCTTTTGTCTTGGCCATGCAAGTTGTGTGACTGAGAAACTAAAATTTGATTCCCCTAACCAGAGACCATTGGAGCCGTCACTCGGAGCAGGGGGACGGGAGTGGCAGTGCGAAGAAGCCAGAAGCACTTCCACATCAAGTGCACACCCAGTGGTACTTGCAACCGTAGGGGGTATTAAACATTGATTTCTCGGTAATACAAGAGACAAAAGGTATGTTTACAATGTTTACAATGCCCTTCCTCCCCTATTTTATATATTAGCAGTTCCGAGGTCTCAAAACTGCTGACAGATTCACGTTAATAAATCAAGAGAGGTTTGAAGGAAGGCTTCATCCACGGCAAGGATTCAGCTCCCCACAAAGTAATACCTACAAATCACTATCTGCTGACATGGTACATGAATTTGCAGTTCAGCAGCCCAATCATCATTCTGCTTTGCCCTGGCACTGCCTCTGCTGGCTGGCAGCCTCCGCTCTCTCCAACCATGCAAAGTAAATCTACTGCCAAAACAGTATATATCCCTGCTGTTTATAAAACTATTATTACATTTTACGCAGGTGCCAGTGGTAATTCATTGTGAGGCAAGATGGAGCACTGTGTTTTGATTTCCAGTAGTTAATACCTCTGACAGAAGAAGCTATAAGGAAAGTCATAGTCTTGATAAAGCAGGCAACAATCTGTAATCTCTAATGGTATTTCAATTTCAGCAAATAAATAGTTACACAATTTTTCATTGTACTATCTGTATCAATTCCTCACAATTCAAGTCATTCAATAGGAACCTTCATTGTTTACCTCCAGGGGATAAGAGTCTGTCCATGGTCATGTGCTGGACACACAGGTGCACTGCTCGTTACAAGACACCGCTCTGATACACATACTGGAACTGAAGTCAATTCTGTACCTGTGTATCCATCGCAGCCACATTATAACTAGTCCCAACTATCTCCAAATACCCTAATAGAAAACTTTACAAGTAGATTTTAACATGTAAAGTCGTTTGTAAATTTCATTTATATTGTTCAAGTTCTTGTTAGGGTATGTTCACACGCAGTGTTTTCAGGTGTATTTCGGGATGTAAACGCTTCGAAATATGCCTGAAAAAACAGTAGTTCAACGCCTACAAACATCTGCCTATTCAATTCAATGGGAAAAACTGTGTTTCGTTCAGAGGGGGCGTTTTTTTACGCCACCATTTTAAAAAACGGTGTGAAAAAAATGCTGTGTAACAAGAAGGAGCATGTCACTTCTTGAGACATTTCTGGGACTGTTTTTTATTGTGTCAATAGAAAAATAGTTACAAAAACGGCTCAAGAAAAGCTTCCAAAAACATTTTCAGCTTCAAAAACAGCTGAAAATCAGAGGCTGTTTTCCCTTGACTTCGTGTGTGAACATACCCTAAGAATTTTTATTTAGCTCATAATTGAATAAAAGCAGCTTCGGATTTAAGGTCAAGTTACAAACTTCTCCTATTTTGTTGTAATGACACTTATGGATTAAATCACCTGTATCTAAGCAACTGAACTCATAGCAACTTGAAGCACCTTTCATACAAACAGGGCTGGTCATCATTTTTTTTTTCCCGAGTCAGTGTATTAAAGGGGTAAGAACTTCGGAGGCTCTTCAGAGAATGCAGATGTGACCACAGCACACAGGTAGAGTTCAATTTCTTTATTGCTGCCTATTCTGCTGCTTCCCATTGAAATGGCATTAATGTATTTAATACATTTTATTTTATTTTTAGAATATTTTATATTGACTGAGAAAAACAATGTCATGTCAATCATTTTTCTGTTTAAAAAAATAATAATTCTTGCATGGTCTCTTATACAGATTAAGATGTGTAGCTATATAGACAGCTAATTGTGAGTTTTTATACCTATTGTTTTTTCAGGCTTCTCATTTTTATATGTTATCTAAACTATAGTAATAGCACATTTGTGGTTAAATGGGTCTGGTGTTTCTTTTGAAGGCTCCCCAAGTTTATTACATAGATTTGGGATGGAGAGTATTGGAGGGATATGATCACATTATGATCACACAATAGAAGGCAGGCATTGAATAGATGAATACATCAAACGCTGTCCACCTGCCAGGGAAAGAGAAGATACATTGGTAATTGTACTGCGCCATTTAGCTCAATGCCCAAGAGCCCAGCAGAACTACTTGTTTATTGTTGTACAGCTATTGATGTGTAGGTGGTTGTTGGCAGTCCAGAAAGAAAAAAACCTGTTTATTACAAGGCGATATGTCCAGCATTAGATTTTGTATCGTTACAATGGGTGGAACAAACAGGACATTACAAACATTTAAATAAATATATATAGACACATAGACAGTACATAGCAAAAGTTAAAATACAATTACATTTTGCTCTTTTCTGGGCAGCGAATTTTGCATTGATGTTTATAAAATGAGCAAAATTTTCAATAAGTATTTCATGTATATTGTGCAATAGAAGTAGGATTTTCAATACATAAATTCAACAGTTTTACTCTGTAATATTTTATTTGTAGCCCTATCATCTTTTAACAAAACATTTTCACATTGCCCTTTTAGGTTTATTTATATTATATTCAGCCTTGGAACCCTAACTCCTCCTAAAAATTCACACAACCAAATCCCATCCATGTCCTACTGATGCCTTATGCCATTGTTAGGGTGAAGCCTTATGCCATTGTAAGGGCACGTTCAGACGTGGCAAAGTTTTTCCGCTGCAAATGTTGGTGCAGATTTGGGGCAATTACGCAACGAATCGGCACCAACATTTGCATATTTGACAGGTAATTCAGACGTTGCAGAAAAGACAGCGGACTTGCCACAGATTTCAGTTTTTGCATTGCAAAGTCTGAAATCCGCAGTGAAATTCCGCTTCTTCTCCGAAACAGACAGTGCATGAAAATTCCGCAACGCAGCCTATAGTCCGCAGCGGAGTTTTCCGCAACGTCTGAACCAGGGGCGTAACTAGGAAAGACTGGGCCCCATAGCAAACTTTTGACTGGGGCCCCCCCTCCCCTGGGTGTCACACAACCCCCCGTTGTAGATAGTGCCTTTTTTACAGCCCCCCCTGTAGATAACGCCATACAGCCCCCTCTGTATATAGCGCCATACAGTCCCCCCTGTAGATAACGCCATACAGCCCCCTCTGTAGATATCTACAAAGGGGGCTGTATGGCGTTATCTACAGGGGGGCTGTATGGCGTTATCTACAGGGGGGCTGTATGGCGCTATCTACAGGGGGGCTGTATGGCGCTATCTACAGGGGGGCTGTATGGTGTTATCTACAGGGGGGCTGTATGGCGCTATCCACAGGGGGACTGTATGGCGTTATCTACAGGGGGGCTGTATGGCGCTATCTACAGGGGGGCTGTATGGCGCTATCCACAGGGGGGCTGTATGGCGTTCTCTACAGGGGGGACTGTATGGCGTTCTCCACAGGGGGGACTGTATGGCATTCTCTACAGGGGGGACTGTATGGCGTTCTCCACAGGGGGGACTGTATGGCATTCTCTACAGGGGGGACTGTATGGCACTCTCTACAGGGGGGACTGTATGGCGTTATCTACAGGGGGGACTGTATGGCGTTATCTACAGGGGGGACTGTATGGCGTTATCTACAGGGGGGACTGTATGGGGTTATCTACAGGGGGGACTGTATAGCGTTATCTACAAGGGGGACTGTATGGCGTTATCTACAGGGGGGACTGTATGGCGTTATCTACAGGGGGACTGTATGGCGTTATCTACAGGGGGGACTGTATGCCGCTATCTACAGGGGGGCTGTATGGCATTATCTACAGGGGGGCTTTATGGCACCATCTACAGAGGGGGCTGTATGGCGTTATCTACAGGGGGTCTGTATGGTGCTATCTACAGGGGGGCTGTATGGCGTTATCTACAGGGGGGCTGTATGGCGTTATCTACAGAGGGGGCTGTATGGCGCTATCTACAGCGGGGCTGTATGGCGCTATCCACAGGGGGATTGTATGGCGTTATCTACAGGGGGGACTGTATGGCGTTATCTACAGGGGGGACTGTATGGCGTTATCTACAGGGGGACTGTATGGCGTTATCTACAGGGGGGACTGTATGCCGCTATCTACAGGGGGGCTGTATGGCATTATCTACAGGGGGGCTTTATGGCACCATCTACAGAGGGGGCTGTATGGCGTTATCTACAGGGGGTCTGTATGGTGCTATCTACAGGGGGGCTGTATGGCGTTATCTACAGGGGGGCTGTATGGCGTTATCTACAGAGGGGGCTGTATGGCGCTATCTACAGCGGGGCTGTATGGCGCTATCCACAGGGGGATTGTATGGCGTTATCTACAGGGGGGACTGTATGGCGTTATCTACAGGGGGGACTGTATGGCGTTATCTACAGGGGGGACTGTATGGCGTTATCTACAGGGGGGACTGTATGGCGTTATCTACAGGGGGGACTGTATGCCGTTATCTACAGGGGGGACTGTATGGCATTATCTACAGGGGGGACTGTATGGCGTTATCTACAGGGGGGACTGTATGGCGTTATCTACAGGGGGACTGCATGGCGTTATCTACAGGGGGTCTGTATGGCGTTCCCTACAGGGGGGGTCTGTAGGGAACGCCATACAGCCCCCCTGTAGGGAACGCCATGCAGCCTCCCCCTGTAGGGAACGCCATACAGCCCCCCTGTAGGGAAAGCCATACAGCCCCCCCTGTAGGGAACGCCATACAGCCCCCCCTGTAGGGAACGCCATACAGCCCCCCTTGGGAATGCCATACAGCCCCCCTGTAGGGAACGCCATACAGCCCCCCTGTAGGGAACGCAATACAGCGTCCCCAACCCCCCAAAAAAATGCGACCTACAGTGTGAAAAGACAAAAGACATGTATCCCCTCTCCACAGGATAGGGGATACATATGTGATCGCTGGCAGCGATAGGGAGAACGGGGGACCGAAAGTCCCCCAAGTTCTCCATGACTAATCTTTGACTTCCGGCGTCTGCGCAGCTCAATAAAAATGAAAGCAGCACTGGTCACGCATGCGCACAAGCGCTCCATTCATTTCTACGGAGCTGCCGACACAGACCCCGGAAGTCCGAGGTTTGTGATGGAGAACTTCAGGGGACTTTCGGTCCCCCGTTCTCCCTATCAATGCCAGCGATCACACATGTATCCCCTATCCTGTGGATAGGGGATACATGTATTATGTTTAATTGCAGAGCGGGGAGATACCTCCCTGCTCTGCCGTAGTGTTCAGTGACGTCCCGCTGTAGCAGCCGTAGCGGCTGCTAGCGGAGCCTCCGGCCATGGTGGGGGCCCGTGCCGTGCCCCTCATGCCGCGGGCCCCGTAGCAGCCGCTACGGCTGCTATAGCGGTAGTTACGCCATTGGTCTGAACTAACTTGCCTAAAAATGTATTGAAACAAATGTAAAAAACGGCCGCTGGAGAATTCCACTGCAGACTGTCCACAGCGGAATTCCACCACGTCTGGCCGTGCCCTTAGGCTGAATTCATATGCAGCAGACTTTTTGCAGAATTTCTACCACTGTCCTAATGATCTTTGCAGACATCCATGCACATGCAACAGAAACAACCCCATTCAGATGTATCTAATGCATTTCCAGCTGGAGAAATTTCTGCAGCATGTGAATTCACCCTTATTCTTTAGGTAAAGAAAAGCAAAATCACTTCTTTATTGCAAGGAGTGAATTCAAGTCATTTACTCCAGCGCTTTTAAAACTTGAGTTTTGCTTTTATGTTTCAGGCTAGAAAGCGTCCTTAGTCATTGGAATAAAACCTACACCAGTATATATATTTTATATATGAATTTGTTTTTTTATGGAGAATATTATATTTAATACAGTAGATGTCTATGTAAATCATTAGACATACAGCAAGATAATAATATTCATGTGTGTGTTTGTATGTGCATATTTGACACCTTAGCTCCATTATGATAATGTAATAAATGTATAATTACCAGCCTAATCCTCAGCTCTGCTCCATAACTGACAAACCCGCCTGGATTCAATGTAAGTCAATGGCAAGCTGTAGGAACATGCACAGAGCACAGGTGCAGTCTGGGAGATGTAGTTTTCTGATGAAGCTTGTGGTCATGTGGTTAAATGTGTTCAAGAGGTTGTTTCCCTGGGGCTGAAGCTTGTAGAATTTTGGGCACTGTTTACTTGTGGGAACACCAGGACTTTTTGAATTAGCACAATAGGATTTGCAATATGATATTAAGGAAATAAGAAGAATGGAGACTTCATCAAAGCAAACATGAATGTTTTTTTAAATGACATTTATGGATTAATGCTCTGGATAAATTCTTTGATGAACGTCTCCAAAACAATTCCTGCCAGAGTTCCTCTAAAAAGATTCAGATTTTCCCCATAAGGGTGCAGTTACACGTGACAGATTTTTTTGCAGAAATTTCTCCAATTCGAAAATCACTTCCATACATCTGAATGGTTTTATTTCTGCAGCAGGTGCATGGATTTCTGCAAGTTCCATTCAGTTGAATGAAACTGATTTTTATTTGCAGAAATTTCGGCAACAAAATCTGCCATGTGTGACTGCACCCTCAGGGCCGCAGCGGAGTTTTCCGCAACGTCTGCACGAAGATAACTAAAAAGGTGTGGAAACCAATAGACAAACTGTCTGCTAAGAATTTCCACTGCGGACTGTCCGCAGCGAAAATCCGCAGCAATTCCACCACAATTGAAAATGCCCTAACAATGCCCAGCAGAGCTGCTCCAGAAAGACTCCGAGGTCCCTCACAACATCAACTATAAGAGTTTCAGAGACATAGTGCCACAATATTAATGCTCCTATAATAGTACCACCAGCCCAGAAATATGCTCATCAGGCCCTGACAACTATTGCCACAAAAGTGTATATTTAATGCTTTTAACATTTTTTGAATTAGGTTTTATTGGAATACACAATTAAAATAAGGGTAAAGGTAAAAGTATTTGCATGTAGACTAAAGGTATGATGGTCAGTCCTTAGTATTTTCATGTGTAAATTATGCGTAATACCTTTGCAATTCGATTTTAAAGAGTTTTTTGTCATATGTAAATGAGCTCGCATGTCTCCGATGGGCGTTTCATACTAAGGAAGAGTCCAGCATATTTATGAGTTAGCAAAGCAAGCCGCCTCCAGCAAAAGGATTGATGTTACAAATCTCTTCCACCTCTTCCACCTCCGGGATGTAACCTAAAAAATATTGCACATTCGTTATCGGCAGCTGTGCAATGTGATAACCCTGTACCCAACGCTGGCTTCAAATAACTACTTAGCTGCAGGAAAACTGCAATGTGCACCTGCAAGATACTTGATCACAGCACCGGTGCGGGACTTCAGAGACAAGAAGTGGGAGAAACAGGGATGTCAATGAAAAGACTGGAGGCTGATGGAGGCTGGAAAGAAGAAACCCTGATGGAACGGACCATATAATCACATAAGGTGCGGGCAACACTTGGAAATAGAATCACAAAGGTATTGCACATTGTTTACACAAAGAAATATTAAGGACCGACTATCATTTCTCTGGTCTACATGCCAGTGTGAGGGGTTTGGTTCCAAAACCCAGGTTGACAGGTTCCTTAAGATAACAACCAATCAATACAGTAAAATAACCACGAGATACAGTTATGTCCAGCAAGTTGATATAAAGAGCATAAAGAAAGAAGGAAAGGAAGGTCTCATACATGCTAAATCATAAAATTGAAGTGGCAGAATATGAGTCCCGCAGAGACCACGTGGCTTGAAATTTGTCCATAGTATTGTGAATGGAAGCAGTAAAATATTCCATTGAGTGGGTATTCTTAATCCAAGCGTAGAGATCTAATAGGGAGGATGTAGCTGTACGTTTCCAGAAAAGGGCAATGAGGTATTTCGATTCTGTCAGTATATGGAGGTGCTGCCTGGTATTAAATTTTCTAAAGGTCTTAGGGAGGACACTCAATAAGTAAATAAGGGGTTATAGTGGTAAATCTGTGGTAAAGATTTTCAAATGGAGGGAGCAAACCATTGTCCAGAACGGCTCAATTATCAGGAATTCACAGAAAATAGTTGAAGCGTGCCGACATGGTGCACAGCAGGGACTGTGTAGAA
Source organism: Rhinoderma darwinii (assembly GCF_050947455.1). Classification (NCBI taxonomy): domain Eukaryota; kingdom Metazoa; phylum Chordata; class Amphibia; order Anura; family Rhinodermatidae; genus Rhinoderma; species Rhinoderma darwinii. Next base: position 284,055,079 of record NC_134689.1, on the reverse strand, counting down.
TATTGACATTTTTGTAGGCATGTTTACACGCCCCAATTTCCCAAACCACCGACAAACAATTGATGATTTGAAAAATTGTGGCCAAGTATCTGAAGGATATGATATGATCATTGCAAGCCATGCTGCCCACAAATATGAGTTTTTATGGAATTAGGATCGATGAGGAGGATTATATCATTCTTTATTTACATTGGCCAATTATCGTTATAATTTTCCTTCATCTGCAAGAGCCTAATATAACCAACATCACCAAGTAAGTACCCAGTATGGAGGGGACAAGAGTAAATACTCCACCTCACCTACATTTTTATTTTCTTCTAGCTATTTAAATAACGGCTTTCCATTCAAGGTAGTATTGCAGTATGACCATTCAGGCGAAACATAAAGAGGACAGTACATCCGGAACTAATTTTCTCTCTTTGCCACTTACCAGTTCTCCCTCATGAATTTCCATCATTTTGAGCCCACCATTTACAAGGACAGCATAGACTTTTTGGAGTTTTCCACTGCGCAGCTGTCCTGTGTACTGCAGAATATAGTCTCAACTTCATCAATTCTTTAACCCAGGAGATTGTTGTTAATTGTAGTCAAGACTGAATTTCCAGGTTTTGGGAGGAGATATGCTTTAAAGTGAATGTCCACCCATGGGCACTATTTTGTTTTTTTTAACTATATAGGTCAGAAATTTTGTGCTGAGCTCTGTTGGAGCTCTGTTTTTCTGATACAGTGCTCCAAATCCCTTTTAAAGTCATAGAGTTAAATGATAAAATTATGACTGATTGTAGCCACCACTAGAGGGAGCCTGGGATCTTACAGCATACTGTTTGTACATTAAACAATACTAAGACCATATGCAGTAAGCTCCCCCTAGTGTTGGCTGCACACAGGCAGAATTTTTTCATTTAACTATATGTAAATACATGGCTTTGGAGCTATGTATCAGAAAAATACAGCTCTAACTATTATAAAGATATGTTAAGAAATGAATCAGCACAGAATTTTGGACATAAAATGACATTCACTTTAATATTCTTGGCTTTTGTTATAGTCCAGCAAATATGAGGCTATGCACAAGAGATTATTTTGCCGTATAACGACTTTCAAAGAATCTTTTCAGTTTTTCATGGACAAAAGAGATGCTAAACCTTAATTCTAGGGTACTGTGGTCATTCTCTTCCTTCCAAAATATTGTATGAAATTGATATTTTACTTGCAGAGAGAAAAACTGTCATAAAAGTTCCTCCAAAACTTTGAACTTAAGAAAACCTCAAGTTCAAAATTCTGCATTTCTTGAGTCACATTGATGTAAATGATTTGTCAAGGGCATCTCCCCCTTAACAGATGGCCAATGTATAATCAAAGTGAAATGTGTAGTACAAAGTTGATGATGAAAAGTTCATTTTCTGTTTTGACTAAGTTTCCTTGCTATCAAGCAGATTCCCAAAACATGAAAAGGGTAAATGCCAACACATTAGGTCTTAGATCTGATGCCGTATCTTCTGTCTGCTGTCACTTGAGGTTTTTAAAGTCCAAGGTAATTAAAGTTTTTCCTCTCTACAACTATACTTAGGAGAAAAGACAGTCCTGGAAAGACTTGATTCCAGAAGCGCTCAACCCAATGCAGTACAACATCACTGAGGTTATGCCCAATGTGGCACCGGCGACAGCTGCATCTGTGGTGGTTTTCATATTTTTGCTTATACTTATTTGGAATTATGAGGAGACGTCATCAATACCAGGTAAGAGAATTTATTTTACTTTGACTGCCTATTGTTATAGATTACATATTCCATGTCATGCAAATTTACTGCTAACGTTAACAATTAATTCCCTGTGCTAATAAAATATCTATCTATCTATCTATCTATCTATCTATCTATCTATCTATCTATCTATCTATCTATCTATCTATCTATCTATCTATCTATCTATCTATCTATCTATCTATCTATCTATCTATCTATCTATCTATGTTGGCCTTACATTAAATTACTGGAAGTACATAAAATGTATCAGAGCTGATCAGCTGATTGCCACAAGTCTGCTGTCTCTAACCTCCGGTGATCAGCTGTTATCGCCATATCCAGCCATACATATACCCTGCAGTGGCTGCTGTAGGGAAATTGTAGTGTCACCGGCCACACACTCAAATGAATAGCCAACTATGTAATACATGGCAAGGCCGTTATAGAGTCTCTTTATGAGTGGCTCTCCACTCTGGCTCATAGAGGGGGTCTCTATCATGTCCATATGCCCTAATCTATCTATCTATCTTATATAATCTTTGTATCTATCTATCTATCTATCTATCTATCTATCTATCTATCTATCTATCTATCTATCTATCTATCTATCTATCTATCTATCTATCTATCTATCTATCTATCTCATATCTATCTATCTATCTATCTATCTATCTATCTATCTATCTATCTATCTATCTATCTATCTATCTATCTATCTATCTATCTATCTATCTATCTATCTATCTATCTATCTATCTCATATCTATCTATCTATCTATCTATCTATCTATCTATCTATCTATCTATCTATCTATCTATCTATCTATCTATCTATCTATCTATCCATCCATCCATCCATCCATCCATCCATCCATCCATGCATCCATATTCAGATGTATACATTTTATGTATCTTTCTTTCTATCTATCTATCTATCTATCTATCTATCTATCTATCTATCTATCTATCTATCTATCTATCTATCTATCTATCTATCTATCTATCTATCTATCTATCTATCTATCTATCTCATATCTATCTATCTATCTATCTATCTATCTATCTATCTATCTATCTATCTATCTATCTATCTATCTATCTATCTATCTATCTATCTATCTATCTATCTATCTATCTATCTATCTATCCATCCATCCATCCATCCATCCATCCATGCATCCATATTCAGATGTATACATTTTATGTATCTTTCTATCTATCTATCTATCTATCTATCTATCTATCTATCTATCTATCTATCTATCTATCTATCTATCTATCTATCTATCTATCTATCTATCTATCTATCTATCTATCTATCTATCTATCTATCTATCCATCCATCTATCCTACATATTCAGATGTATACATTTTATTTATCTTTCTATCTATCTCTGTCTATCCATCTAACCACCTTAACGTTATATTACTTTCTCAGGTCCTTCCTACTACCTGGGACTTGGGCCGCTGATTTCCTATGGAAGATTTCTTTTGACAGGAATTGGGACAGCATCCAACTATTACAATAACATATATGGAGAATTTGTACGGGTGTGGATTAATGGCGAAGAAACCCTCATTATCAGCCGGTAAATTTGCATTTAGTCCAATGTTATATCCGTTATTGGAAATATTAATGCTAACCACAGATATACATATATTGGATATAACTTGTGTCATCTAGTGAATGACAGCTCATATCTATTCATTCAGCACGCACGATACATTATAAATTCAGACTGGGGCAGACAATCAACACATACAGACTGCAGCCATCAATAGGAGGTTATTACAGTGTATGATATTACGACCAGTTGGGGGATTTGCTTGTTATTGTGGGCCAAATAACAGTTTTGGAGTATAACATCCAATTCAATCACATTATGCTAAAAAGCACTCTGAGCTTGACACATTAAGGTATTATCCACAGACGCTTGCTGCCAGTGAATGAAAATATTAATTGTTTACATTCAAAGATCTTATACTTGTCCTCCTCACACAGCTTCTTTTTTTTTTTTCTTTTTCTTTTACAATGTCTTAGTGTAGGTAAGGGGAGTTTAGGACAGGAGAGAGATAGTGCAGCTGCTGTATTTATTTAACAGAGAATTGCCTAGACATAAATACATACAGTACATACATATAGTACATACATTGTAACAAACCCATCAGCTATGTTATCAGCACCAGGTTACGTCAGGATTTTCAAGCCCCTGAATGAAAACAATGAATATTTCCCTTTACAGACAGCAATCCGAGATCTTGAAACTGGCGATAAACTGTAACACAAACATATAATAAAATGCCATAACTTTTCATACTATAATGAATAATCTTTATTTGTATAGAACAGGTAAACCCTTTAAAACCTTTAAAATGTAACCCGTCACTTTAAACTTCTGGAGTCAAAGGCTTTTTCTTCTGTCCATACAATTTCTATGGGGTAATTTACGCAAACTGCCTCATCTTTACATCATGGTAGTGATCGATCAAAGGAAATAAAATGGAGTTTCCTACTGTGATTGTTCATTGGCGGTCCTCCAGATTCCCTAACGAATAATTTCTTGTAATCCCACAACCTACATCTATTAGCCATGTACAAGTGGGGGAGCTCCAGGGGATTAAGCTGGGAAATCAAGATACTGCCCTTGTGTTGTGCCAGAACATAGGTTTTTCATTTATTTACTCTGTGAATTGGGAGAGGGGCTATGGGAATGGCCATCAGCTCATTACAACAGCCCCTCTGGTCTTCCGATTCGCAGAACATGGGTGCTGCTCTCCTATGTCTTCCAGTTTGCAAATACCTTTAGGGTGCACACACATGCAGCGGCAATGAGGGGGCTGCTCGCCACGCCATTCCTGGAGGGTGTATATGCACGCAGTATTTGCCATGGTTTTCGCACAGTTGTGGTCGCAGTTTTAAATAGGTGGACTTCCTATTGTATTCAAAGTTGCGACCACAATTGCGGGAAACCACAACAAAAACCACATAAAACACACAAGCAGAGGTGATGAGGTGTCAGAACGCAATGCATGTAAATAATTTCAGTTTTTAAGATGCGATAATGGTGCAGCTTTCTGACCCAACATTACCCGTATGTATGAATCAATGCAGTGAGCATGGGGGAAACGTTGTACATAATAATAGGACGTAACTTCAACTTTTTACTCATACAGATGAAAATAAATCCTAAAAACTAAACCACCCTAATATCATCTCTACATTACTTATCAGAAATATCAAAAAATCTGTGCAACAGCTCCCCCCATAGACAGGCAAATGTACTGTACTTGAACAAAGATTCCCGACTAATCTCCTTCCTGAGATGAATATTTATTTATGTATTAGCTGATGGTGTATTCCCTTTGAAATGATCAGAAAGAATTGCAAAAAGGTGAAGGATCAAAAGTGGGCAGCGTCATAGCCTCCACATGCCAGGCATCAATTGGCACCAATTATATGTATAACACAAAAGAAGTAAAAATGACATCAAGGTGTCCTTTACTATAAAATAAGATGATAAGAGAAGCCATAGAGGAAATCCTGGTGGGGGAGGGGTGAACATGGCTGCAGGACATTTTGTGCTGTGTATATACTTGTGTTTGGCAGTCATTAAGATCTTTTAAATTTTTTTGCTTACTGCGTGCTGTCCATCTATCTCTTATCTATTCATTTCTAGTACAAGTAAATTTTCTTATCTGTAACATCCCATTGCTGAAATGATCTGTTTATCACCCATAACGCCCTAATGCGCATGGATAAACTGTGTGAACAGGGCCTTACAGAGGCACACACAATCGTTTGTTTTTATAAAAAAAATTATTACAAAACCGCATGTCACAGTATTCTCCCCAGAAGGAATTTCTCCGTAATATAGCACCAAATGGAACATGCCCGATTATTTTCTCATAGATCTGTGAGGGAAAAAAAAGTTTGTATGTCTCTCTATGAAATCAGTCATATGGAGATACCGTATAGCCCCATAGATTTCCATGGGTTTTGTACATGAGCCCTCATGCAGATGTCACTGTTTTCATGTAGATTCCAACAGGAGCAGAACAGAATTGACACCTTTTTTTATTATATACTTGATCCTCAAGGTCCTTACCACATACTGTAGGTGTCATATAATATAAACTTCTTATTTCATTCGTTTTTACTACAACTTTAGGATATACTTTTATAGAATTCACATAGCGTACAAAAGATATATAGCGCTGAATATGGCCTCAAATAATAATCTACATTTGTCATTTTTCCTATAGATCTTCAGCAACGTGCCATGTGATGAAACACAGTCATTATGTGTCAAGGTTTGGCAGTAAATTGGGATTACAGTGCATTGGTATGAATGAGAATGGGATTATTTTCAACAGTAATCCGACTCTGTGGAAAATCATACGGCCTTACTTTAACAAAGGTAAATATTTTGTAAGCGATTATTAGATAATAATAGTGCATTTAGTTTAGATATGTTGTGGAGAAAGAACAGAAGAACATATTCAGAAAGCGTAGAGTTAGCACCAGATCACAAGGGCCATTGACTGGAACCATCCAAGATCAGATTATGCGGAAAAAAATATATAATCTAAAACATGTAACATTCAAAACAATCTGCACAATTTTTCCAGTAGTATAAGATGTATTCTATACATTACCAATACTTGGTTTTATACATGATATTGTCCTGGTAGTAAAGGTATTGCATTGCCACCTGCTGGCAATGGTCAACACTGCAGCACATTTAAATGCTATTTATGTAATCGGGCACACTTTAGGGGTTAAAGTTAATACAATGTATATTATATGAACCCAAAATATAACTTTTAATAGAAAATAGTGACTACACTTAAGCAGTGAGTCTTAAAAAACTTTTATTTGCCCATTTAGTAATTTTCTGTATTTTCAATAGTATCATAAAACCTCTCTATTCTAAGGGTATGTTCACACGCAGTGACCAAAAACATCTGAAAATAAGGAGCTGTTTTCATGCGAAAACAGCTCCTGATTTTCAGATGTTTTTGTAGCAACTCACGTTTTTCGCTGCGTATTTTAAGGCCGTTATTGGAGCTGTTTTTCAATGCAGTCAATGAAAAACGGCTCCAAAAACGTCCCAAGAAGTGACATGCACTTCTTTTTTACAGCGACGCGTAAAATTGCACCTCGTGGGAACAGAACACTGTAAATCCCATTGCAAGCAATGAGCAGATGTTTGTAGGCGTAATGGAGCCATTTTTTCAGGCGTAATTCGAGGCGTAAAAACCCCGAATTACATCTGAAAACACTGCGTGTGAAGATACCCTTATTGTTAACTGCAGTAGTACTAAATTTAGTACTAAATGTTTGCTGGTAGTCAATAGGAGAATATGAAGTTTCTACAGATATTGTGGTAGTGAAAGTTATAACTGGCATAAACTAAGATCAGGCAATATTAAGATGCCCCAAATGGATCACAGTGGCTTTATGATAAATTTGGTGTATATTGCTGGACACTTTTATCTTCCTTAGGCCTCGTTCACATCAGAGTTGGGGTCCCGTTCTGACGTTCTGTCTGAGCTTTCCGTCAGAACGGGACCATGAACAGACACAGACTGACATGTTTCCGTTTCCATATTGCTTTCAGCAAAACGACGGGTCCGGTGCACAACAGAGACAAACGGAAACCATGGGCACCGGATCCGTCACCATTGAAATCAATGGTGATGGAAACGGAGACCTCTGGTTTCCGTCTGTGTCTGTTCATGGTTCCATTCTGACGGAAAGCTCAGACGGAACATCAGAAGAGGACCCCAACGCAGATGTGAACAGAGCCTTATACAAACTCTTAGTTTTTGTTTGGTGCATTTTGGCGCATTCTAAGTCACGCCTCCTCAGCTAAGTTATATATACCCTTTTCTAGTGTCTAGTTAGGCGCAAATATCTGTACTTAAATTAGTCTATAATGAAATGCATCAAAATGTGCCACGTTCTTAGATACAGACACAGTAGTAAATCTGGCCTATTGTGGCATGTTTATCGACATTGGCGTGTCACTGGGCAGTGTGCCTGTATGTAACTTTAGTGCAGCACTTGCTGTATTCATGCACAAGGTACGAGCTGTTTTGCAGCTACTGAGCTAGACTGCACCTAGCATAACCCACTGCCACTTTACCCATTGGAAATTTGGTAGCTTACTTTGGGTAAAGAAGTTGCACTGTGACTGTGTGCTACCTGCAAGTCATGCCTCTTTTATCAAACACTTTGCAAGTGTCCAAAAAAGCAATAGGAGGCTTGATAGATACGGTGTTTAAAGAGGCTCTGTCACCAGATTTTGCAACCCCTATCTGCTAATGCAGCAGATCGGCGCTGCAATGTAGATAACAGTAACGTTTTTATTTTTAAAAAACGAGCATTTTTGGCCAAGTTATGACCATTTTTGTATTTATGCAAATGAGGCTTGCAAAAGTCCAACTGGGCGTGTTTACAGTAATACACACCCAGTTGGACTTTTACTGTAAACACGCCCAGTTGGACTTTTGCAAGGCTCATTTGCATAAATACAAAAATGGTCATAACTTGGCCAAAAATGCTCGTTTTTTAAAAATAAAAACGTTACTGTAATCTACATTGCAGCGCCGATCTGCTGCAATAGCAGATAGGGGTTGCAAAATCTGGTGACAGAGCCTCTTTAACCTGAATACCTTTCTTTTCAATGCAATTGTTCCAGAAACTTGGTGCAAATACATTGATAAATATGCCTCAATTCTTTTTTTGCTCCCGTTTTTGTCCCCAGTGGAGTTTTTGTGGCGCTTTGAGGGAGTTTACTACCGATAGACTTCAGTTTTAACAGAAGCTAGCTACCTGAAAAACTGCAACTGCCTTTGTTGCAGTATTTGGAGGAGATTTTATGTATAAAGAAGGCGCCAAATGTAGATATGTAGTTAAAGGGGTATTCAAATCATAAACCTTTATGCCACAGGATATGCCATAAATGTATGATCGATGCAGGTCTCGCTTCTAGTATCCTCACCAGTTTCATGGGTGCCTCGTGACTCCTGTTTACCGAATCACAGTGGCCGCATTCCCTATTGCATTCAATGGAGCGATGCATGGAAGCACAGCCTGTTCAATTGAAGTTTGAGGGAGTTATGGAAAGAGCGGAGCAAGCAGCTTTAAGAATGGCACCAATATGTAAAAAACTGTAAAGTGTTGGTCGGAACTATTTGTTTTGCAGCCAATTGCCATATGTAGCAGCTATCTTCTCTAAAAGCAGTTTTTAAACATTATTCTAAAGGTTGAGTTCTCACTGGGCGGATACGGTACGTAACAGCATGCAGCGTATCCGCCCTTTGCGCCGCAGGGAATTCCGGGCAAAAACACGCACCAAACTGTGGTGCAGTTTTTCGCCTGGAATGTCCGCTGCGGAAAACTGCTAGCAGGTCGGCCTCCTGGGATGAAATGTGATTGGCTGCAGCGGCGGTCAAATGGGATGAAGCGTCATCCCAGATGGCCAGCCCTCTGACTTCATCCAGGCTGGCCTCTTGGGATGACGTCTCATCCTATGTGACTGCCTCTACAGCCTGTGTTAGGCTGTAGCAGTCACATGGGTTGAAATGTCATCCCGGCTTGGAGGAAGAAACACTCGGTAAGTATAAGATTAAAGTTTTTTTCTGAGTTGCGTTTTCTGCAACGGAATCATTTGCGAACCCGGCGCAAAAAACTTAACTACTGCGTTTTACCTCCCCATTGAATTCAATGGGGAAAACCCTCAACAAATAAGCAGTGTTTACGCAAATACAATTGACCTGCTGCGGAATAAAATTCCGCACTGCAGGCAAACTTCTGAGCGTTTTTTCCGCCCTGTATTTACGCAGCGTGAGGATGAGATTTGTTTTATATCATCCACATTGCTGCTACTGTATTTGCTGCGGATTTTCCGCAACTAATTCCATTGCGGAAAATCCGCAGTATTTACGCAACGTGTGAACTGACCCTTAGACTTTCTTTTATGTACATGGCCATATCACAAATGCGGATCACAATTACCATGGTCATAGATAGCAATTTTTTTTTTTCATAGCTCTATGAGAATGTATGAAAAAAAAAAAGTAAGATACTCCAATGTGTGCTGTGTTATGGAAAATATTCTAGGGGAAAATACAGTGTGACAAAGAGACACCATACAGTGGCACATGGGGTGTCACAGAAAGAAAAGTGTGTTATGAATATTAGATTGATATTAGTAAGTGATTAAAGGGGTATTTTCATCTGAGACATGTATGGCATATCCATAGGATATCCCATAAATGCTTGATAGGTGCAGGCCCCATCTCTGGGATCCGCACCTATCTGGAGAACGAGAATGCTCAGCTGTTTCCAGCTGTTTCATGTGTGCGGCCACAACTCCATTCATTCTCTGCCTGGATGTGGCCACTTCACCAGTCAGGACAGGGGTTGGGGGACCCCTGTTCCCCAGGTAGGTGTGGGTCCCAAAGGAGGGTACGGCACCTATCAGACATTTATGGCTTATCCTGTTAATATGTCATAAATATCTGAGATGGGAATAACCTTTTGAGATAAAATGCTGGAAGGTGAAAGGTTCTCTTTAACATTTAATTTTGGGTTGTCTACTGGAGATTCCCTATCCTTACAAGAGAGTTTTATATTCAGGGCAAGTAATGGAGATGCCAGCCTACTCTCTAGGGGAACCATATGCCAAAGGGATGAGGCCATCTGCATCTGAACCTACTCCAACTAATAAAAAAGCTAATTACCAAAACGTGCGTCGAGTCGCTTCCTGGGCACACTGATCACTCTATACTAATGGGTAAGACACTTGGTTTTTGATACCCTATGGTATTTGGCAAGTTCTGATATTTTGAGAGACAGCATGGGGGTTTTTAGTTTCTGCCATTTTGTAGTGTTTAAACCAGATTTTGCAACCCCTATCTGCTAATGCAGCAGATAGGCGCTGCAATGTAGATTACAGTAACGTTTTTATTTTTAAAAAACGAGCATTTTTGGCCAAGTTATGACCATTTTTGTAGTTATGCAAATGAGGCTTGCAAAAGTCCAAGTGGGCGTGTTTAAAAGTAAAAGTCCAAGTGGGCGTGTATTATGTGCGTACATCGGGGCGTTTTTAATACTTTTACTTACTGGGCTTTCTGACGAGAAGTATCATCCACTTCTCTTCAGAACGCCCAGCTTCTGGCAGTGCAGACACAGCGTGTTCTCGAGAGATCACGCTGTGACGTCACTCACAGGTCCTGCATCGTGTCAGACGAGCGAGGACACATCAGCACCAGAGGCTTCAGTTGATTCTGCAGCAGCATCGGCGTTAGCAGGTAAGTCGATGTAGCTACTTACCTGCAAACGCTGATGCTGCTGCAGAATCAACTGTAGCCTCTGGTGCCGATGTGTCCTCGCTCGTCTGACACGATGCAGGACCTGTGAGTGACGTCACAGCGTGATCTGGCAGAAGCTGGGCGTTCTGAAGAGAAGTGGATGATACTTCTCATCAGAACGCCCAGCTAGTAAAAGTATTAAAAACGCCCCGATGTACGCACATAATACACGCCCACTTGGACTTTTACTTTTAAACACACCCACTTGGACTTTTGCAAGCCTCATTTGCATAACTACAAAAATGGTCATAACTTGGCCAAAAATGCTCGTTTTTTAAAAATAAAAACGTTACTGTAATCTCCATTGCAGCGCCTATCTGCTGCAATAGCAGATAGGGGTTGCAAAATCTGGTGACAGAGCCTCTTTAACACAAATCCTAAACTATATTGAACTCTTATGTGTTTGCTGGCCACTTATGCTTAGCAAATACCACTCCCTGTCTGCCATGTACTGTGGATATACATAGACACTACTATCCTGTCCATTTATACTATCTGCGTTTGTGTATTTAAGTGTTTGTACTACCATTCATATACTGACCTGGCTTGTATTAGACTATCGACATCACACCCTCTATTTTCACCTGCTATGTATTCCCGTATACGGCTAATAATCACATGATATTGATATCTTGTCGTTTTCTTTGGCCCTTATACAGTTAATCCTGTTTGGTTCTCCTGTATATTTTTTCCATTACTTTGTTTCTGTGTATTTAATAAAAATTTAGATTTTTCAATTTCTCATACTATTTACAGTTCATGACTCCCTTCTTTCTCTTTTGTATGCTAATATCAAATGGACCTAACCCATCTTTCACTTCTTAACTCTCTCTTGTCCACAGCTCCCTGTATTTAGAAAGCACTGCTCTTTTAACATTTGATTTGGTCATTCCATTCTTCTGCTCCATCATATGAGCAGAAGAACGAGAATGACGAGAATGACGACAATGACGGATCCATCACATGACGCACACCGGCACCACCTGATTAAATCCATTGACTTTAATGGGTTCCAACAGGTTCCATGATGGTTTCCCCTTATTTATTAAATAGCGCTAAATTCTTTGCTATATCCTACAGGATTTTTTACAGAATCTGCAACGAAGGCTCCTAAGAGAGCCTCCAACGCAGATGTGAAGTAAGCCTTGTACAGCACCATGTTAAGCAAATGACTTTGTAAATGTGAGAGTTCACTCAGAATTTATTTTCTTCAAAGAACCCCGTCATAGGTAGTTTGTTGTAGTCTGAGAATAGATATGTTCCTGAAGGCCACATAAATACATTACTGTTGCCAGCTCGTTTAGACATTCAACAAGATTTTCACTTTTCTTGAGATTGCCATTGACAATGAAAAACTTATAACAAATCTACTTAGCATAGCAGTGTTGTATAAGGTATGAGACTCACACAAGCTCTGCTGTACTGCCACTTAGTTATTTACACTTATAAAAAGAAAAAAAAGAAAAGTCTTTACAGAACAATCAATGTTGACCGGTACACACAAATTTCTCTTTTTTATGTGGCAATTATAATACTTTTTTCTGGAAGATGCAGCAGCCGGGCACATTTGATGGTATAATGGCTTGGTTTACTGCCTTATTTAAAAAAAAATACCATTTGTTCATGCAGTATTTTACAAAGCAAAAGTACGATTTTGCACCTTTTAGCAATCAGGATCATTCCTATCATCCACATCTACTTCTCCATTTCTTACCATCAGTAGACACTGGACTGGATAAAAACTATCCCAGATGAACCCCCCATGTAAGGCTAGGGCTACACGATGGCTTTGATCACGACACAAGTCGCACGACCAAAGATCGCTGTGTCTTGCTACCATTGCAGGTAATAAAAGTGAATGTGGTTGCTTTGCAACCCTCAAGTTTCTGCGACCATGACTCCACAGTTGCATGATGTTCAGTGGGTTTGGATTCCTTACATACAGTAGTATTGCGTTCAATTGCCGGTCGCAAAGCGACCATTTTTACTTTCATTGCCTGCGATGCAGGCAGCACAACACAGCGATCTTTGGCCGTTCGACCTATGTCACAACCAAAGTCACCGTATAGCCCTAGCCTAAAGGATAAGGCAGTTCCGCTTTCCCCCACCAGAGTATTTCGGGGCTTTGAAGTGTTACACAGCCTACATAAAATGTCAAACGCTAAGGCCACACCTGCTAGATTCCATTACAGTGGTGTACTCTACTTGCATGTAGGTCTGGGCGATTTTGACAAAAAATAGAATCTAGATTTTTTTTTCAACACTGGACGATTTTCGATTTGAATCTTGATTTTTAGATTTTTGTTAAATAAACTGAAAAAAAATAAAATACCATGATAGGGTATTTATGGTACATTGCTAGTAAACAATGTACAGTATATATGGTGTGGCGCATATGAGCAGCAGGAGAAGAGTGAGACCTGAGGTAAAATACACTTAAGATCCTGGTCGCATAAATTTTTTCCTACGGTTAGTGTGTACGCCTGGAAAGATCCAGACATACACGCTTAAGGCCCTTTTACACTAGGCAATTATCGGGCAGATAAGCATTCATAGAACGCTCGTTGCCGATAATTGCCCTGTGTAAACAGGGTAGTGATCAGCAGTAGAATGAGCAAACGCTCGTTCATCAGCTGATCGTATAGTTTTAAAAAAATTTAATATTATCGTTGTTGGCAGCACATCTGCCAACATGATAATAAGGTATGGGGTTGAGCGATCGGAGTAAGGAGCGCTCGTCCACATACATGGCTCCTTGTGACTGGAGCAAACAAGCACCGATCAAGGAGCTGTCTTGTTGATCAGCGATCGTTGCACTGGCCAAAATTGGCCAGTGTAATAAACCCTTTAACATGTATTTATATTACAATTAGCCTGGCGTAAATTATAATAAATTTGTTGGGCCGCAGTGGTCACAATCTTTCCCAAAGGTCAAGCCTCTTTCTACAAAAGTGTAGTGGGTGGCGCAAACATGGCAATATTGGGAATTATTGTCTTTTGTCACAATGTATGATGTTTTTGAACTTTTCTTGTTAATCTTTTAGCTTTGTCTGGTCCTGGACTTCTACAGACCACGGAGCGCTGCATTAACTCAACCAATCATTTCCTGGCAAAGCTGAGTGATGTCACTGATGATTTTGGTAAAGTCAATGTGCTTAAGCTCATGAGACTGATTATATTAGACACCTCCAACAACCTCTTCCTCAGAATTCCATTAGATGGTAAGTAAATCAGTAAACCTGCACAGTGTTCAATTTGAAGGTCAATGGGGTTATTTATGGAAACTGATGCATAAGAGAAGTAGAAGTTTTCATAAGGGTAACCACTCATATTACCCTCTCCTTCAGTCTACGTTTATACCTAAGTAAAATAGAATTCCTTGTCAGTTCAGCAGTAAATACATTATATCTAAACAATCAGACGGTAGAATCTTTGCTTATATCAATTCTTTTGATTCTTTTAGTATTCTTTTCATGATGCTCAGGTTAAGAAAACTGTCCCTTTTCAGAAGATTTTTTTTTTCTCTGATGGTTTCCTGTATTACTTAGTATTAATCTTGTGACTGATTAACAAATTGTGACTGAAAATACTCTACCATGAACCCGCAATAAATAGTATTTGTCAACAAATGCACGCAGTGAGCTCACTCATTGAAGGAGCCAATATTTCCTCCTTATGCATGGAATCTATCCAAGCAAACAACCCCCCTGTGCTTGTGTACTCTCTACATTATGGAAAATACTTATTCTGATGTTCAGTAGAAAGCGATGAGACCACAAAAGGTTCTGCTTATAATATATTAGTATGAAATGGGCCACCTCATATTATTATCAAGCTGCATTTTATAATCTTTGAATCTCATTATATCTTTTATATTGACCCCTTCATCATAAATAATGTGTTGTAGCAGCAGCTTCTAAGTTCATTTAAAGTAATCTTGAGCCCCATTGCATAACCTGGAGATGTTCCCACTCCTCCCGGACATGAAAGGCTTGTGATGATTTTTTTTGGTCTCTACACTACTCTAATCTGTTTTGTCTTTTCCTCCTTTTCTTGGTGTTCCAGTGATCTCTATTGATTTTCTCACTCTAGTCGGTCATCATCAGTGGCGTAACTGCCGCCGTAGCAGCCATAGCGACTGCTACGGGGCCCGCGGCATGAGGGGGCCCGTGTCGCCCGCCGGCACGGGCCCCCACTATGGCCGCAGGCTCCGCTAGCAGCCGCTATGGCTGCTACAGCGGGACGCCACTGAACACTACGGCAGAACAGGGAGGTATCTCCCCGCTCTGCCATTAAACAAAAGACATGTATCCCCTATCCACAGGATAGGGGATACATGTGTAATCGCTGCATTGATAGGGAGAACGGGGGACTGAAAGTCCCCTGACGTTCTCCATCGCAAACCTCTGACTTCCGGGGTCTGTGTCGGCAGCTCCGTAGAAATGAATGGAGCGCCGGTCGCGCTTGTGCGCATGCGTGACCAGCGCTCCTTTCATTTTTATTGAGCTGCCGACACAGACCCCGGAAGTCAGAGGTTAGTCATGGAGAACTTCTGGGGACTTTCGGTCCCCCGTTCTCCCTATCAATGCAGCGATTACACATGTATCCCCTATCCTGTGGATAGGGGATGCATGTTATTTGTAGGACACTATAGGTCGCATTTTTTTGGGGGGGGGGACTGTATGGCGTTCCCTACAGGGGGACTGTATGGCTTTCCCTACAGGGGGGGCTGTATGGCGTTCCCTGCAGGGGGGCGCTGTATGGCGTTCCCTGCAGGGGGGGGCGCTGTATGGCGTTCCCTGCAGGGGGGGGGGCGCTGTATGGCGTTCCCTGCAGGGGAGGGCGCTGTATGGTGTTCCCTGCAGGGGGGGCTGTATGGCGTTCCCTACAGGGGGGGCTGTATGGCGTTCTCTACAGGGCGGGCTGTATGGCGTTATCTACAGTGGGCGCTGCGCCATACAGCCCCCCACTGTAGATAACGCCATACAGTCCCCCTGTAGATAACGCCATACAGTCCCCCTGTAGGGAACGCCATACAGTCCCCTCTGTAGATAACGCCACACAGTCCCCCCTGTAGATAACGCCACACAGTCCCCCCTGTAGATAATGCCACACAGTCCCCCCTGTAGATAACGCCACACAGCCCCCCCTGTAGATAACACCATACAGCCCCCCTGTAGATAACGCCACACAGTCCCCTGTAGATAACGACACACAGTCCCCCCTGTAGATAACGCCACACAGTCCCCCTGTAGATAACGCCACACAGTCCCCCTGTAGATAACGCCACACAGTCCCCCTGTAGATAACGCCACACAGTCCCCCCTGTAGATAGCGCCACACAGTCCCCCTGTAGATAACGCCACACAGCCCCCTGTAGATAACGCCATACAGCCCCCCCTGTAGATAACGCCACACAGTCCCCCTGTAGATAACGCCACACAGTCCCCCCTGTAGATAACGCCACACAGTCCCCCCGTAGATAACGCCACACAGTCCCCCTGTAGATAACGCCATACAGTCCCCCCTGTAGATAACGCCATACAGTCCCCCTCTGTAGATAACGCCGTACAGCCCCCTCTGTAGATATCTACAAAGGGGGCTGTATGGCGTTATCTACAGAGGGGGCTGTATGGCGTTATCTACAGGGGGGGCTGTAAAAAAGGCACTATCTACAAGGGGGGGGGGTTGTGTGACACCCAGGGGAGGGGGGGCCCCAGTCAAAAGTTTGCTATGGGGCCCAGTCTTTCCTAGTTACGCCCCTGGTCATCATCCACAGTTATCACAAACTGCACCTTTTCTCTGAGTGTAGATGAGTCCATGGGGCAAATATTCATTTTGCTACCATAGACCTGTATACCCTGGCACAGGCAGAGAGGTGCCACCACTGGCCCACAGCAACTGGGATACGTGCAGCCACAGCCTCGACAGCTAAATTACTCGGGAAAGTTTAGGGTTGTTGTTACCCAATATGTGGTCAATTGCTTCTTATAAATCAGGATTTAATGGTTTTCTTCTTTTATAACAACAATCCTTCTTTTAAAAAAAAAATTAGATCATAATACTAGTGATTAAGTAATTATTCTTTAACTATATAAGTGCTTATATAAGAAAAAAACAATATTGTTGTCAATGTTTTCCCCTTCTGAAATAACTCTGGGTATGTGCTGTACTTGAACCAGAACATCTATTGATCTAAAACCAAAAATGGGAATACAGCTTAGGAAAATAGTGAAGGCAGTGAAAGCTATCCCATGAGTATGGTTTACTTCTACCTTCTCCGGGGATCAATTTAGTATTGTTTCTGCCATAAACTGGGAAAGGTCGTGATGCATTTACGTCAGCTAAGCTGTGTGATTCCCTATTCAATGACATTTACAATTCATTTAGTTGGATAGAACTCAGGTTGGATGTACATGCTATAATTTTGCATACAACCAATTAATTCCAGCTGCATCTATAAATAAATACCATATGTAAATGACCCATAGTAATTATTTTCTATGGATGATAATAGCTGCCATCGTAACTGAAATGAATCTGACATGCATAGATTTTGTGTCTTTAGAGATGCTCTATTGGGGTGATCGCCATGTCGAAACAGCAGTCTTTAACCTTGTCAGCATTGGAATGGCTGACTTCCTGATTTCAGAATGTGATCATTATTACAGAGGAATCATTTGTATCCTGTAGAAGAAATTCTGGATGTAAACACTGTTGAATTATGCATAATTAGGGTATGTTCACACGAGGTCATTACGTCCGTAATTGACGGACGTATTTTAGGCCGCAAGTACCGGACCGAACACAGTGCAGGGAGACGGGCTCCTAGCATCATAGTTATGTACGATGCTAGGAGTCCCTGCCTCGCTGCCAGACAACTGTCTCGTACTGAAAACATGATTACAGTACGGGACAGTTGTCCGGCAGCGAGGCAGGGACTCCTAGCATCATACATAACTATGATGCTAGGAGCCCGGCTCCCTGCACTGTGTGCGGTCCGGTACTTGCGGCCGAAATACGTCCGTCAATTACGGACGTAATGACCTCGTGTGAACATACCCTTAGGGTATGTTTTCCCCTAAAAAAACCCTTGGGATCCCCACCGGTCAGCCGAATGAAGGGGCCTATTCATTTCTTACCCAGACAGTGTCGTGCATAAGAGTGTGCCTGGTACTGCAGTTCAGAGGTTCAGCCCTATTCATGTGAATGGGACTGACCTGCAGAACGAAGCACAGTCATTCATATGGACAAGACACATTGATGATGTAAACAATTAAACAGATCCTTCTTTCTGACAATCAGCCCCCACCAATCAAATATTGATGGCTTATCCTAAGGATAGGCCATCTATGTTTAAAACTACACAAACCTTTTTAAAAAAGCATCTGTTACTGACTTTTTATCAGGAATTTGTAATTAGTGTAAATGAGTCAAAGGGATGTGCTTATCTCTAAATGAGTCTATTGGGTGGAGCTTATAGATAATTTTTGAAAGGGCTTTGACCAGTGACATTCACTCATCAGCAGTAAAAGTAAAGGAATCTTCTCAATCATGTACTGTAAGAGAACTAGGCAGGGGTGGGACCCTAATGAATATTTATGAGCAGTCATATTAATGTAAGAAACACAATGATGAAAACCATGAATATCACAGTGTTAAGTATTTAAAGACAATAAACCTCACATAATGCAAAATATTCCTATTTCATTTAATATAATTAGTGTAAAAAATACAGAAACTGCATTTTGGTGAAGATGCGATTTTGATAAAGAAGTTTGTCTCGATTTTATGGAGATCATGGCAATATGCATAAGTTGCAGAATACAAGGATTGTTTTATATAGATGGATGCTCGTAGTCATATGTCATGTTCTTATCATTTTATCATTGTCGTTCCAGAGAATGACATTGTTGTAAAGATTCAGAAATACTTTGATGCGTGGCAGGCACTTCTGCTGAAACCAGACATATTCTTTAAAATTTCCTGGCTGTACAAGAAGTATGAGAAATCAGCGTGAGTTCCCAGTGTCTAAACAAAGCTCTCCCCACTGTGAATGTAATTGTGTATGAATAAAAAAATTATTTTGCTGATTCTAAATGTAACCATCCTCTTTGTATTTCAGCAATGATTTGAAAGAGACTGTTGAAATTCTCATTGAGCAGAAGCGGCGGGAGCTTGCCACTTCAGACAAGCTGGATGAGAATATTGATTTTGCAACAGAGCTTATTTTCGCACAGGTGTGTAGTAAAAATCAGTTTAAATAAATTCATGTATAAGTAAGTGCGTGGAGAATAGCAGATGGCACTTTGCCTACAAATCTAAGAGCGGAATGCTAAAAAGGATCCATTCTGATCTAATCTAAAACATCATCTCCGGCCCTATGCACACGGCAGTTCCATATAAATGCCTACGCACTACGGGCCCGTATGGCAATCCATGAGCCACGGTGTGGTGATGTGATGTCACATAACATGCCCATGGCAGCGAATCATGGCACACCCCTGCAACATTGTGAACACTGGAGCGTGCCGTGATTGGCTATCATAGTCCTATCATGTGACGTCTCAAAGGCCATAAAGTCATCACCTGGAGGCCGGCAGCCTTTTTTGCAACCATATAAACAGTTAAAAAAAAAATATTTCCCTATATTTAGCACAATAAAGGGGTTTTCTGAAATTCACATGAATCTCAGGAAACCCTTTTAAGATAAATCATTGCATAGTAAAACGTTTAGAATTTTTCTAATATACTTTTAATACTATACTTTATTTTTTTCAATTTCTTACACCATGTTAAATTTCTGTTTGTTCTAAGTGAATGGAAACATTGTTGTAAAAACCCATGCAGAACTACTACTTATCATAGCTAAGAGTACGCTACAAGTGAGAGAGAGATTTGTGCTTTCATCTATAGACATATCAAAAAGATTTTATTGGTAGGGGTCTATAAACTAAGATGTCTCCTACAGTGGGCCACGATCTTCTTTGTTTTATGGCTTTTAAATCTCCCAGTCATATTTGTTGAGTTTCCATTGAAGTCAATGTATCTGCTGCTCCTGCGTGCTTGCTGCAGCCCTCTCATTGTTGTAATTAGAGGGGGAACCCACTAATGGATATGGTATTTTTTGGCAGGTCTCGATGACATGTCAAAGGATAAAGGTGACCATTTATTTTAAATTGAAGAGACTGTAATGATCCATGTACAAAAAAATATTACTCACTTAAATATTTCTCTTCTTCAAGAACCAAGGAGATCTGACTGCTGAAAATGTGAACCAGAGTATTTTGGAGATGCTGATAGCTGCTCCTGACACCATGTCTGTCTCTCTGTACTTCATGCTAATGCTGATCGCTCAACATCCAAAAACTGAAGAGATGATATTGAATGAGATCAACACTGTTGTTGGTAAATATCACATGGACAAGCACATTGACAGTCATGGGTTCTCTTATCGGTGGCAGACATTAGTGGCATATCGCTAGGACATGCTACCAATTTCCGATTGGAGGGGTTCTGACCACTTTTAACTTTGCTGATCACAATTCTTCTCCTCTGGACAACCGCATACTGTCCCGTACTGTAATCATGTTTTTAGTACGGGACATTAAATGATGCTAGGAGCACGGCTCCCTGCAGTGTGTTCGGTCCAGGACTTGCGGCCGAAATACGTTCCGTCCTTTACGGACCGAACATGCTCGTGTGAATCCAGCCTTACTGGCCAACAATGCTGAGGCCTTATGCACACGACCATAAATTTTGATCTGCAATTACGGACTGTAATTGCGGATCAAAATACTGATCCATTCATTTATATGGCCAACTGACACCTTCCCGTATATTTATGGGAAGGTGTCTGGGCCATAGAAAGCATCCATAAAAATTAGGACATGTCCTATTTTTGGATTTTACGGACCGTGCTCCGATATTTTATAATTTGAGCACGGACTGCAAATGCGTGTTACTGTCTGCGGCCGGCTGTGCCTGTAATCACGGGCCGTGCACACGGTTACAGCCGTGTGCATGGGGCCTGACTCTGAAGACAGCTAGGCAGAAACGACAGGAGACAAGATAGCACTTTGCTTTCCTAGTACCACTGCCACTCTATTATAGCTATGGTGGGGGTCATCACAGCAGTTGGACCCCTGTTGATCGACATTTGGTGGTATAGCCTAAAAAATGCTACCAGTGTCTATTCTAAGATAAGATTTAACTCAAGAGTTATCGCAGCAAAAAAAAAAAAGTTACAGGTAAATAACTAGTTCAGCTCTCCTACATCTGTACTAGGATAGAGTGGGGTCGCAGGTATAATATTGGTCAGCTTGAGTACCAATTCACTGCAGGGTTTAGTCATATGCGTTAATATTCAGGTACATCTTTTTATTGACAAAAAATATGAATGATGCTTAGCACTTTCAAATGTATTATATTATATGTGCACGTTTTGGTATAGCCACCCTATTTTATGTACATCGCTTGTTGTTTAGTTCAACCTAACAATGTGACCCTTGGACCACACAAAATTTGTTCACCCCCATGGTACCATTTTTACTTATTGAAAAGAAAGGGAAATAGCATAAAGCAGGCAAGGGAAAAAATACAACACTCCAAACAAGCTGTAAATCAGGCCATGTGCACGTTACCAGTGAAAGGATAAATCCACTCCTTAGTATGAAATAGATAGCGGTAGGATAGAGCAGGTAACAGCACCAGGACTTCAATTTTGATGGAGAGATGTTGGTTTATTCACCACAGAGTGAGCGACATTTCGGTTCACATCAAGGCTTGAGAAAGGTTCAGATGTGAACCGAAACGTCGCTCACTCTGTGGTGAATAAACCAATATCTCTCCATCAAAATTGAAGTCCTGGTGCTTTGACTTGCTCTATGCTGCCGCTATATATATACAAGCTTGAGAAATATCCGATTTAGTTGGATTGAAACGTTGCTGAGGTGAATAAAACACACTACTCTTTTTATATTCATATATATATATATATATATATATATATATATATATATATATATATGTATATATATATATATATATATATATATATATTTATAGCAAACAAAAGAATTGATGCAGCTCTCATTGCTGCCTCTATTCTTTTGTTTGCTGTCTATATGAGGGCTCTTAGCCGGAGGAGTTGCACCCACCGCTGAAGCTGTGCTGCTTTATATATATATATATATATATATATATATGCATATATATATACACACATATATATATATATATATATATATATATATATAAATGTATAGCACTGCTACAGCAGTTGGGTGCAAGTTGATCCTCCGAGACTCAGGCCGCAAGTCCAGAGATACAGGTAGAAAGATTGAGAAAGATCCCATTGAGTTGGATTGAAGCATTGCTGGGGTGAATAACACACTATCCTTTTTTTATTCACTATTTGGAGTGCTGCCTCTATTTTTTTCTTTTATCTATTATTATCTATTATCTATCTCTATCTTTTTTCACATTTTCTTATTTTGAGGCCTTGTACTAAAATAAAATAACAAATTCAAGATTACCCCATCATTTTGCATTCAATACCCCATAATGACAAAGTGAAAACAGAATTGACCATTTTTTTTTGCTAATTTATTAAAAATGAAAAGCTAAAATTTCACATGGACATAAGTATTCAGACCCTTTGCTATAACACGTGAAATTTAGCTCTCGGGGCCTCCCATTTCTCTAGATCATCTTTGAAATGTTTCTACACCTTCATTGGAGTTCACCTGTGGTAAATCCATTTGATTGGACATGATTTGGAAAGAGACACCTCTGTCTATATAAGGTCTCACATCTGACAATGCATATCAGAGCAAAAACCAAGCCATGAGAAGGAGAGAACGGCCTGTAGAGCTCAGAGACAGGATTATGTGGAGGCACAGATCTGGAGAAGGGTACAATAAAAAATGTCTGCTGCACTGAAAGTTCCCGAGAGCACAGTGGCCTCCATAATTCTTAAATGGAAGAAGTATGAAACACCCGGGACTCTGCCACACTAAACTAAGTAATCAGGGGAGAAGGGCCTTGTTAAAAGAGCAACCATCACTCCAGTGTTCTTATGGTACATTGTGTTTGCTAACTGTGTTAGAAGGCTAATGGATAATTAGAAAACACTTGAAAACCCTTGTGCAATTATGTTAGCTCCGCTGTAAACAGTTTTGCTGTTTAGAAGAGCTATAAAACTGACCTTCCTTTGAGCTAGTTGAGAATCTGGAGCATTACATTTGTGGGTTCGATTAAACACTCAAAATGGCTAGAAAAAGAGAGCTTTCATGTGAAACTCGACAGTCTATTCTTGTTCTTAGAAATGAAGGCTATTCCAATGCGAGAAATTGCCAAGAAACTGAAGATTTCGTACAACGGTGTGTACTAATCCCTTCAGAGGACAGCACAAACAGGCTCTAACCAGAGTAGAAAGAGAAGTGGGAGGCCCCGCTGCACAACTGAGCAACAAGACAAGTACATTAGAGTCTCTAGTTTGAGAAAAAGACGCCTCACAGGTCCTCAACTGGCAGCTTCATTAAATAGTACCCGCAAAACGCCAGTGTCAACGTCTACAGTGAAGAGGCGATTCCGGGATGCTGATGCTAGCCTTCAGGGCAGAGTGGCAAAGAAAAAGCCATATCTGAGACTGGCTAATAAAAGGAAAAGATTAATATGGGCAATAGCACACAGACATTGGACAGAGGAATATTGGAAAAAAGTGTTATGGACAGACGAATCGAAGTTTGAGGTGTTTGGATCACACAGAAGAACATTTGTGAGACGCAGAACAACTAACGCCATCTGTCAAGCATGGTGGAGGTAATGTGATGGTCTGGGGTTGTTTTGGTGCTGGTAAAGTGGGAGATTTGTACAAGGTAAAAGGGATTTTGAATAAGGAAGGCTATCACTCCATTTTGCAACGCCATGCTATACCCTGTGGACAGCGCTTGATTGGAGCCAATTTCATCCTACAACAGGACAATGACCCAAAGCACACCTCCAAATTATGCAAGAACTATTTAGGGAAGAAGCAGGCAGCTGGTATTTTATCTGTAATGGAGTGGCCAGCGCAGTCACCAGATCTCAACCCCATAGAGCTGTTGTGGGAGCAGCTTGACCGTATGGTACGCAAGAAGTGCCCATCAAGCCAATCCAACTTGTGGGAGGGGCTTCTGGAAGCATGGGGTGAAATTTCTCCCGATTACCTCAGCAAGTTAACAGCTAGAATGCCAAAGGTCTGCAATGCTGTAATTGCTGCAAATGGAGCATTCTTTGACGAAAGCAAAGTTTGAAGGAGAAAATTATTATTTCAAATAAAAATCATTATTTCTAACCTTGTCAATGTCTTGACTATATTTTCTAGTCATATATATATCTATATATATAGATATATATATATAGATATAGATATAGACGTTTGATACTAAGAACATGTGCATGGAACTTTGTATAAGTTAACCTTACACGCACAGATATACAGTATATATATATAAATATATATATATATATATATATATATATATATATATATATGTATATCTTATAATTTACAGCATGACCCTTGCAAGTGACTTTGTCCTGCCTGCTGACTGTAGACTGCCTGGAGATGGTCAATATGTCACATTAAATCTGTCTAATATTTTATACAATAGGCAATGAATGATTCTAGCTCCACAGCTAGGCAATGTCATAAGGCTGCCCTGATTCTTGTGGCAAAGTGTTACATAAAAGATACTGACTAGCTTGTAATATGAAGGTCTTTCAAATCACATTGTAAAGCTGAAGTCATAAGCAGTATCATATCAATAGAAGGTTAACATTAACTCTATGTTTAGATCTATGTAAAAAAGAAACATACAGTTCTAATAAAGAGCAGTTTTAATGTATTTTGAGAAGTTGTGGACTACAGAAAATAGAGCATTATACCCTGCAAACAGTCCATGAAGGAGTTTGGCCATATAGCAAACTTTATAGCTAGGTTCAAAAGTAAGTAGGCAGCTAAATAAAAAAAAGTCTCCTTAGCTACACTCCAGACCAGTCTGAACCCAGTGGAAACTTTTGCAGTACCAGCATGCTTCCCGAATAAAAACCCGCAGCGTACCTATATGCATATGGGAAAAATATTCTGCAACGCAGCCGGATTGCTCCGGTTCTTGGGTTGCTGAATACTTTTTTCCATAGACATACATTGTAAAGTTTTCCGAAGCATAGGTCTACACTTCGGAAATATAATGCAAGTACACCACATGTGAGCGCACCTTCAGGATGCCGATCAGATCAGTAACAGCCTCACACAAAGACTAGAAGGAACATGGTGAACTCTTTGTAAATATTTTCCTGTTAATTGTAGGTGATCGGGAAGTACAGAGCAGTGACTTGCAAAACCTTAAGGTTCTAGAGAACTTCATCTATGAGGGCATGAGATACCAACCTGTGGTAGACTTGGTCATGCGCAAAGCTCTGGAGGATGATATCATAGATGGCTATTATGTTAAGAAAGGCACCAACATCATCTTGAATCTTGGACGTATGCATAGAGTTGAGTTTTTTCCAAAGCCAAATGAATTCAGCCTGGATAATTTTGAGAAAACGGTATGTACATGATATTGTTACTATACAAAGCAAGTGGATTTCCTACATAAAAAAATTTCATTAATGATGGTCAAATGTTTCAAATTGCAATCCAAAGGAAAATAAAAAACATCAATATTATTCTGGAGGTATTCATTCTGTCTCCTCCTCCTTTCTCCTGAGTTCATGCTGTGTGAATAGGTTTGTTGCTCAATAGGGTGCACTCCATGCTGTTGAATATGATCATTGGAAAAAAAGGGTTTAGGGCCTCGTAATAATGGCATTTAGCCTGAACGCCATTCTTTAAAATGCAACTGTGTCGGAAAACTGGCAAAATTGTATAGATAAATATTCATTGTGTGAATGACCCCTACTTCTCCGTTAGATTTCTATAGAACTTTTTGTAGTATCCACTTTGGCTTTTTCCTATTTTTTCTCTTTCATTTTATATAGTGATACTTGCCAGACATAGTATCTGGACAACCAAATGCTAGATCTGGTAGTGCTATAGTGGACGTTTAACCCTTTATGAGCAGCCGGCTTCTATATCATGACAGTGGCACTTTAAGATGTAAATGCTTATCAGGGATACATAGGCTATGGCTAGTTTCCATTGTTACAACATCCTCTCAAATAATCACAGTGTTAATTGCATGTTTTTGTTAGAATTGAGTTTGGTGAGTAATACAGAACGTGGGCACATTAATATGACAATGCAGTGGAAAATGAATGCACAGCGTGCTGCTTAAGAATACTTTTACAGGACTTAAGTAGTGGTACATTTATTAACAATTATTTATCCTGACAATTGTAAAATGCAGCAATTTAAAGTCATTCTAAATCTTTTATATCATGGTACAGAAAAAAAATGTTCTCAATAAAAGTCTAAATGTGTGCTGTTGGTCATTTAGTAAATCAAATAATGATTTAAGATATGTTTACATGCAGCAGAGGGATGTTTCTGTATTATGTTCATGGATTTCTGCAAACTCCATTAAAGTGAATGGGACAGTGGCAATCCTGAAAATGAAGGGACAGAGGTCTCGTCAACATTTCTTATGCACAGTGGTGACCTCTGTGCAAGGAACTGCAATACAGTCCCATCCAAGTCACACATGTAGTCTTTGCTGCAGTTTGTTGAGACAAACACAGGACAGGATATAAAAGAAAGGAGAAATATACATCGGGTTCCATTTGGGGTTTCCATTTGGGGTTTCAGTTCATCCATTCTGTCAGACGAACGAAAACTATAGCTTCTGTTTGCATTACAATTGATTTCAATGGTAATGATTCCGTTTCAGTTGGTTTCCGTTTATTTCCGTTCTGTAAAGTTTCAGTTTTTTTCACAAAAACAATGGCGTAGTCGACTACGCTATTGTTTCTGTTCAAAAAATGTAAACTTTACGGAACGGAAACCAACTGAATCGGAAGTATTACCATTGAAATAAATGGTAATGCAAACGGAAGATATGGTTTCTGTTGGGCTTTCCATTCATCTGTTCCTCTGAGGGAATGGATGAACAGAAACCCCAAACGGAACCCGACGGTTATGAGAACTGGGCCCTAAGTTCTTCCTTTATAATTTTTCTCTCTTTTGAATCCACTCCTGGTTCTGCCTTAAAATAAAAATGCATCAGAAACTGCATGTGTTAATTCAGCCTATATTGAGTAACTGCGCTTTAAGCAAACTTTTAAAATGTCACAGAGACATATCATAAATTTGGATCAGTAGGGGTCCAGTTGTTAAAACCCCCAACGTTGCTGAACGAGCGCTATGCACCTTCAGCTGTTACCGGCACTAGCTGTCAGGCAGATGTGAGACATCTTCAGCCTAACAAGGAGCGCCGATCACAGCCGAAGATGCAGGGTGCTTAGTTGTGCACTTCTGCACCTTCGTTTCAGTGACAGTGGCCAGTGGGGGTCTCAGTACCCGGATCCCCACTGATACAAACTTCTGAAATCTCTTTGTGACAAATCAAAAGTTTCTGAAAGTGAAGTCTCTCTTTAAACAAGCTTTAGCAGTATCTGACAGGTGAAGGAGTACTACGTATTCACTAAATGGTAATATAAAATTTGCTAGATTAGTTTCCAGGGAGACATGAACCCCAAAACTAAAGTTACTATAAAACCTGTTCAAATATATATTTTGTGTTTTTTACTTTCAATTTCTTAATATTTCCTTATATCTGTAGGAACTCTGTTTTTCGAATATATCCATAACCCCTGCATTGAGATGGAGCCACATTCTCTAGCTATTTAAATCGGGTGGCACCAATGCTGGTGCATTTTGTACACAAAAAAAGTAGTGCCATACTGTGTGGACTCAGAAGTCAATGGAAATTGAAAACCATTCCATGTAAATATCCCCTTATGGGATCTGGATGAGAACCATTTTTCTACCCCCAAAGTGCTGTCACTGAGCAGCGGTTTTAAAGATGGAATTACTTTGGACCTCATATGGTACCTGTATGGTACACTATGGGGAATCGTGAGGTAAAAAATATGGTACCACAGGGACCGTCACAAGTGCAGTTTTTACATCCATACAAAGTGCTGCTTTGTACCGATGTTTCATACAGTAATATACAGTGCATGAAGTTTTTAAAGTGGATCGGTCAGATATTTATGCTGTCTGATTTCAGCGTGCTGTCACTTATTAGTTAATGTTAAGTAGTTATTGAATATTTAGATCCTCACTGTGTCTGTCAGTTTTTTATGCTGGTCTCAGACAGGGGAGCATAAATGTCTGACCAATCCACTTTAATTGCCTGTTTGCTGGATCCTGCATATATATGTGTATATATTTCACTTGAAAACCATTGGCAAAATATTAGAGTTTTCAGTTTGTAATATGCTGGTTTAAAGAAATTCTATTCTTTATTTTGGTGCTTTCTGAGAGCGTGTTTTTTTTTTCCTACTTCATAAAACTAAATACTAAACTAAAAGCAAAACGTTATAAAATGTTAATATACTCTTCTGAACTATTTGCCTGATGATTTCAGGTCCCACATCGCTACTTTCAGCCATTTGGATTTGGTCCCCGAGCATGTGCAGGAAAATACATTGCTATGGTGATGATGAAAGTGATCTTGGTGACCCTGATGAAGAGATACAGGGTGCAGAACCTGCAAGGACGGTCCTTGGACAACATCCACAACAATAACAATTTGTCCATACATCCTGATGAATCCCAGTCCTCTTTAGAGATGATCTTCATTCCTCTCCACACAGATCAGCTCACACATTAGCAAACAACATATCCATTTATGCCAAGTCTGGAACTCAGAAATGTGATTCATCTACTCACAGTGTTGGTCTGTGTTAAATCTTGATTCAACTTTTCCTTATGTATGGCAACTGTAAATGTCAGTGACAGGATTCCAGTCATATGTCTGACAGTAATCTATTTTATGTATATTTAACACAATTATTATTAATAAAATATCCTGTTTATTTTCACATATTATAAACATATATTGAACTATGAAGCAGGGCTCAGCTCTTTCCATTACTCCCAGAGACTTCAATGTAGTGGGCTGTGTGGCCAGTTCTCCATTGCATTAAACCTAGATTGATAGCCTTCTCCACCAAATACTGCACAGATTACGACACAAAATCATATGATCATAACCATGTTTTTAAATATTTTTATTCGCAACATAGCTAAACATGTTAAGAAAATCACATTTCACAAATTAGTTTTTCTATTTTAGACCTTATCTAAACAAAACATACTATCCAGAAAAACCTGACCCCCCCCCCCTCAATCCCAACCAACCCATAGAGGAGACAAAACGCATTGTAAAAAATAAGGAAGATTTTCCCAACTGATATTTCCTTTAGTTACCAGTCAATACCATCAAGAATAATTACTGCAAAATGTAAGTAGCCTTGTATGTCAATGAGATATAGGTCTGGACATCATAATGTCTAATCCATTGGATCCCTAAGTTTATGAAAAGCAGATAATTTTCCTCTATTGATAAGTATTGTTCGAAAAATAGACATAACTATTAATAGCGTTTATCGGTACAATAACTTTTTCCAAACTCTTGGTTATAAATTTCCTGGAAATAAAAAGTATTCTCATTACAGCTAGTCGTTTCCATCTATTTCTAATTCTCACATTACCCAAAACACATAATTCTAAATTATGGTTAATTATGGTTAATACCAAAAGCAGCAGAGAGACATCTACCGACAATTTCCTCCTAAAATCTAGACAGTTTGTGGCAACGCCAAAACATATGGATTAGGTCTCCATTCTGACGATCACATCTGTAGCAAATCATTATTAGAGAAAGCGATTTTGTATAGTAATTTTGGGGTCCAATAGGCTCCTTTTGAGAATATAAATCTGAATTTATCTTTCCACAGAGCTTAATTAAACATCCACTGCACTTTTTTTCAATTTTCTTCCATTTCTCTAAGGACATGTCAACAAGTTCCGGGACCATTTTCCAAGTCGATAAATTGGATATTTATTTGTAGAACGTGTATATTATATAATATAAAAATTTGTGTTTTTTTATTGTCTGTTCTTAAAAGCAAAATTTCAATCTGTCTCCATTCCTTGGAGACGATCCTCCTTATTAATTCTTTTGGTTCGCGTGTCTTAATTAGAGATATTGAAAAAAAAGATTTTTGGAATATTCCATTCTTATTAAAGACTCAGGAAGTCCTTTGACCAAAAGGTGTCATAATTTGGCGTAAATAATGAATTCCCTTTCTTGACTACATATGCAACTCATGTAACTTACATACTTCTGTGTATCTATTATAAGCAAAAAGTAGAGAAAAAAAGTGATAACCCATTTAAGAAAAATGTTATGCTGCAGAGGGGTAATCTGGGTTCATAAACATTGTTTTACTATGGCTGAAAGTATCCTTTCCCCAGTAATCCAGCGCTGATGCTCCAGCAGCACTCCCGCTGATTGTTTACATGCGGGCATAATGGCAGGAATACAACACATGACCACTGAGCCCTCTGATTGGCTGCTGGGATCACATGCTACAGGAATGTGAACAATCTTCGGGAGTGCCGCAAGAATATCAGCGTTGGATCCCCAGGGGACAGTATGGGTGAGTACTGCTTGTTTTGTTATTTCATATCATTTGCAACCATTAGTAAAAAAAATTTAGGAACCCAAGTAACCAGCCTCCCAAGCCTTTGAGTTTTTTGTAATACGCTTAGCCTCCAATAAATCATACCATGAGCTACCTTATGCAGTGTGTTGTTTGGGGCAGATTACAGTAACTAATTGAGCGGTCTATGGGTGGCAATATTAAAAAATTTATTTCATCCCAAAAATATGTTAAGCCAGTTCTCAAACAAGTACACTGTGAAGTGTAAAGGGACTCATTTTATTTAGAAAATACCTCCGCAATCCCTACTGTATCTATTTTACCCAAACTATTCCCTATTCATAACTAAATAGAAGACACCATTATGTATCATCTTCAAAAACTCTTGGGCTTTAGTTTCAAAATACATACCCCATTAAAAGCATTTAAAAATAATTAAATAAGTCCAACCCATGAAATATGGGCAGTAAGAGCAAGGACATTGAATCCACATCACAACATATTACAGTCACAAAACTCTGCCTCAATAATCAGTAAAAAAATAAATAATAAAATCAGTCATTCTGCAACACTACTAATGATATATCCAACCAGAAATATCATTTATATTATTGTGCATAACGACTATTGGCAGAAATCATTTTATCCCACGTTGTGGATCCTATGGCCCTAAAGCCTCTTAACCTCTGCATTGCAGTCTAAGTAAAGCGGCACTCCCATTCTCATTATAGGTGAGGCACCTAGAGGTGGTACCAGAATGGCATGCATCACTCATTCATGCCATAAAAAGTGAGTCCCTTTAAAAGTGAGAGTGTTAAAAGGGTTGTCCGGGCATATTATATTGATGGTCTATCCTTAAAGAGGCTCTGTCACCACATTATAAGTTCCCTATCTCATACATAATGTGATCGGTGCTGTAATGTAGATAACAACACTGTTTTTTATTTTGAAAAACAATCATTTTTTTAGGAAGTTATGAACAATTTTAGATTTATGCTAAGTACTTTCTTAATGCCCAGTTTTTTAACCTTTGACCAATTGGGCGTTGTGAAGAGAAGTACTCAGCGTGATCTAGCGAGATCATGTTGTGCAGTCAAATACACCCACATTAACGTTACTGAAGTCTTGACAGTGAATAGACATCACCTCCAGTCAGGACGCGAAACTGGGAAAAGACTGCAGCGACAAAAGCGGCAGCCCCATCAATCAGCTGATCGTTGGGGCTACCGGGAGCCGGACCCCCACCGATCTGATATTGATAACCTTTCCTAAGGAGAGGCCATCAATATAAAATGCCCAGAGAACCCCTTTAAATGTGTACAGTATCTGTGCATAAAGTATTCTTCGAATCTAAGTGTGACTACCTGCTTCATGGATTGGCTTCAAACGTCCCTGAAAGATATATAGATCTTTTCTCAAATGCATCATTGCTTAAATTTTTACAGGACCCAAGACAGATAGGATGGATCTATTATGATCTGTCATGATTTAGTATGATCCGTTTAATAGATCCATTATGATGTTTTTTTTCCTATTGACTTATAATGGGCCTGTCAGGTTTCGATTTTATTACTGGATAGAATAGTACAGCATGCTATGCTTTTCTGACTATCCAAAGCTCTGTTCCCAATGCTGACAGATCCCGTTGACTTGTAATAGGTCTCTCAGGCTATTTAGTTATTTTTTTGTACAGGAAAGAGTAGTGCAGGAGGTTACCAGATAGTAAATTCTTGATACAAAGCCGGCGTTCCATTTTAAATATGTACCATACGTACCATGGGATTACTAAGATGAACAATTGAATAAATAAATGTACTCATATGTAAATAAATAAATAAATATATATATATATATATATATATATATATATATATACAAAAATCAGGTAGCCCTCCAACGATGTAGCAAAAATAGAGAAGGTGCTGTATTCCATCAATCAAAATTGCAATGTTTCAGCTCTTCAATAGAGCCTTTCTCAAGCTAGTAAACACATGTTTTAACTGCATATATATATATATATATATATATATATATATATATATATATATAGAGGAAATACAATTAAGTAGGGGGTGCTTGCATCAAGTGATAATTTACCATAAATAGTAAAAATACAGTAATTAACAAATACACAATCATAAAATAGTGACACAGATAATGCATATAATGTTATGACCTATACATACAAAGGTTTCGATGTGTAAACAACATAGGGGTAATAGGTGTATAATCGTGATTATACACAATTAAACATAAACATCACCTGTGAAAAGAGTTACATGTGTAAAACACTCACCATGATGATACCGGCCATATTAATTCAATGCAGCCGCGCTATTCACAGCATCCCTTGTACGCTACTGCACAGGCCCAGGGAATTCAATATGTAAGGAGTGTATCACCCTATTGCGCATGTCCGCGCATGCGCTGAAGCAACTAATGTGTCTAGATCGCCATATTAGGTGTGGGTAAACGGGCGATAGCCATCAGTATCCCTAAATACTAAATGGTATTGGAACTACAAGGAGAATGGAGGAAAATACGTTGCAAATAGTAGTAATATATCGTGTCTGAAATACTCTCTAGAGAAAAGGTCCACTAATCAGACCCAAATATGCACCTCCTGCTTAATCCTTAATAATTCCACCCACATGATCCTGGAATAGACACATTAAATGTGGTGTTTGGTGCATACACCACTGACATATTGAATTAACAGTATGATACGTCAAGTAATAATTTTTTATTGAAAAGTTCAGAAAAAAATCATTATTAGCTGGTTACACTTCTGGTGAGTTCTTCCATTTTCCAATAATATGATCTGTAGATAGACAGAGAGAGAATTAAAATCAGACAAACATTATAAAACAGAAAACCTCAAATGAGGCAATCTTCAGCACGGTTTGAGAGGGATATGAGGAGAGCAAATTTATATAGCATTACCCAAAGGGAAATCAACATTTAACCCATATGGTCTAAGAGTCTTAAGTCTATCGATCCACTGCAATGCTCATTATTACTATCATTATTGAGAGTTATACTGACTAACAACTATTTTTTATTTCACAATCAATTCTATGTCCAGCATCAGGGACCGCAATGGGCTCTAATATAGCACCAACGTATGCAAATATCTATATGCATTCTCTCGAGGAGGACCTTATCCATGTATCCCACCACTTTAGGCATCTACTGAGGTGGTGGCGGTACATAGATTATGTCTTCCTTGTTTGGACTGGGGGGTCATTGGAGCTGATTGAGTTTCACAATTTTCTCAATACTATAGATCAGACTGTTAAATTCACTTTAGTTAGTTCAAAGACGACACTGCAGATTCTGGATGTCCTGGTAGAGTTAGATGGTACAACCTTCACAACGGATATTTTTGTTAAACAGATTGACTGGAATAACCTATTACGATATGAGAGCTCTTATCCAAGGGGATTAATTAAATCTTTACCGGTTAGTCAATTATTGCGAACTAAAAGGATTATAGACAAACCTGACAGACTTGCGTCTGGCCTTGAAAAAATGGTTGAAATGTTTAAAGATAGGGTTACACCAGTCGACTATTAGATCGACACAGACAAATGATTGAGTCAATCCCTAGAATAGATCTTTTAAAGAATAGGAACCACAAGTCCCATGTTAAACTCATTCTTTTTATCTCTACTTTTTCACCAATGAGATGTGAGATTAATTACATCGTTCGAAGACACTGGCCTATGTTGGGTAGATGTCTTCAAACGGTGGTGAAATTGCAAGATATGCCTATGTTCTCCTATAGGAGATCACCAAATCTTAAAGATAGGCTAGTGAAGTCGGATATGGGTCCCACCTAAGCTGGTCAACAAATGTATTTACATATCCCTAGGAAAGGCAGTTTTCCATGCCTTAATTTTACGAATTGTACACTCATGCTGAAAGGGAACTCTTTCAAATATCCAGATACAGGTCAGCAATTTCTGATCAGGCACTTTCTTACGTGTGATACCACATTTGTTATTTATGTACTCCAATGTCCATGCCACCTGTTGTATGTGGGCGAAACATCACTTGATGTCAAGACCCGTTTAAATCAGCACAGGTTTACAATACGGAAAAAGAGACTGGATCTTCCGGTTTCAAAGCATTTCACTGAATTAAGACATAATGAACGGGATCTCAAATTCTGCATTATAGATCATATTCCCTCGCGTAGACGGGGTGGTAACCAGATTAAATTACTCAAGACACAAGAATTGCAGTGGATCCATAGACTTAAGACTCTTAGACCATATGGGTTAAATGTTGATTTCCCTTTGGGTAATGCTATATAAATTGTCTCTCCTCATATCCCTCTCAAACCGTGCTGAAGATTGCCTCATTTGAGGTTTTCTGTTTTATAATGTTTGTCTGATTTTAATTCTCTCTCTGTCTATCTACAGATCATATTATTGGGAAATGGAAGAACTCACCAGAAGTGTAACCGGCTAATAATGATTTTTTCTGAACTTTTCAATAAAAAATGTTTACTTGACGTATCATACTGTTAATTCTGTATGTCAGTGGTGTATGCACCAAACATCACATTTATTGTGTCTAATCCAGGATCATGTGGGTGGAATTGAGTATTAAGCAGGAGGACATAGCATCCGTTTTTAATCCCTTTATACTGATTTTGGGTCGTTTAGGACCATATCAATATGTAGAGTGGCAACCATTCTTTCAGAACTAGCGCTATATTTAGTGTAGGACTTTATAATTAGTCCTTAAAGAGATACCCTATGCAGGATAGAGTGGGGAGGTCTATAGGCACCTTTCTGCACTATAATTGCGGTTAGTGTGCATTTTCCTTAACCGAGCATTTTTTTACTCCTCCGCCATAACTGAGGGTTGAGCCTAGAGTGCGCTCCTGTGCGTCTCCATGTATGTTTATTAGCTCAAGAAGCTTGACTTTGGTTGCATGTATGCATATTTGAGGAATATGTTGCCTTCCTACATGATAGAGTTGATTTATGGCTTAAACTTTGGGTTAAGAGGTGCATATTTGGGTCTAATTAGTGGACCTTTTCTCTAGAGAGTTTTTCAGACACGATATATTACTACCGTTTGCACCGTATTTTCCTGCATTCTCCTTGTAGTTCCAATACCATTTAGTATTTAGCGATACTGATGGCGATCTCCCGTTTACCCACACCTAATATGGCGATCTAGACACATTAGTTGTTTCAGCGCATGCGCGGACATGCGCAATAGGGTTATACACTCCTAACATATCGAATTCCCTGGGCATGCGCAGTAGCGCACAAGGGACGCCTTGAATAGCGCGGTGCATTGAATTACTATGGCCGGTATCATCATGGTGAGTGTTTTCCACATGTAACTCTTTTTACACACATACATATACATATTTTGGGTAACCATGGTCGTGTCCCTGGAGGGCTTGCACCCTCATCTTTATGATCCTTGGACTGTGCGGTTGACATTTTCTTGTGTTTATATATATAGCTAGGTTCTCCAGCACCCGGGGCAAAGGTTCAGTTTGGCGCCCGCCCCAACCTCTTTCCCGACATCTCCTTCCCCCTCGCCATGTTTCTTTTCTCTACCAATCGACGTGTCATTTCTTTTCCACATTTCTTTTTATGTAACTCGAGCATAAAAACATTTGTACATTTTACAAGCAATATAGTTCTATACACAACACCAGAATAGTGCTCAGTACATAAATACAGCACCAGCACAAATACAGCTCAATTTAGTGCAACCCCTGATGTATAAATTCACACGAAATCAGCTTCTCACTTTTCCTACATTTCTACACCTATAAAGAAAGATAAAGTTCTCATTATTCCACATACTACGCCCCTAAATATAATAATGCCATACACTGCACCTCTAATTATAACAGCACCATACACCGTGTCCCACACACACACACACACACACACACACTTTGCCCCCTGTAGATAGTGCCTGCTATAGAGCCCCCTGTAGATAGTGCCCCCCATAGAGCCCCCTGTAGATAGTGCCCCCATATAGCCCACCCCTGTGTAGTGTCCCACATATAGCAGCCCTATAGTGCTCTGCTCTGTAGATATAACCCACCCCTGTATATAGTGCTCCACATATAGCCCACACTAGTATATAGCCCCCCTGTAGATAGAGCCCCACCATAGAAAAAGCCCCCCCCCTGTAGATAAACCCCCCTAGATAAAGCCCCCCTGTAGATAAAGCCACCCCCGTAGATAATGCCACACACTTTTTTACGATAAAATAACAAACTATTCAAACTCACCTTAATCCCGTTCCCACGCCGTCCGGCAGCAATGGAGACCTTACAAATGGTTGTTACAATTCCCCTTGTCAAAGGGCTGTGTCCCTACATACTGGTGACAGTCTCCAACCATTACTGACCGTATCACACTGTGTAGGGACACATCCTCCTGACAATGGGAATGGTAACACACATTTGTCTATTAGCTCTGGGTACACAAAAATACGTAGAATACAAGGATTACCTGCAACAGACATGTCAGGAGAGGAGATCCCCTATAGATCCAGTGACGTCTTCTCTGATGGTAGCAGTTTTCTTTTCTTCTCCATCTGACGCAGACCGTTATGGCGACTTCTCCTGATGAGACATCTTTGCCCATCACTTCTGCAGCCATTTCCAGCCCCTATAGAAACACCCAAATTTAGACACCAAGGCCCAGGACCATACATTAAAGGGGTGGTGCGGGCACAGACCGTTTTTTATACTGATGACCTTTCGATGTACCTGGACAACCCCTTTTACTCAGACTAATAAATTTGGACCACAGACTACATGATAGAATACATACAGACCCCAGACATTCTAAACTATTGCGGTCCCCAGACCAGACCCCATCACAAGCACTCTGAATAAATACAGACCTCAGACCGGACCCCTAAATACAGACACCAGACCTGACCCCTACACTAATAATGACCCCAGACCTGACTCCCTTAATACAGACCTCAGACCAGACCCCCTAAACTATTACAGACCCCTAAATAAAGACCCCAAAACTAATACAGACCCCATAAACTAATACAGACCCCAGACCACACCCCCAAGTACAGACCTCCTAAATACAGACACCAG
Organism: Rhinoderma darwinii; assembly: GCF_050947455.1. Taxonomy (NCBI): domain Eukaryota; kingdom Metazoa; phylum Chordata; class Amphibia; order Anura; family Rhinodermatidae; genus Rhinoderma; species Rhinoderma darwinii. The sequence continues at coordinate 284,017,183 of NC_134689.1, read as the reverse complement.
ACCTCAAACTAATACAGACCCCCTAAATACAGACCCCCCAGACCAGACCCCCTATTCTAATAGAGACACCAGACCCCTAAATACATACCCCTAACCTAGAACAGGCCCCCTAAATAGGCCCTGTAAACAAATACAGACCCCAGATCAGACCATCTAAATACAGACCCCTAAATAAAGACCCCTATACTAATACAGACCCTAGAACAGGCCCCCTAAATAGACCCTATAAACTAATACAGACCCCAGACCTCAAACTAAAACAGACCCCCTAAATATCGACCCCAGACCACTTAAACTAACACAGACCCCTAAATATACAGACCCTAAACCCCTATATATATAATAGTGCCAATGTATCAACAGAACACAAAAACAATATCCCTACCAGGTGCCATCTTTGTCACTGTGACTTACCACTACATTGATGTATGTGAGATATTCTGTCTAAACTCAATGAGGATATTAAAAGTTTGTATCAGGAGCTACACCTCACACTGAATATCTACTAGTATAGCGCTATATACAATATGAAAGATATGACATTTTCTTGCAAGTTCATATTCTTTTTATCTTTGTACTTTCTGCTCTTAAATTCTAACTACTTTAGTGAAACTTCAACCCATCTCAAGTAAAACATGGCTTATAATGTAGGAGAACAAAGATTGCAATGCAATAACCTTGACTGATTATACTGCCAACGTGAATGGGAAGGCATCTTCAGCTGTTGTTCTTCTCTACATCACTGCATCATACACTGGAGTTGAAAAGCTTGTATGTCCTTGGAGGTATTTAGTGGAAAATAAGGAATGAATCAAAAAATTGAAAGATAACAAAATTGTAGGAATGTTAATTTCTAGCAGTAATGGTGCATTTTACCACTTTTTAGATAAAGTAAATTTCCACCTTTTACCACCATGTTTTTTAGGTTAAAGAAATGATTTCTTGATTAATTTCTTATATCTTTAATAAAGGAGTTGGAGCTCCGGTTTTCTTATACAAGCTCCCAAACTCCCCCTAGTGGTGACTGCAGACAGCAGGAAATGTATGATTTATCCCCTTGCCGACATTTGACGTAACTAAGTCCATAGAAGCAGAGTATGGAGTGCAGACACTCCATACCGTACCCAACAAGTGTCAGCTGTATGTTACAGCCAACACCTCACTGTAATAACCGGGATCAGAGATTATTTCAATCTGTTTAACCACTAAGGTTGTGCAGTCAATACTGACCGCGGCATCTAAAATGTGAAAAAGAGGGGGACGCCTACTGTCACTCCATTGACCCCTGCAACACGATTGTGCGGGGGAGGCGATGGTTGTCATGGCAATTTGAGGGCCTAATAAAGCCAGTATATAGCCCAATACACTGCAGTATAGTGTTGCAGTGAATTGTACCAGCGTTCCAACTCTCGCTTGTTCAAGTCCTCTAAAAAAACTTTTCAGTATGGTACAGAAAAATGAAAAAAAAGTAAAGTTTCTTTAATAAAACTTTTTCCTCTTTTTTATCCTAAAATAATGTAATAAAAAGAAAAAAGTAAACATACTTGGTATCGCCACCCCTATAAATGTCAAAACTATTACAAAATAACATTATTTATACCGCAGAATGGATGACGTAAAATAAACAAAAAAAGCTAGAATTGCTCTTTTTTGGTGATCTTTAAGGGGTTTTCCAGTCCTATAAAGTTGATGGCCTATCCTCAGGACAGGTCATCAATATGTCCCGGCACCCTTGCCAATCAGCTGTTTTGAAGGGGCTGCAACGCTCGTAAGCTCGAAAGCGCTGCTTCCCCTTCATTTCCACTGCTCGTACTGTAAATCACCAACACACTTCTAGCAGTGGATTACGGTTTTATAGCCTTCTCGCATGTAAGTGAATAGGAGAAGGCTGTAATACTGCCCTTATAAAACAGTTGATCAGCGGGGGTGCCAGGAGTTGGACCCCGACTGATCACATACTGATGGTCTATCCTGAGGATAGGCCATCAATTTTATGGGACTGGAAAACCCCTTTATTCAACAATGGTATTAATAAAAACTACAGCTCACAATCAAGTACTCACACCGCTCCATTGACGAGAAAATAAAAATGGCTGAATATTGCGAAACAAAACGTTTTGTTTTTTTTAACAAATAGTTTTTTCGTAGTAAAAATAGTAAATTAAAAGCAAATCTATATAAATTTGGTTTGGTATTGCCGGAATCATGTTCACCCAGAGAATAAAGTTAACATAATTGTTAATGCGCCGAGAAGGCTATAAAAACTAAACCCAAAAAACAATGGAGGAATTGCTGATTTTTTCCCCCCATTTTTCAGAAGATTATATGGTACAATAAATAAAAACTACAACTCGACGCACAAAAAACAAGCTCTCATACGGCTACAGTATGTCTGTGAAAAAATTCAAAAAGTTATGGCTTTTGGAAGATTATAAAAAAAATTACAAGGACAAAATGAAAAATGACTGCGGCAGTAAGAGGTAAAGAGGAGCTGTCACCAGCAGCAGTGGCTGTGTATGGCTCTGTAATATAATATTAATATTGTTGTAGACATTAGGATAAGAGGGAAGATATTACAGACACAATAGTGAGGTATATCAGACTTTGTTTGAACCCATATTATATGTCTGCAGTGGTGTAACTACCGCTGTAGCAGCCGTAGCGACTGCTACGGGGCCCACGGCTTGAGGGGGCCCGTGCCTCCAACCGACATCCCCCCATATGCCCGGTGGCGCCGCTAGCAGCCATTATGGCTGCTACAGTGGTAGCGATGCTACTACGGGGCCCACGCTGCCGAGGCTCTAACATTTATGGGCCGGCAGCACGGGCCCTCTGATGCCTGGTGGCATCGCTAGCATCGGAGGGGGCCCCGGTGTTAGCGACAGCCATCCCCTCTTGCAGTAATTGTACCTGCGTGTATAGCACGCAGGTACAAATACATGCATTAGCGCTGAACGACCATTCAGCGCCTTACAATGACTCTGATTGGCGGGGCAAAATTACCTGTTGCCCTGCCAATCAGCGCCTTTCAACGATGCACCGCTTGTGTCGTTTAACTCCAGCAGACCTGATCAGAAGAGAGCAGATCTGCATTGCCACCGGACGGCGCAGGAACAGGATCAGGGTGAGTATGTAAAGTTTTTTGTTTTTTTACTAAAACTGTATCTACAGGGGGTCTATATGTTGGGATGTGAGGCACTATATATAGGGGGAGCTATATGTAGGGCACCATCTACAGGGGTGGGCTATATGTTGGACACTATATACAGGGGTGGTCTATATGTGGAGCACTATCTATAGGGGGAGCTATTTGTAGGGCACTATCTATAGGGGTTGGCTATATGTGGGACACTATATACAGGGTGGGTTACCTGTGGGGTTACCTGTGGGCACTATCTACAGGGGGGCTATATTTAGGGCACTATCTACATGAGTGGGCTATATGTAGGACACTATATACAGGGGGAGCTATATGTGCGATACTATCTACAGAGGTGGACTATATGTGGAGCACTATCACTAGGGGGAGCTTTTTGTAGGGCACTATCTACAGGGGTGGGCTATATGTGAGACACTATATACAGGGGTGGGTTACCTGTGGGGCACTATCTACAGGGGGCTTTATGTAGGTCACTATCTACAGCGGTGGGCTATATGTGAGCCACTATCTACAGTGGTGGCTATATGTGGAGCACTATCTATAGGGGAAGCTATATGTAGGGCAGCACGGTGGCTCAGTGGTTAGCACTATTGCCTTGCAGCTCTGGAGTCCATATGTGGGCACAATCTACAGAGGGCTGTATGTGGCGCACTATCAACATGGGCTTCTATGTAGGGCACTACCTACAGAGGCTCTATGGGGGTCACTATCTACAGGGGGCTATGGGGCACTATCTACAGGGGGCATGGTGTGTGTGTGTGACACAGTGTATGGTATGGTATGGTATGGTATCGTATGGTACTATTATAATCAGGGACACAGTGTATGGCAATATTATAGTTAGTGGTGCAGCGTGTGGGGCTATTATATTTAGAGGTGTTGAGAATTTTATCTTCGTTTATAGGTGCAGAAGACATCTGAGTGGAAGACTTCAGAAATGGGTCGTGGCCGGGAGAAATCCATCATAGATGTCTGGACCGGAGGGAGAAGAAAAGAACTAGACTCCGAGACGTCACCAATGTGTCACTTAATGTAAATGTTTATTCTGCCTCTAATCAGTACTGTAGTCACTGTATGATCTGCAGCGAGATGATGGGTGGTATGATTTTTTTTGTGAAACTCAGCATATCCTTACCATTGTTCGGGCCATGCTGGGAGCTGTAGTTTTACACCGTAAAAACCTATACAGCAGGGGTTGCACTAAATTTAGCTGTATTTGTTCTGGTGTTGTATATATGTACTGAGCTTGGTTCTGGGGCTGTTTATATGTACTGAGCTTTGTTCTGGTGCTGTGTATATATGTACAGGTCTTGGTTCTGATGCTGTATTTAAGTACTGAGCTTGGTTCTGGGGCTATATTTTTGTACTAATCTTGGTTCTGGTATTGTATATATGTACTGACCTTGCTTCTGGTATTGTATATTTGTACCGAGCTTGGTTCTAGTGCTGAATTGTTGTACTGAGGTTGATTCTGGTGCTGTATATATGTCACAGCTTGGTTACAGTGCTGTATTTATGTACTGAGGTTGGTTCTGGTGCTGTATATATGTATTGAGCTTGGCTCTCGTCCGTATATATATATGAGCTTGGTTGTGATTCTGTATATATGTCAGAGCTTGGTTCTAGTGCTGTATTTATGTACCGAGGTTGGTTCTGGTGCTGTATATATGTATTGAGCTTGGCTCTCATGCTGTATATATGTATGAGCTTGGCTGTGGTACAGTATATATGTACTGAGCTTGGTTCTGGGGCTGTATATATGTACTGAGCTTTGTTCTGGTGCTGTATATATGTACTGGTCTTGGTTCTGATGCTGTATTTAAGTACTGAGCTTGGTTCTGGGGCTGTATTTTTGTACTAATCTTGGTTCTGGTATTGTATATTTGTACCGAGCTTGGTTCTAGTGCTGAATTGTTGTACTGAGGTTGATTCTGGTGCTGTATATATGTCACAGCTTGGTTACAGTGCTGTATTTATGCACTGAGGTTTGTTCTGGTGCTGTATATATGTATTGAGCTTGGCTCTCGTCCGTATATATATGTGAGCTTGGTTGTGATTCTGTATATATGTCAGAGCTTGGTTCTAGTGCTTTATTTATGTACTGAGGTTTGTTCTGGTGCTGTATATATGTATTGAGCTTGGCTCTCGTGCTGTATATATGTATGAGCTTGGCTGTGTTACTGTATATATGTACTGAGCTTGGTTCTGGGGCTGTATATATGTACTGAGCTTTGTTCTGGTGCTGTATATATGTACTGGTCTTGGCTCTAATGCTGTATTTAAGTACTGAGCTTGGTTCTGGGGCTGTATTTTTGTACTAATCTTTGTTCTGGTATTGTATATATGTACTGACCTTGCTTCTGGTATTGTATATTTGTACTGAGCTTGGTTCTAGTGCTGAATTTTTGTTCTGAGGTTGATTCTGGTGCTGTGTATATGTCAGAGCTTGGTTCCAGTGCTGTATTTATGTACTGAGGTTGATTCTGGTGCTGTATATATGTATTGAGCTTGGCTCTCGTGCCATATATATATATGAGCTTGGTTGTGGTGCTGTATTTATGTCAGAGCTTGGTTCTAGTGTTGTATTTATGTACTGAGGTAGGTTCTGGTACTGTATATATGTATTGAGCTTGGCTCTCGTGCTGTATATATGTATGAGCTTGGCTGTGGTACTGTATATATGTATGAGCTTGGTTCTGGAGCTGTAATTATATAGGATATATTTATAATAACAAAATTGCAGGGCAGATGGAATTGTTTTCAATTCATTGTATATTTCATGGGAACCTGTCTGGTAGTTTTAACCCCTTGAACCACCACTATGCGATAATACATGACCTGACAATATTTCCAAATGTATGTTTTTTTCAGATGCAGCAAAATCTTTAAAATCAACTTTTAAAATGGTGCACACTATATGCTAATTACTCATTAAAGGGTCATGGAGAAGTGCATCTATCCTGAAGAGTCACATAGTCCTGCCTCCAAATCCACCTTTCCATGTTTGATTGACATCCTCCTGGCTGATACAACTTTCTCGGATGCGCCATTGCCTTGTACTACTTGGGGGGCTGTGTGGCACTATATACAAGGGGGAAGGGGCTGTGTGACACTATACACAAGGGGGGCTGTGTGGCACTATACACAAGGGGGAGCTGTGTGGCACTATACACATGGGAGAGCTGTGTGGCATTATATACAAGGGGCTGTGCGGCACTACTAAGGGGGGCTGTGTGACACTCTATTAGGGGGGCTGAATGGCACTATTTACAAGGGGGAGGGCTGTGGGTCTATCTACAGGGGGCTGTGTGTGGCACAATCTACAGGGGTCTGTGAGTGGCACTATCTACTAAGGGGGCAGTGTGGCACTATCTACTAAGGGGGGGGGCTGTGTGGCACTATCTACTAAGGGGGCAGTGTGGCACTATATACAAGGAAGGAGGCTGTTTGGCACTATATACATTGGGAGCAGTATAGCGCTATATATAGGGGGGTCTTTATGGTGATATCTATAGGGGGGACTGTATGACACTATCTACAAGGGGTAGGTGGGGGTGCTATCTACAAGTGGGGTGTGACACTGTCTAAAGGCGGGCCTGTATAGCACTGTCTACAGGGGGGCTGTATGGCACAATCTACAGGGGGCACTATCTATAAGGGGGGCTGCATGTGGCACCTGGGGGGCTCCAGTCAAGAGTTTGCTATGGGGCCTAGTCTTTCCTAGGTATGCCCCCCTATGTCTGTATGAGTATACATATATATATATATACAGTGGCGAAAATAAGTATTTGATCCCTTGCTGATTTTGAAAGTTTGCCCACTGTCAAAGTCATGAACAGTCTAGAATTTTTAGGCTAGGTTAATTTTACCAGTGAGAGATAGATTATATAAAGAAAAAAGCAGAAAATCACAGTAAAAATTATATATATTTATTTGCATTGTGCACAGAGAAATAAGTATTTGATCCCTTTGGCAAACAAGACTTAATACTTGGTGGCAAAACCCTTGTTGGCAAGCACAGCAGTCAGATGTTTTTTGTAGTTGATAATGAGGTTTGCACACATGTTAGATCGAATTTTGGCCCACTCCTCTTTGTAGATCATCTGTAAATCATTAAGATTTCGAGGCTGTCGTTTGGCAACTCGGATCTTCAGCTCCCTCCATAAGTTTTCGATGGGATTAAGGTCTGGAGACTGGCTAGGCCACTACATGACCTTAATGTGCTTCTTTTTGAGCCACTCCTTTGTTGCCTTGGCTGTATGTTTCAGGTCATTGTCGTGCTGGAAGACCCAGCCATGAGCCATTTTTAATGTCCTGGTGGAGGGAAGGAGGTTGTCACTCAGGATTTGACGGTACATGGCTCCATCCATTCTCCCATTGATGCGGTGAAGTAGTCCTGTGCCCTTAGCAGAGAAACACCCCCAAAACATAATGTTTCCACCTCCATGCTTGACAGTGGGGACGGTGTTCTTTGGGTCATAGGCAGCATTTCTCTGCCTCCAAACACGGCGAGTTGAGTTAATGCCAAAGAGCTCAATTTTAGTCTCATCTGACCACAGCACCTTCTCCCAATCACTCTCAGAATCATCCAGATGTTCATTTGCAAACTTCAGATGGGCCTGTACATGTGCCTTCTTGAGCAGGGGGACCTTGCGGGCACTGCAGGATTTTAATCCATTACGGCGTAATGTGTTACCAATGGTTTTCTTGGTGACTGTGGTCCCAGCTGCCTTGAGATCATTAACAAGTTCCCCCCGTGTAGTTTTCGGCTAAGCTCTCACCTTCCTCAGGATCAAGGATACTCCACGAGGTGAGATTTTGCATGGAGCCCCAGATCGATGTCGATTGACAGTCATTTTGTATGTCTTCCATTTTCTTACTATTGCACCAACAGTTGTCTCCTTCTCACCCAGCGTCTTACTTATGGTTTTGTAGTCCATTCCAGCCTTGTGCAGGTCTATGATCTTGTCCCTGACATCCTTAGAAAGCTCTTTGGTCATGCCCATGTTGTAGAGATTAGAGTCAGACTGATTAATTGAGTCTGTGGACAGGAGTCTTTTATACAGGTGACCATGTAAGACAGCTGTCTTTAATGCAGGCACCAAGTTGATTTGGAGCGTGTAACTGGTCTGGAGTAGGCTGAACTCCTAATGGTTGGTAGGGGATCAAATACTTATTTCTCTGTGCACGATGCAAATAAATATATATAATTTTGACTATGTGATTTTCTGTTTTTTTCTTTATATAATCTATCTCTCACTGGTAAAATTAACCCAGCCTAAAAATTCTAGACTGTCCATGACTTTGGCAGTGGGCAAACTTACAAAATCAGCAAGGGATCAAATACTTATTTCCTTCACTGTATATATATATATATATATATATATATATATATATATATATATATATATATATATATATATATATATATATATATATATATGCAGTGTATATGTATATATATATATATATATGAGATAGCAAGTGAGACTTTCTAGCCCTTCTCTCCCTCTCTATTATTGTAGTCTCACAATCATTGGCTGCAGCCAGTCACATGATACATCAGGCATGGTTTATTTCAGACATGTTTACAAACATTCAGGGAAAATTTTTATCACACACAAAATACCCATTTATCAAAACATTACTAAGTAATGAAACAATAAAAATTAGAACAAAGAAACTTTAAAGGGGTGTTCTCAGATAGCCCCTTTAATATTGAAGCCATCGCGGTGATCTGGTTATCTCCTGCAGGTCTCGTTGCAGAGACTGAGAGGAATGATTACAATTTTGTGCCAACTTACAACTGAGGAAATATATATAAAGTACAGTGAAGTTTACCGCTCAGACGGCACTGGTAACAGTCCAATATCATTCAGTATGCCATAAATATCTGAGTTGGGAATAACCCAGAGGAAGCCGGAAGGGCGAAACCCAGGGTCGGGCGAGAGTGTTTTGGCGTGCCGCCTAGAAATGTTAAAGATTTTTACTTACCTTGATGCTTTTATTTCTTGTTACTTCTGTGAGTATGGATTAAACTTGGCGTGGAGCAATCTTTTTTCAGAGGGTGTTGCACTATGTGTCTTCCTTTTTCCATCTATTAGAGACATAAGATCCTTTTTCTACCAGGAGTTCTTTGAATGTGGAGAGAGACGATAAGGAGCTTGGTGGAACTACAAGGATAAGAATTACCATCCACACCCTCATTGGATTGTGTACTGTCCACTGCATTTTTCTGGGAGAGAGTCCATACTGAATGATATTGGACTGTTACCAGTGCCGTCTGAGCGGTAAACTTCACTGTACTTTATATATGTTATTTAGGGTATTTGTTGGATCATATCCAATTTAGTTTTGCCTGCTCCGGTCTGAGAGAGATTTTGTGGGTATTTGATCCAAGAGAAACCACCATTATATTTGTATCTTTGTAATCCTATTTCTTGTGCACTACCTACAATGGATATATTTCGTTTTCGTACGCAAAATTTTGCTGATTTTACAAACAATATAGAAGTTGATCTAGATATGGGACAGAGATCGGATGATCTAGAGTCCATGTTCAAACAGCTTGAAACATTTATTATCAAAGAGATATCCCTCATGTGGGATGTAGCTTCCCTAGAAAAACTTTTAAGCGAAAACATAATTCCTGAAGGCCTCAGGTGACAGCTGCAGTTGAATGGGGACTACGATCCACATGATTTAAATACATGGGAAGATTTTCTAAATCAATGTGCTTTTAAAGGTATTCAATTCATTATTAATATAAGAAAGAAGAAACTGAGATTACTTAATGAAAAAATTGAAGAATATAAAATTAAATTAGAACCATTTAAATCATTAGATGATTATATAGAACTATCAGGACTAAGTCAAAAGAGAATTAAAAAGATTGAGAATGATATTAGAGCCAAAAAACATAAGAAATATATAAAAATAAAAAATTACTATACAAATAAAACAGTATATAAATGGCACCAAAAATTAGATATCACACAGACCAATATAAATTTGGGGGACAAGGGAGAACAAAAATTTAGCAATGTCCCTGTACAGGGGTACGATAATCGCCACAGACAAGATGATCAGACACATGGGAGAAATTATAGAAGGCCTTACAATGGCAATAGTCCAAGAAGAAATTTTGGAGTATACCAGCAGAGCTATCCTCCTTCTTTTAGGAATAACTATAGCTCTCAAGCCTATCATAGAAATTATCACCATATCCCATATCAACAGAGAGGTTTTAGACCTCCGAGATATTATAATAATTATCAATATCAGGAAGTGGATCAATACATACCCTCATTACAACCAGGCAACATGAATCATGGTATTAATCCCAAAAATTTTCCCCACGAGTTATTAAGATCGCAAAATTTAATACTCAAGAAAGAAAATAATTTTCAAGGGGAAAGACTGACGCCGCTAAAAAGAAAATTAGACGAGGCAAAAGGACAAAGAATAGAAGGGGTGATGGTTCCCCCAAAAAAACAGAAGGAGATCTGAGTAAAAAAGGAGTATTCAATTTGAGTGATAAAACACTCACAGATGACCACTATAGAGTTCTAAGTAAAGGGATTAAATTTGCACCTTCGCAATCCATGAATAGATTTAAAACATACATTGACGTACACAAGTTCATTCGATCCCTCAACCTCCAGAAGCATTTCGCTATAAAAAATAGTAGAGATAACGTCACACATAAAGAGACAGTCTTTGAAGGACATAAAGACCAATATAACCACACACATTTACGTGATAAATCAGGATTCATACCCCTTATTAGCAACAACCATTGTATTGAGGCTTTTAAAAAGGTTGTACTTAACCAATTGGATCTTATAAGTGTGAAGAATAAAGGAAAAAATTTAACCTCCGCAGAGGAAACAGCGTTGAGAGATTTAGAAAAAGATCTTAAGGTGGTAATAAAACCTGCGGATAAAGGGGGGGGGGGATTGTTATTTTAAATAAATCTGATTATCACACTGAAATGAAGAGATTACTGTCAGACTGTGTTACCTATAAAAAACTAAAGAATAACCCTACCGAAGTTTTCAAAAAACAACTGGAGAGTCCCCTTCTGGATGCAAAAAAGAGGGGGATTTTAAATGACCGGGAATTTGAATATTTAAATACAAAACATCCCAAGATCCCTGTAATTTATTACTTACCTAAAGTTCATAAGAATAAGTCCAATCCACCAGGTCGGCCAATTGTAGCCGGAATAGATTCGCTAACTAGTCGCATTTCTGAGTATATTGATTGTTTCTTGCAAAAATATGTTGTTGCTAGTAGATCCTATGTGAAAGATTCCACACATGTAATCGAGGAGTTAAAAACCGTGAATGTCAATAGAGACACTATTTTATGCACATCCGATGTCTCATCATTGTATACCTGTATACCTCACGAATTAGGGATACAGGCTGTAGAACATACTCTTGGTATGGATAAAAATATGACTCCTGAGCAAGGTCGTTTTATTATAGACCTCATTAGGTTTAGTTTAGAGAAGAATTATTTCTGGTATAATTCAGACTATTACCTTCAGACTGCCGGTACTGCTATGGGCGCTAAATTTGCACCAAGTTATGCAAATCTGTACCTGGCAGTCTGGGAAGATTCTTTTATTTACTCTAGTAATAATCCTTTCTGTGAATTCATAAAGTTGTACAAACGTTACATAGATGATGTGGTTATCATTTGGGAAGGAACAACAGAGAATTTATTCACTTTCATAGATTATATTAATAACAATAAATGTAATCTGACCTTTACTTCAGAGTATGATAAAAATAGAGTTAGCTTTCTGGATTTGGAAATTTTTATAGAAAACAATGTACTATACACCAAAAATTATTTCAAACCTACTGACTGTAATAGTTATATTGAATGTTCAAGTTGCCATTTCAAACCTTGGCTTTGGAATATCCCAAAAGGGCAGTTTAAAAGGATAAAGAAAAACTGTACAAAAATAGAGGACTTTGATGTATAGTCACAAGTTATTAAATCTCGTTTGATAGAAAGGAATTATGAGGAACAGAGGGTGTCGTTAGCATTGAAGGAGGTTAGAGAAGAAATCGCAGTCCATTCTGGCGATAACATCAAAAAAATTGATAATTTTCATACAAAGAGAATTGATGATAATGATAAAACATTAAGGGTTCCGTTCATTACCACATATTCCACAAGTTCTTCATTGATACGAAATATTATTAGAAAAAATTGGCATATTGTAAGGAACGATCCTGTTATAGGGTCTAGGTTGCCCAAAAATCCTAGTATTGTACATCGTAGGGCACCTAATATAAAGGATAAAATGACTCATAGTTTTATAAAAGCTCCTACAAAACCAATTATTGCGACAAAAGGATTTTTTTCCTGTAACAAGTGTAAAGCTTGTAAAGGAGTGGGGTATAATAAAAGAAAGGGGAATGTTACCTTTTTTATGGATGCCGAAAATAAAAGAAAATATGAGATCAAACATTTTACAACGTGTAATACTAAAGGGGTTATATACTTATTGCAGTGTCCCTGTGGGCAGTTATATGTAGGACGTACAGCCCGCAAATTGAAAACTCGAATAGCAGAACACTGTAATAACATCAGAAAAGGCAAGATGGACCATAGTGTGTCAGCGCACTATTGTAAATTCCATCATAAAGATCCCAAGGACACTAAATTCTTTGCTATTGAGACAACTGATAATCATTGGAGGGGGGAGGATTTTATTAAAAAAATGAGCAAGCAAGAAAGTTTTTGGATCTATCAATTAAAAACTCTTCAGCCCTTAGGACTCAATTCAGACTTCGAATTGAAGTGTTTTTTATAAAAATGTTTTTTTTTATTTTTTATTTTTTTTGTTTATACAAATACTTATTAATATTGGTGAGATATCATCTGATAGATATTCTGGTCCATATTGGTAGTTCCATGTTATGAAAACAATTATGCAAAAAAATGCCCTATGTATAGTATTAGTAAGAGACTTGTTCACACATAGCATTTTGACCAAGGGATCTTTTCTCAGCAGAACTCAATTGTTCTGATTAGCTGCAGCTCACTGAAGCTCTGGAAGCTTTAGGGTATGTGCACACACACTAATTACGTCCGTAATTGACGGACGTAATTCGGCCGCAAGTCCCGGACCGAACTCAGTGCAGGGAGCCGGGCTCCTAGCATCATACTTCTGTACGACGCTAGGAGTCCCTGCCTCGCTGCAGGACAACTATCCCATACTGTAATCATGTTTTCAGTACGGGACAGTTGTCCTGCAGCGAGGCAGGGACTCCTAGCATCGTACATAACTATGATGCTAGGAGCCCGGCTCCCTGCACTGTGTTCGGTCCGGTACTTGCGGCCGAAATACGTCCGTCAATTACGGACGTAATTAGTGTGTGTGCACATACCCTTAGAGATTGGCACAGTTCAGACTAAGTGGAAAAATAGAGAGAGAAAAAATAAAACAACTGATAAAATATAAATAATATAAATAGATCAGACTAAGTGGAAAATTAGAGACAGAAAATATAAAACAACTGATAAAATATAAATAAAAATCAATATAATGGATATGGGATGATATGTGGAATCTAACCAACTATAAAGGTGGCAAATAGGCTTGTTTAGCATAATATATTATATTTTTTTACTTTTTAAAGAGATTAGGCATTTATATAAAAAGAATAATATTTAAAAGTGTATATATATATATATGTATACGATTATGATGGTAAGATTAGATTATTTCTATATATTGTAGAGATCATTGTGGGTGTATATGTTTTTTTAAACATTTTTTATGTATGTAAATTTATGTCAATTTAAATGTTATGCGGCTATATAAACCTGTTAATTAGACACGTCACACATGCCCCAGAGGAAGCCGGAAGAGAGAAACCCAGGGTCGGGCGAGAGTGTTTGGCGTGCCGCCTAGAAATTTTAACGATTTTTACTTACCTTGATGCTTTTATTTCTTGTTACTTCTGTGAGTATGGATTAAACTTGGCATGGAGGAATCTTTTTTCAGAGGGTGTTGCACTATATGTCTTCCTTTTTCCATCTATTAGAGACATAAGATCCTTTTCCTACCAGGAGTTCTTTGAATGTGGAGAGAGACGATAAGGAGCTTGGTGGAACTACAAGGATAAGAATTACCATCCACACCCTCATTGGATTGCGGACTGTCCACTGCATTTTTCTGGGAGAGAGTCCATACTGAATGATATTGGACTGTTACCAGTGCCGTCTGAGCGGTAAACTTCACTGTACTTTATATATGTTATTTAGGGTATTTGTTGGATCATACCCAATTTCGTTTTGCCTGCTCTGGTCTGAGAGAGATTTTGTGGGTATTTGAGCCAAGAGAAACCACCATTATATTTGAGGAAATATATAACTTTAGCAAGAAGCTATTGTAATTTCTCCCAAACCACAGATCCCGAGAAAGTAAAACTTGGGTGATGGAGCGGAAAGTTGGTTTGAAGTAATGTTCCCTAGTAACTTTCATTTAATAAACACATTATGGATCACATTTCTCATTTTTGCAGCATTAAACATATACAGTCCACTGTGTACAATTGGACCATATGTGCTTGTCAAATATTACCTCACAGAGCATGAAAAGAAAATCTGATATCGAGGGAGAACTGTATATTATTGTCCCTGGAAGATCTGATCTATAACTAATTTGACCCTTTTAATGTATTTTTTTAACTTTTAACAACTAAATAATACAGTAGAAATGTTCACAACAATGCACTAGAAAACTAAAATACACATCTTGTGTGTCATTCCAGCCACCAATGAGCAGAGGTGGGCTGCGCTGGGAACACGTGCCCCCCAGGCAGATCCCCCAGTACACATTCAGGGCTGCACTAAAGCTGAGCCTGGGGAGTGGTGAGCACGGCTGTATAAACCCACCGATCCTCGGGCCTCCTGTCCTCCTCCTTCTGTGGCCTGGCACACGTAGGGGGCAGGTTCTTTTCGAAAAGGAGCGGGCAGATTCGGAAAGTGGGTGGAGCTTGTTTGGCACAGTGGTAGCAGGAGTAAGAAGAATGGGTAAGAAGAAAGAAGTGCCAGGAACCAGCACCAAGGTCTTTCCTCAGGGCGCAGGAGCAGGTAAGTCCCATGCTATGAGGTTCTGCGCCCGCCTTCCATCACCCCTGGGCAACAAGCAAGAGGTTGTTCCAGAATCAAAAATTATCACCTGTCCACAGGGTAGGTGATAATTGTCCGATTTTTGGGGGCCCCACCACTGGGACCACAACCGATTGTGGATAGGTGATAACTTTTCATCCTGGGACAAACCCTTTAAAGGGTATGTGCCACAATGGACATTTATCACCTATCCACACGATAGTTAATAAATGTCTGATCACTGGGACCCCCGCGATCACTAGAACGGGTCCCAAGGCACATTACATTTGATACAGTTCTGGATACGGGAGCCATAGAGACGAGCAGGACACTGTCTCCTACTGCATAGTTATGAGCAGCTGGCAGCCTGGACTTTACACATCAGTAAAACAAGTGATGTAGAAAAACTATTACAGTGCACGCTCCTCCTCTATAATCGTTTTTAACTGAAAGTGGGGGTACGCTTTAAGGGGTCTGGTCTTGGGTCTGAATTTCTTTGTGTTGCT
This sequence comes from Rhinoderma darwinii, assembly GCF_050947455.1. Classification (NCBI taxonomy): domain Eukaryota; kingdom Metazoa; phylum Chordata; class Amphibia; order Anura; family Rhinodermatidae; genus Rhinoderma; species Rhinoderma darwinii. Next base: position 284,001,376 of record NC_134689.1, on the reverse strand, counting down.
ATAGAGGCTCAGGATGGCTGAAGAAGCGAGGAGCCAAAGATGTCTCGTCAGGAAACTTTGCAGTTGTCAGGAGAAGTCATCATGGCGGTCTGTCCCGCATGGAGAAGAAAAAGAGAGCGAACTCTAATGAGAGAAGAGGTCCCCTGTGAGTCACTGGATTTATAGAGGAGTTGACATGTTTCCTGACATGTCTTTTATAGGAAATACTTGTATTCCCAATAAGACAACAATTCTGAAGCATTTACTCTGTGGAGCTGTTGGCAGCTCCACAGAAAATTAATGGAGCTTTCGCAGTACCGTTCCATTCACATGGGGAACACATGAACAGCCCGGTAAGCCCGCTCTCAGGAATGATGGGGGTCCCAGTGGTTGGAACCCCATTGATCAGACATTCTGTGGATAGGTAAGAAATAATGATTATGGGAATACTCCTTTAAATAGATGTCTTGCGGCAGTGGGTGGAGCATACACATTATTTGACAAGTTTCACTGCTCAATAGCGATCGCTGCATTTAAGCCATTAGAAAGAGGGGGATGGCCCCCTCCAACAGCCCATTGCCCCCCCCCCCCATGACGCGATCACAGGGCGCCAATGGTTGCCATAGCAGCCCGGGGGCCTAATGAAGGCCCCCAGGACGGCATTCTGTCCGCCTCAGTTAAGCCCTGCCTCCGGAAATATACTGCAATACATTAGTATTGCAGTATATTGTACCAGCGATCTGACCATTGCTGGTTCAAGTCCCCTAGGGACTAATAAAGTGTAAAAAAAGCGAAATAAAGTTTTTAGTAGTGACCATATCGACGCTTTATGTCATTGGTCAACAGAGAACTTCTTATTTAAGTCAGATTCCCATCTATGCATATAAGTTAATTTGTCTAAAGACGAAGCAGAGTTAAGTTGTTTATATATTATTGCTATGCCTTTCTCAATCCCTTTTTTTTACAGTATGAAATTCTGAATTTTAGAAAAGGGTGAGCTGCCATACGATATGGAACAGGAATTTAACAAACATCTCATCTGGAGATATTCGTAAAACGCTTGTTTAGGTAATTGAGCATTACAGATAAAGTGATCTAAGGGGAGCAGTGTACCATCTTTATATAAAGTGTCCAATTCCAGCAGATTCCCATTGTATGAGGTTTGCAAGATGCACATGAGATGGTACCTTTCCCCAGATAGGTTATCTCATATATACTCTGACTATTCCCCTATGTGCTAGAAAAGCTGTGGTAAAATGTGTACACTATCACATGTGTGGTGGTTTTGCCAGCAAATCCTGGCTTGTTGGGTTTTGGTTTTCCAGTTACTGTCAACTCTTACCTCTATTTTACTACCTCCTTCCCCAGAATTAGCCTTATTACACATTGAGCTTGTAAAGATCCCCCTATTCTATAGATGGATAACATCTCATGTCCTAATGGCAACAAGGCAACTTAAAGTCATGAACTGGAAGTGTACTCATATTCCTTCCATGACAGAAGTGTGTGCTAAAGTGAATAATTATATGCAACACAAATTACTTCTTTCTTCCAGTTACAAGCATAAGTGTTCCCTTGAAAAACATTGGGAGCCTTGGTCTTCTACCTCCTTAGCTAAAAATAATGTGACCCGTTATTTACTTATTGGTTTCCTTCTATCAAATGCGACTCTATAGATTTCTCAATGTTTTTTGTTTGGTTTTTTTATGGTATGTTGTGAAGCATATTTAGGCAGATATTGTGTGCCCCTCCCTTTTTTTTTTTGTGTGTGTCTTTTGTTACGTGCCATCTGGTTTTATGTGTACAACCACTAATTTTTGCACTAAATGTTTATATATCAATAAAAAAGTCAGGGCCGGTTCACATCAGCGTTCACTTTCCATTGAGGGGTTCCGTCGGAGGTTTCCGTCGTGGAACCCCGCAACGGAAAGACAAACGGAAACCACAGCTTCCGTTTGCATCACCATTGATATCAATGGTGACGGAAACATTGCTAATGGTTTCCGTTTGTCACAGTTTCGGCAGGTTTCCGTTTTTTTCGATGGAATCAATAGCGCAGTCGACTGCGTGTATATATATATATATATATATATATATATATATATATATATCTGTGTGTGTTTATATGTGTCCGTGGATAGTTATCATCTACGACATTATCTGTACTCAGAGAGTTATCACTGTGTTATCTGTGGTGATACATAGGACTGCAGGTAACACTACTACATTATCTGTACTCAGAGGGTTATCACTGTGTTATCCGTGTTGTTACATAGGACTGCAGGTAACGTCTACTACATTATCTGTACTCAGAGAGTTATGACTGTGTTATCTGTGGTGTTACATAGGACTGTATGTGAAATCTACTACATTATCTGTACTGTGTATATATGTGCCTGTGTGGGTATATATGGGTCTGTTTGTGAATGTGTCTTTGTGCTTGTATATATGTGCCTTTTATGTATTTGTATATGTTCCTGTCTGTGTATTTATCTGCCGGTGTGTGTGTGTGTGTGTGTGTGTGTATGTATATGTGTTTGTACATCTATATATTTACCTCTATGTATGTATGTATATATATATATATATATATATATATATATTCCAGTATGTGTGTATGTATATTTGCCTGTATGTCTAAATATCTGTCTTTATGTATGTACAGTATATATGTTCCAATATGTGCGTGTCTATATATGTGGTTAATTTTTGGTTTGCGTAGGGGGCGGCAATAGAGATTCCTTCATAGGGCACCATCCAACCTAAGGCCGGCCATGCTAAGGGGGAAGGGGGTACCTAGCCTGCATATAATGTATAGTAAGGGGGTATCATCTAGCCTGCATATAATATATAATGACGGGGGTCTTTAGCCTGCCTTTAATATATAGTAAGGGGAGATTTGTTGTCATAGGATCAGTGAACCAATAGTTTTTATTTCATGGTTCCTCTGTTACTAACAGCTCATTCATGTATCTGGGATTGTACAGTACATAGTTACATAGTTACATATAGTTTGTACGGTTGAAAAAAGACACATGTCCATCAAGTTCAACCAAGGGATGGGAAAGGGGAAGTGGGATAGGAAAGGGGAAGTAAAAACTTTCTACACATAGCAGTTAATATTTTTTTGTTCTAGGAAATTATCTAAGCCTTTTTTAAAGCCATCTACTGTCCCTGCTGCGACCAGCTCCTGCGGTAGGCTATTCCATAGATTCACAGTTCTCACAGTAAAGAAGGCTTGTCGCCTCTGCAGGTTGAACCTTTTTTTCTCCAGACGGAGGGAGTGCCCCCTTGTTTTTTGAGGGGGTTTTACATGGAACAGGATTTCACCATATTTTTTGTATGCGCCATTCATATATTTATATAAGTTAATCATGTCCCCCTTAGTCGTCTTTTCTCAAGGCTAAATAGGTTTAGTTCTTTTAATCTTTCCTCATAACTTAGATTCTCCATGCCCCTTATTAGCTTCGTTGCTCTTCATTGTATTTTTTCCAACTCCAGGGCATCCTTTCTATGAACTGGAGCCCAGAACTGGACTGCATATTCTAGATGAGGCCTCACTAATGCTTTGTAAAGTGGTAATATTACCTCCCTGTCCCGCGAGTCCATGCCTCTTTTGATACACGACAATATTTTGCTGGCCTTTGAAGCAGCTGATTGACACTGCATGCTGAAATTTAGTTTATGATTTACAAGTACACCCAGATCCTTCTCAACAATTGACTCCCCCAGTGTAGCTCCCCCTAGGACATATGATGCTTGCAGGTTTTTCGTACCCAGATGCATAACTTTACATTTATCTACATTAAACTTCATTTGCCAAGTGGACGCCCAAACACTTAGTTTGTTTAAATCTGCCTGCAATTCACAAACATCTTCCATAGTCTGAACTATATTGCATAGCTTGGTGTCATCTGCAAAAATAGAAATAGTGCTATTAATCCCATCCTCTATATCATTAATAAATAAGTTGAATAATAGTGGTCCCAGCACTGAACCCTGGGGTACACCACTTATAACTGGGGACCATTCAGAGTAGGAATCATTGACCACAACTCTCTGGATACGGTCCTTGAGCCAATTCTCAATCCAATTACAAACTATACTTTCTAAACCTATAGTCCTTAATTTACCCATTAGATGTCTATGAGGGACAGTGTCAAATGCCTTTGCAAAGTCCAAAAACACTATATCCACAGCGGCCCCTCTGTCTAGGCTTCTGCTTACCTCTTCATAAAAACAAATCAGGTTGGTTTGACAGCTTCTGTCCTTTGTAAAACCATGCTGGCTGTCACTTATAATACTATTTATTGTCACATAATTCTGTATATAGTCCCTCAATAGCCCCTCAAACATTTTCCCCACAATTGATGTTAAGCTTACTGGTCTATAATTACCCGGCGAAGACCTAGTGCCCTTTTTGAAAATAGGCACCACATTTGCCCTGCGCCAGTCCCTTGGCACTATACCACTCATGAGAGACTCTCTAAATATTATGAAGAGGGGGACAGAAATAACTGAACTAAGCTCTTTAAGAACTCTAGGGTGTAACCCATCTGGTCCCGGGGCCTTGTGTACATTTATTTTATTTAATTTAGCTTGAACCATATCTACATTCATCCAATTCAGTATATCAACTGATATATTAACAGCACTGGCACCGGCTACATCAGCTGCTCCTTCTTCTGTTGTATATACAGAGCGGAAGAACCCATTTAGTAACTCTGCCTTCTCTTGATCCCCTGTGACCAACTCCCCATTACCATTATCTAGGGGTCCTACATGTTCAGACCATGCGTGTAGGATCCCAACATGAGAACATCACTTCCAGCTTTCGGCTTTTAAGGGCAGTTGGATATAAAGTCCATGTACCTCTGCTGCGCTTATACGGCAGGTGGAGGTAAGCAAGTAAAGGATGGGCCACTACTGTGTGCTTGCCCCCCAGGCTAAAATGTGCCAGCCAATGAGAAAGTATGTAAACCTGAAACATACATTCTCTAACTATATCAGTCACCAGCAGCGGCGTAGCTAAAGGCTCATGGGCCCAGGTGCAAGTATTCAGCTTAGGCCCCCCTACCCCGCCCCAAAACCACAAGACCACTGCACGCGCCTATGCCCAGCCTCCTTGCCAAATGGCCCCCATGGATACACCCACAGTATAATACCTCCCATAGCTACCCCCACAGTATTATGCCCCCATAGGTGTCCCACACAGTATAATGCCCCCATAGCTGTCCCCCACATAGGATAATGCTCCCTATAGCTGCCCTATACAGTATAATTGCCCCATAGCTACCCCATACAGTATATTACTCCCCATAGCTGTCCGATACAGTGTAATGCTCCCCATAGCTGCTCCCACAGTATAATGCCCACCATAGTAGCTCCCACAATATAATGCCCCCCATAGCTGCCCCCACACAGTATAAATACCACCATAGCTGGCCACACAGCATAATGCTCCCCATAGCTGCCCCACAGTAGAATACCCCCATAGCTGCCCCCAAAGTATAATGCCATCCATGGCTGCCCCCACAGTATAATGCTCCCCATACAGTATAATGCTCCTATAGCTGACACCATATCAGCAGTGAGGTCATTATACTGGGTATGGGAGGGGGTACCATACCCAGTATACTGCCCCCATGTGTGCCTAATATAAAATACTTACCTAGCCCCCTTCCCAAGACGAGTGGAATGGATCCTTCTCCACCTTTGGCCTGTGCTATGAGTGACTCGGCACAGAAAGACGCGATGAAGTCACTACTTCGCTCCTGTCTGCGCTAAGCCGCTCATGGCTCACAGCACAGTGAATGCTGGAGCAAGGAGTTGTCAGCTCCTTGCTCCAGCATTGAATTAAACTGTATCTGCGTCCTGAGGACGCAGATACAGTTGGAACCGGGACCTAGGTGAGTTGCTTGCAAACCCCCGGAGGTCTTCACATGACCTACAGTTTGTAATACATTGTATTGTGCTGTTTGTGTGTGTGGTGGAGAGAGGTGAGGGGGGCCCTGTAATTTAACCCCCCCTTCTCCCCTCTCCACAGCAAACACAGTCCGCACAATACAACACATACATTACGGGCCCCGGGCCCCCACTGCAGCTCACCAGGTCTTGTTGTTTTCTGAGGAGTCGGATGATCGGATCCAACTTCCAGGCTCTTCCAACCTCTCCCGCACCGTCCGCACCACATTGCGTTCTGTTCCTTACTGGCTGGAATGCCCCTCAAGTGACGTCATGGTCACATCCTACACTTAGTGTACCATGTGACCGCGACGTCAAGGAGCCCTGCGCATCCATTAGTAGGCAGCCTACTGCCGGCGTCACGGCAAATAAAGAATTGAAGAGGTTTTTTTTACAAGGTTAACACTATGTGGCAACGGGGGCCTTGTGTGCCCCTCCCCTGCTTAGGGGCCCGGTCACAACTGCAACCCCCATAGCTACGCCTCTGGTCACCAGCTCAAGTTTGGATAGTGTCTTTGTCCCTTAAAATCCTACCTACATTGGGTACATAATTTGTAAGATCTCTGGCAGACTGCACCTACAGTATACCAAACAGAAATCACAGTGTATCATGGTCTTCCCAATTAAGCCTGTTTTATGTATGTAATACTAGAAGAAGTACCCGGCGCTGCCCGGGTATAAGATGTCGGTCTGTCTGTTTGTGTGTTCATTGGATTTGTTCCAAGCAAAGGCGGAATAAGGGTACCATGGGCCCCGGGCACTTTTTCAGGTCTGGCCCCCCACCCCCCCAAACTCCAAAGACGCTGTACCGTATATATTTGCAGATTTCTTTTTAGGCGGCCACAGATCTGGCACGGTTTTCATTTATCTGTAAAAGCAGAATTCTTTGAGACACTGAAGTGGTCAGGAGCTTTATAACTTTTTTATTTTTACGTCAATGGACTGGTGTGTGAAGGATTATTTTTTTTGCGGGAGGAGTTATAGTTTTTATTGGCACCATGTAAAGTACCATATAATGGGTGAATTGGAAAAAACTGAGATTCCTCCATGGTTTTTTTGGGTTTAGTTTTTGCTGTATATATTTACCTTCTCTTAAGGTAAAAATAGATTTAACATATACTTTTACCTTTACCCCTTAATGACCGGCCTATTTTGGACCTTAATGACCAAGCTATTTTTTACGTTTTTCAATCGTCGCATTCCAAGAGCTATAACCTTCTTATTTTTGCGTCGACATTGCTGTATAAGGTCTTGTTTTTTGCAGGACAAGTTGCACTTTTTAATAGCACCATTTTTAGGTACATATTATTTATTGATTAACTTTTATTAACTTTTTTTTGGGGGGGAATAGAAAAAAATCTGACATTTCGCCACTCTTTTTTGCGTCCTAAATCTACGCCATTTACCGTGTGGTATAAATAACACAATAACTTTATTCAGCGGGTTGTTCCGATTGCAACGATACCAAATTTGTATAGTTTTTGTATGTTTTACTACTTTTACACAGTAAAAACGCTTTTTTTTCAAAATTATTTGTTTTTGTGTCTCCATGTTTGAAGAGCCGTAAAGTTTTTATTTTTTCGCCGATGCGGTCGTATGAGGGCTTTTTTTTTGTGGGACGACTTGTAGTTTTTATTGGTACCATTTTGGAGTAGATGCGACTTTTTGATCACTTTTTATTACATTTTTTTAAAGTCAGGATTCCCAGAAAACAGCAATTTTTCCATAGTTTTTTATTATTTTTTTTACGGCGTTCACCGTGCGGGTTAAATAATGTAATAGATTTATAGTCGGGGTCGTTACGGACACGGCGATACCAAATATGTGTAACTTTTTAACTTTATTTTGTTTTTTTAATAGTAAAGCAGTTTGTAATTGGAAAAGCTGGGTTTTTCATTTTTTTTCACATTTTTTTTTAAATTAACTTTATTAAACTTTTTTTTCACTTTTTTACTAGTCCCATTAGGGGACTATAATATGCGATTCTCCGATCGCTATTATAATACACTGCAATACTTTTGTATTGCAGTGTATTACTGCCTGTCCGTTTAACACGGACAGGCATCTGCTAGGTCATGCCTGCGGCATGATCTAGCAGGCATTCACTCCAGGCAGCCTGGGGGCCTTTATTAGACCCCCGGCTGCCATTACAGACACAGACACTCGGCGATCGTATCGCCGGGTGTCGGTGGGAGAGAGAGGGAGCTCCCTCCCTCTCTCCAAAACCACTCAGATGCAGTGCTCGCTATTGAGTACCGCATCTGAGGGGTTAAACGTGTGAGACGTGTGAGCTCTAGCAGCTGAGAGCAGGGAGATCTGACAGTTCCCTGCTCTGTTTACTTATTCCGATGCCGCGACGTAAAAAGTCTATGGCATCGGAATAAGGCCCGTTAGTGACCGACGTAGAAACACGATGGGTCGGTCACTAACGGGTTAAGAGAAGGTAAATATATACAGACCCAGAACCAAGCTCAGCACATATATACAGCCCCAGAACTAAGCTCAGTACATATATACAACACCAGAACCAAGCTCAGTACATCTATACAGCACTAGAACCAAGCTCAGTACATAAATACAGCCCAAGAACCAAGCTCAGTACATAAATACAGCACCAGAACAAATCTCAGTACATATATACAGCACTAGAACCAAGCTCAGTACATATATACATCCCCAGAACCAAGCTTAGCATGTAATGAATCGGGGTGGGGAGACGACAGGTGAGCCCTAATTTACTCGCAACTCAGTCTCTGCCTATTTGCACGGCCCGTCCTAAAGGACGGCGTACAACTGGGCGACGGTCCCTACGCTCAGTACGTGCAAGATAGACAACACAAGACAAGGGCACACAGAAGCAAAGGGGAAGTAGGGGCAGTTGCCCACGGAAAACCGTGAGCAACAGGCATTGGTGAACGAGCCGAATCAAACCAGGAGAGTACGTAGTAGCAAAAGGGAGCAGGAGAATAGTCAGGCAAGCCAGGGTCAAAAAGGTTACAGCGGTGAATCAGGTAAATAGCAGGAATAACAGAGCCAGGAAACCAGAGAATCACAGGCAAGGAACATGCTGCAAGTGAGGGTATAAATAGACCAAGGGCGGGAGCTAGAACCCTCAGGCCAGGCTGTGATAGGTTCTCCCTCTCCTCAGCCTGCAAGCCTGAGTGGTAACAGATCGCGCCACTCTAGCAGACCTTGGAGCTGATGAAGGCTGATTAACCCTGGGCGTCGACACAGAACCAGTGTCAGGCAAATCCTTTACAGTACCCCCCCTTTTATGAGGGGCCACTGGACCCTTCCTAGGTGGGCCTGGCTTGTTGGGGAACCGAAGATGGAACTTCCTGAGCAATATACTAGCGTGAACATCCCGGGCGGGTACCCAAGTCCTCTCCTCAGGCCCATATCCTCTCCAATGGACCAGGTACTGGAGGGAGCCTTGGACCATCCTGCTGTGCACAATCTTGGCTACCTCGAATTCTACCCCATCAGGAGTGAGAACAGGGACCGGAGGTTTTCTCGATGTAGCCAAGGACGGGGAGCAGGTTTTCAAGAGGGAGGCATGGAACACGTTGTGTATTTGAAAATATGGGGGTAACTCCAGCCGGAAGGAGACAGGGTTGAGGACCTCAATGATTTTGTACGGCCCTATATACCGGGGAGCAAATTTCTTGGACAGAACTTTAAGGCGCAAATTTTTAGAAGATAGCCACACCAGATCCCCGAACACAAATAGGGGGTTATAAATACACAAAAAGACTCTTACAGCAAGTATGGGGCTAGATTCTTTGAGGGTATAGCATACTACCCAGGTAACAAGAAAAGGCAACTCCTATATATACTTTCATACACTAGAGAAGAAAATGGAGCAAAAGAGCCATAAGTAAAAATAAATAGCTTATTAAACATATAGATACATACACAAAAAATATTAAAAAGGTACAAAACAGGACAGGAGGACTCTATATAGTTCCAGTGTAACACAGCTGAAAGACTCCCTGTGGTATATAAAGGGTAATATAGGGTTAATCAAGGAGATAAGTAAGGGGTATAAGTGGTGGACGTAATGAGAAGCACCAGAGACCATACCGTAGCGTATGTACAAACAGTACGTATAAATATACAGGCATGGAGTCAAGTGCTGATGAACAACGGGTAATATGTCAGAGACCTAATATATATGCATACAGTCAAGTGCTGAAAACAAGTTATAAGTCTGAGACCTAAGTAAACCACTCATCCCCCCACTCCTGGGGAAACTTACCCATGTATAAATGTTGGTAGGAGAGTCTAACTGGCGTGAAGCGAACCCCAACGCGCGTTTCGCGATGTGCTTCCTCAAGGGGTGTATAGTGTCTAGAGAAGTGACAGATATAAATAGGACGAACCACAGGTGAGTTGAGTGTTTGTTAATCCAAAAAGATCACGGTGCACGTCTCTTGCCGAGACCGGAAGTGAGGCATGCCCCACTTGCAGCCCCCAGCGCCGGAGCGCACGCCAAGGATCCCCGACGCGTACAGGGATCCCAGACATGCGCAGTGCGCTTTAGGGGGCAGGAGAGGGGCCGGCCACACACCGGCATCACACAAAAGACGCGTGCACCTCATTGGATAAGAACCACAGGAGGAGGAAAAAGGTATGTATTAATGTCCCAATAACAGGTTGTAGACCACAGTAGATGCCGATGGCCATATTTAACCCCATAGTTCAAAAAGAAATATACAAACAGTGTTGTAAACATACGTAGATAAATAGTGATTCATATATTGCAAAGTAGCGTAACATACAGAAAACTGTAAATAAGAAAGCAGTGACTTATTATAAATGGTAGTAATAAACTACAATGTGTGTGGAAAACAAAAAATATAATATCCAAAACGGAATGATGTACGAGGGGGAAGGAATTCTCCCATAAAAGGTTAGAGGTAAAGGTGGATACAAATGAGAAGTGCACTGATATTAAAACCATATAGTGAAAATATACATTAAAATAAGATATTTGTGAAAAGTAATGTATAATTCCTACGGAGCAGGAACAAAAAATACAGCCTACATATTACAGCACGAAGTGATAGCAAAGGTACTGGTAAGGATAACAGGGGGACATTAATGGAGACTAAAGATCCGTGGGGATACATAGTATGGGTGAATCCACAGATAACATATATATCTCTTCTCCATCCGTATTTCGGAAAAAGTCCAACTCAAGGTATAAGGTTTAATTCTGTGTCTTTTATTATGTTACATAGGTACCTGATGTATTATCCCTTCTGACTGCTTTTTTTTTTACAAGAACCTGATACTTTGTTGGACTTTTTCTGAAATACGGATGGAGAAGAGATATATATGTTATCTGTGGATTCACCCATACTATGTATCCCCACGGATCATTAGTCTCCATTAATGTCCCCCTGTTATCCTTACCAGTACCTTTGCTATCACTTCGTGCTGTAATATGTAGGCTGTATTTTTTGTTCCTGCTCTCTATGTGAAATACCATATTTATGGGTCAGTTCCGAATACGGGACTAACTTCCCGCAATCCAATAGATCCGTTAAGTATACTATGCCTCTCTCTTTCCAAGAGTCCAGTTTCATGTCTAGAAGAGCAATGTGAAATATCTCAATAGGCGTTACATGCTGTAAGGAAATTTGGGAAGATTCGCTACCAGAGTGAAATTTTTTCCAGTAAAACAGAGAAGTAGACAAAAAATAGGGAAGACGGGCTGGTAAAGCTATTGTAGTCAAAGCCGCTATCAGTAAAGCCCTCAAATTTTGACCCGGAGCTAAAAAGATCTCTATGTGTATCCAATGTTGAGACACATCCCCAATCCACCAATTCCTTAATAACGATACTTGAGTTGCGTAATAATAGTCTAAAATGTTAGGCAAACTTAAACCGCCAAACTTTTTATCTCTGTTAAGGATTGAAGAGGCAATTCTAGGTTTGCCCGGTATCCAAATGTTTAATAAAGCTATTTATTTTTACTTATGGCTCTTTTGCTCCATTTTCTTCTCTAGTGTATACAAATAGGGGGTTAGTAGAATGTCTTTTATCTGCCTGAGTCTTTTGGATGCTCTGGGACGCCTCAAGGTTCTTCTGAACCTGGGTCCAGGCTGTGCACAGTTCCCGATGAAGGACATCTACCTCGGGATTGTTGGAACCACCAGGTGTAATGGAGGAGAACCGTGGATTAAACCCAAAATTGCAGAAGAAGGGGGAGACCCCCGACGAGCTACTGACCTGGTTATTAAGGGAAAATTCGGTGAGGGGAATGAAGGAGACCCAATAATTTTGACAGTCTGAGATAAGACACCTTAAGTATAGTTCTAGAGACTGATTAGTCCTCTCAGTTTGGCCATTAGTTTCAGGATGGAAGGCCGAGGAAAAGGACAGATCAATCTCCAGCTTCTTACAGAAAGCTCTCCAAAACAATGAAACAAATTGTACCCCTCTGCCAGAAACAATATTGACCGGAACCCCATCAAGAGACAGGATTTGTTTGACAAACAAGGTAGCTAAAGTCTGGGCATTAGGTAGTTTCTTGAGGGGTACAAAGTGGCACATCTTACTGAAGCGGTCTACTACAACCCACACCACCGACTTGCCTTGGGATGGAGGCAGATCGGTGATAAAATCCATGGAGATATGGGTCCAAGGTCTCTGGGGAATGGGCAAAGAACATAGTAAGCCCGCAGGTCGGGACCTGGGAGTCTTGGACCTAGCACAAATTTCACAAGCGGCAACGTAGACCTTAACGTCTTTAACCCCTTCCCGCTCCTTGACGTACTATTACGTCATGGCAGCTGTATCGTTCGCGCTCCATGCCGTAATAGTACGTCACGGGAGTAACGGCCGTTTTGGCCGTCCTCCCGACACATACAGGAGCTGTGACGCTGCTGTCTTGTTCAGCAGCTGTCACAGCTCCTACAGCGGGGACCGATCGCTGTGTCCCCGCTGATTAACCCCTTAAAAGCCGCGTTCTATAGAGATCGCGGCTTTTTAGGGGTTAAGCTGCCATCGCCGGCCTGCTACGCGATAGCGGCCGGCGATGGTGACTATGGCAACCGGACACCAAACAATGGCGTCCGGCTATGCCATAGACGGAAGCCTAGTGGGTCCTGACAACGTCAGGACCCACTATGCTTGCTGTCAGTGAGTAGCTGACAGTTCTAATACACTGCACTACGCATGTAGTGCAGTGTATTAGAATAGCGATCAGAGCCTCCTGCCCTCAAGTCCCCTAGTGGGACAAAGTAATAAAGTTAAAAAAAAGTTAAAAAAAGATGTGTAAAAATAAGAAAATAAAAGATTTAAAAGTATTAAAAGTAAAAATACCCCTTTTTCCCTTATCAGTCCTTTATTATTAATAAAAATATATAAACAAACAAATAAACTATACATAATTGGTATCGCCGCGTCCGTAACGGCCTGAACTACAAAATTATTTCATTATTTATCCCGCACGGTGAACGCCGTAAAATAAAATAATAATAAACCGTACCACAATCACAATTCTTTGGTCACTTCACCTCCCAAAAAATGGAATAAAAAGAGATCAAAAAGTCGCATCTACCTAAAAATGGTCCTGATCGAAACTACAGTTCGTTACGCAAAAAATAAGTCCTTGCACGGCGTTATTGATTGAAAAATAAAAACGTTCTGGCTCTTAGAATAAGGTAACACAAAAAGTGAATGATTGTTTACAAAACGTATTTTATTGTGCAAACGCCATAAGACATAAAAAAAAACTATAAACATCTGGTATCACCGTAATCGTATCGCCCCGCAGAATAAAGTGAATATGTCATTTATAGCGCACGGTGAACGCTGTAGAAAAAAAAGAATAAAAAAACAATAGTAGAATTGCTGTTTTTTAGTCACCACGCCACCTAAAAATAGAATAAAAACTGATCAAAAAGTCGCATGCACCCCAAGAAAACTACAATGGATTCCTCAAGGGGTCTAGTTTCCAAATTGGGGTCACTTTTGGGGGGTTCCCAATGTTTTGGCACCACCAGACCTCTTCAATCCGGACATGGTGCCTAATAAAAAAGAGGCCTCAAAATCCACTAGCTGCTCCTTTGCTTCGGAGGCCGGTGCTTCAGTCCATTACCGCACTAGGGCCACATGTGGGATATTTCTCAAAACTGCAGAATCTGGGCAATACGTATTAATTTGTGTTTCTCTGATAAATCCTTTTGTGTTATAAAAAAAATGGTATAAAGAGGATTTTCTGACAAAAAAAAAATGTAAATTTCACCTCTACTTTGCTCTAAATTTCTGTGAAACACCTAAAGGGTTCATAAACTTTCTAAATGCTGTTGTGAATACTTTGAGGGGTCTAATTTCTAAAATGGGGTGTTTGATAGGGGTTTCTAATATATGGACCCCTCAAAGCAACTTCAGAACTGAACTGAAACCTAAAAAAAAATAAAAATGAGGCAATACTTCGCTTCTAACATTATACTGATAATGAGCCGTGCCCACCCCGAGATGACCCCAGTTTTGACCGTTTGTATAAACGGAGACCCCTATTAGACCGTTCCAGTGCCCGGTTTTCCCAAGCATACACCCCGAGAAGTGTATTTCTATTGATGAGTCCCTGGTACATTTTAAAGGGAGGGTTCAATTCCGAGAGTACCTGCCGGGTAAGAAGGCAAGGTATGGCGTGAAGATGTATAAGCTGTGAGAGTGCATCAGGGTATACCTACAGGTTTAGGATATATGAAGGAAAGGCCACCCCCAAAACAAACTGCATCCTTGACTACAATAGGTACATGGGAGGGATGGACTTGTAAGATCAAATCCTGAAGCCCTACAGCGCCATGCGGTGTGGTATAAGAAGCTGGCCGGGCACATCATACAGATGGCATTGTACAATGCGTACGTGCTGCATCGATGTGCAGGCCAGACGGGAACTTTCCTGGAATTTCAAGAGGTGATTATCAAGAACCTAATCTTTAGGGACCAAGAAGGGGGGGCACCCAGTACTTCTGGAAGCGGGGCCACACGCATCGTACCAGGGCGGCAACACTTTCCAGGAGAAGTTCCCCAAACTGGCAAGAAGGGAAATAGTCAATAGAGGTGCAAAGTCTGCTATAAGAGGGCGATAAGGGATGACACAATATATCAATGTGACACGTGTCCCGAATAACCAGAGCTCTGTATGAAAGTGTTTTAAAATTTATCATACATCCCTTGGTTTATAATTTACCCCAATTTTACTTACCCTGATGCACTCCGCACAGCTTATCCCCCCTCGTCTTTCCCCTCTGAGCCCTGCTGTGTGCCCAGGCAGCTGATAACAGCCACATGTAGGGTATTGCCATACCCGGGAGAACCCACATTACAGTTCATGGGGTGTAGGTCTCCGGTCAAAATGCTCACTACACCTCTAGATGAATACCTTAAGGGTGTAGTTTTTAAAACGGGGTCACTTCTTGCGGGTTTCAACTGTACTGGTACCTCAGGGGCTTCTGCATACATGACTTCGCACTAGAAAATCCCCAGTAGGCCAAATGGTGGTCCTTTCCTTCTGAGCCCTCCCATGGGCCCAAACGGCAGTTTATCACCACAAATGGGGTATTGCCACACTAAGGACAAATTGGGCAACCAAATGGGGTATTTTGTTCCCTGTGAAAATAAGAAATTTTGATCACAAATGACATTTTATTGGAAAAAATATATATTTTTTTAATTCCCAGCCCAATTCAAATAAGTTCTGTGAAGAAACTATGTGGTCTAAATGGTCACATTACCCATAAATGATTTCCTTAAGGGGTGTAGTTTCCAAAATGGGGTCACTTCTGGTGGGTTTCCATTGCTTTGATACCTCTGGGGCTCTGCAAATGCGACATGGCACCCGAAAACCAAACCAGCAAAATCTGTACTCCAAAGAACACACAGCGCTCCTTCCCTTCTGAGGCCTCCCATGGGCCCAAACGGCAGTTTATTGCCACAAATGGGGTATTGCTGCACTCAGGAGAAATTGGGCAACAAAATTGAGCATTTTGTTCCCTGTGAAAATAAGAAATTTTGATGAAATTTTTTCCAATAAGATGTAATTTTTTATTTTTTTAATGTCACAGCCCAATTGAAATAGGTGCTGTGAAAAAACTGTGTGCTCAAAATGCTAACAACAACCATAAATGAATTCCTTGAGGGGTGTAGTTTCCAAAATGGGGTCGCTTTTGGTGGGTTTCCATTGCTTTGATACCCCTGAGGCTCTGCAAATGCGACATGGCACCCGAAAACCAATCCAGCAAACTCTGGACTCCAACAAACATATAGCGCTCCTTTCCTTCTGAGCCCTCCCATGGGCCCAAACGGCAGTTTATCACCACAAATGGAGTATGGCCACACTAAGGACAAATTGGGCAACCAAATGGGGTATTTTGTTCCCTGTGAAAATAAGAAATTTTGATCACAAATGACATTTTATTGGAAAAATGACATTTTTTTCATTTCACAGCCCAATTCAAATACGTGCTGTGAAAAAACTGTGCGGTCAAAATGGTAACAACAACCATAAATGAATTCCTCGAGGGGTGTAGTTTCCAAAATGGGGTCACTATTGGGGGATTCCTACTGTTTTGGCACCTCAACACCTCTTCAAACCTGGCATGCTGCCTAAAATATATTGTAATAAAAAAGAGGACTCAAAATGCACTAGGTGCTTCTTTGCTTCTAGGGCTTGTGTTTTAGTCCACGAGCGCACTAGAGCCACATGTGGGACATTTCTGAAAACTGCAGAATCTGGACAATACATATTTAGTAGTGTTTCTCTGGTAAAACCTTCTGTGTTACAGAAAAAAAAATGAATAAAATTGAAATTCAGCAAGAAAAATGAAATTTGCAAATTTTACCTCCACTTTGCTTTAATTCCTGTGAAATGCCTGAAGGGTTAAAAAACTTTCTAAATGCTGTTTTGAATACTTTGAGGGGTCTAGTTTTTAAAATGGGGTGTTTTATGGGGGTTTCTAATACATAGGCCCCACAAAGCCACTTCAGAACTCAAGAGGTACCTTAAAAAAAAGGCATTTGAAATTTTCTTAAAAATATGAGAAATTGCTGTTTATGTTCTAAGCCTTGTAACGTCCAAGAAAAATAAAAGACTGTTCAAAAAACGATGCCAATCTAAAGTAGACATATGGGAAATGTGAACTAGTAACTATTTTGGGTGGTATAACCGTCTGTTTTACAAGCAGATGCATTTAAATTCAGAAAAATGCAATTTTTTCAAAATTTTCTCTAAATTTTGCAATTTTTCACCAATAAACACTGAATATATCGACCAAATTTTACCACGAACATGAAGCCCAATGTGTCACGAGAAAACAATCTCAGAATCGCTTGGATAGGTTTAAGCATTCCGACGTTATTACCACATAAAGTGAAATATGTCAGATTTGAAAAATGGGCTCTGAGCCTTAAGGCCAAAACTAGGCTGCGTCCTTAAGGGGTTAAGCAACCCAGGCCACCAATAGGTTCTGGAAATTAGGTGCTTGGTACCCAGGATGCCTGGATGACCAGATAGTGTGGAGTCATGATTCTCTCTGAGCAACCTTAGCTGGAATTGCAGGGGAACAAACAGCTTGTTCTCAGGAAGGTTCTCGGGACCAGAACCTTGATCAGCCGCAATTTTGGAGGCTAAGTCTGAATTCAAAGAGGATATGAT
Organism: Rhinoderma darwinii; assembly: GCF_050947455.1. Lineage (NCBI taxonomy): Eukaryota > Metazoa > Chordata > Amphibia > Anura > Rhinodermatidae > Rhinoderma > Rhinoderma darwinii. The sequence continues at coordinate 283,983,759 of NC_134689.1, read as the reverse complement.
TATATCTGGGGGCAAAATACAAGCGGGATCCTCCTCAGGAGGAGGGCTGGCAATGAAGCTATGCGACAGAGCATCAGCTTTGATATTTTTTGACCCAGCCCCAAAGGTAACCACAAAGTTGAATCTCGTAAAAAAGAACGCCCATCGAGCTTGTCTCACGTTTAGCCTCCGGGCAGATTCTAGGAACACCAGATTCTTGTGGTCAGTAAGAACCGTTACCTGGTGCCTAGCCCCCTCCAGGAAGTGGCACCACTCGTCAAATGCCCATTTAATGGCTAAGAGTTCGCGGTTGCCAACGTCATAGTTTTTCTCAGTGGAGGAGAACATCCTGGAGAAGTAGGCACAGGGACGGAGATGGGTGAGAGACCTAGTACCCTGGGACAAGACAGTCCCACTCCCACCTCGGAGGCGTCAACCTCCACGATGAATGGCTCCATTTGGTTAGGCTGAATCAGCACTGGGGCAGAGACAAAGCACCTCTTAAGGATCTCAAAAGCCTGGACCGCCTCCGGAGGCCAGTGGAGGAGATCAGCACCTTTACGAGTGAGGTCCGTAAGAGGCTTAGCGATCAGGGGTGAACCTAGCCCGTCTGCCGCCTGAGGCGAACTATAAAAAGGCGCCCCCCCAAATCTATCAGAGTTTTCTCATTCCTAGCTGTACACATCAAACACGCAATATATACATTTTTGAAATAGGAAAACATTTGATGTTTATTTGTTAGGCCCTGTTCACACAGAGTTTTTTGACGAGTTTTTGGGCACGGAAACCGCTCCGCAAAACTCGTCAAGAACCGGCCGAAAATGCCTCCCGAGAAAGAAGGGACATGCCCTATCTTCGCACGTTTACGCCTCTGACCTCCTATTGACATCAATGGGAGGCAGAGAAAGGGTATTTCGCAGAGTTTTTTGTCCGTAGCACTCAATGGCCGTGAGCGAAAAACGCGGTGAAAATCGCGGCAAACGACGTGCAGGAAGGACAAAATCTGCCTCAAAATCCCAAGCAGAATTTTGAGGCAGAATTTTCCTCCTGCAAAAAACTCAGTGTGAACATAGCCTTAGGCTATGTTCACACGGAGTATTTTGCAGAGTTTTTTGATGCGGAAACCGCGTCGCAAAACTGGGCAAAAACGGCCCGAAAATGCCTCCCATTGATTTCAATGGGAGGCGTCGTCGTCTTTTTCCCGCGAGCAGTAAAACTGCCTCGCGGGAAAAAGAAGCGACATGCCCTATCTTCGGGAGCTTCCGCCTCTGACCTCCCATTGACTTCAATGGGAGGCAGAGAAAGCGTATTTCACGGTGTTTTATGCCCGCGGCGCTCAATGGCCGCGGGCGAAAAACGCTGAGAAAAACTCAGCGAAAATCGGCGTGCAGGGAGAGGAAAATCTGCCTCAAACTTCCAAACGGAATTTTGAGGCAGATATTTCTCCTGCAAAATACTCCGTGTGAACATAGCCTTAAAGTGCTGTTTGAAGTATGGAAAATATTTAAAGAATTATTCTTACTGCCAATCAGTGCAGTGCAAATAGTACAGCCTGCCCTGCACTGCCCCATATCTCTCCTCGGCAGCCAGTCTCATTTGTGGAGTCGCTCTCTGCAATTACATTCAGGCCAGTCCAGGACGGATCGCACTTAGCGCTGTTTTGAAGCGGCACATCCTGGGCCGGTTTCTTTTCTCTACCTGCTGTATTGTTGTGGTCTGCCTGTGCTGGCTCGATGCCAGTGGTGGATTAATATGATCTTAGGCCCTGGGCTGTACACAAGTTATGGGCCCACATACCACACGTAAGTCTCACCTACATGTCAAAGTACATCACATGCCACTCTGCAGACTGTCTCTTAGCCTGATCATCTACTGCCACTCACACTTCCCCACAGCCCCCACCACAGTAATTTACATAGATTGTAAGACCAACATTACCAATAATACCCCATACTGTTACTGAATAATACCCCCATACTGTTACTGAATAATACCCCCATACTGTTACTGAATAATACCCCCATACTGTTACTGAATAATACCTCCATACAGTTACTGAATAATACTTCCATACTGTTACTGAATAATACCCCCGTACTGTTACTGAATAATACTTCCATACTGTTACTGAATAATACCCCCATACTGTTACTGAATAATACTTCCATACTGTTACTGAATAATACCCCCATACAGTTACTGAATAATACACCCATACTGCTACTGAATAATACCTCCATACTGTTACTGAATAATACTTCCATACTGTTACTGAATAATACCCCCATACTGTTACTGAATAATGCCTCCATACTGTTACTGAATAATACCTCCATACTGTTACTGAATAATACCCCCATACTGTTACTGAATAATACCCCCATACAGTTACTGAATAATACCCCATACTGTTACTGAATAATACCCCCATACTGTTACTGAATAATACCCCCATACTGTTACTGAATAATACCTCCATACAGTTACTGAATAATACTTCCATACTGTTACTGAATAATACCCCCGTACTGTTACTGAATAATACTTCCATACTGTTACTGAATAATACCCCCATACTGTTACTGAATAATACTTCCATACTGTTACTGAATAATACCCCCATACAGTTACTGAATAATACCCCCATACTGCTACTGAATAATACCTCCATACTGTTACTGAATAATACTTCCATACTGTTACTGAATAATACCCCCATACTGTTACTGAATAATGCCTCCATACTGTTACTGAATAATACCTCCATACTGTTACTGAATAATACCACCACACCATAACCACATAGTGACTGAATAATACCCCATACTGTTACTGAATAATACTTCCATACTGTTACTGAATAATACCCCCATACTGTTACTGAATAATACCTCCATATTGTTACTGAATAATGCCTCCATACTGTTACTGAATAATACCCCCATATGGTTACTGAATAATACCCCATACTGTTACTGAATAATACCTCCATACCGTTACTGAATAATACCTCCATACAGTTACTGAATAATACTTCCATACTGTTACTGAATAATACCCCCATACTGTTACTGAATAATACTTCCATACTGTTACTGAATAATACCCCCATACTGTTACTGAACAATACTTCCATACTGTTACTGAATAATACCCCCATACAGTTACTGAATAATACCCCCATACTGTTACTGAATAATACCTCCATACTGTTACTGAATAATACCTCCATACAGTTACTGAATAATACTTCCATACTGTTACTGAATAATACCCCCATACTGTTACTGAATAATACTTCCATACTGTTACTGAATAATACCCCCATACTGTTACTGAATAATACTTCCATACTGTTACTGAATAATACCCCCATACAGTTACTGAATAATACCCCCATACTGTTACTGAATAATACCTCCATACTGTTACTGAATAATACTTCCATACTGTTACTGAATAATACCCCCATACTGTTACTGAATAATACCTCCATACTGTTACTGAATAATACCTCCATACTGTTACTGAATAATACCACCACACCATAACCACATAGTGACTGAATAATACCCCATACTGTTACTGAATAATACTTCCATAGTGTTACTGAATAATACCCCCATACTGTTACTGAATAATACCTCCATACTGTTACTGAATAATGCCTCCATACTGTTACTGAATAATACCCCCATACGGTTACTGAATAATACCCCCATACGGTTACTGAATAATACCTCCATACTGTTACTGAATAATACCTCCATACTGTTACTAAATAATACCTCCATACTGTTACTGAATAATACCTCCATACTGTTACTGAATAATACCTCCATACTGTTACTGAATAATACCCCCATACTGTTACTGAATAATACCCCCATACTGTTACAGAATAATACCCCCATACTGTTACTGAATAATACCTCCATACTGTTACTGAATAATACCTCCATACTGTTACTGAATAATACCACCACACCATAACCACATAGTGACTGAATAATACCCCATACTGTTACTGAATAATACTTCCATAGTGTTACTGAATAATACCCTCATACTGTTACTGAATAATACCTCCATACTGTTACTGAATAATGCCTCCATACTGTTACTGAATAATACCCCCATACGGTTACTGAATAATACCCCCAAACGGTTACTGAATAATACCTCCATACTGTTACTGAATAATACTTCCATACTGTTACTGAATAATACCCCCATACAGTTACTGAATAATACCCCATACTGCTACTGAATAATACCTCCATACTGTTACTGAATAATACTTCCATACTGTTACTGAATAATACCCCCATACTGTTACTGAATAATACCTCCATACTGTTACTGAATAATACCACCACACCATAACCACATAGTGACTGAATAATACCCCATACTGTTACTGAATAATACTTCCATACTGTTACTGAATAATACCCCCATACTGTTACTGAATAATACCTCCATATTGTTACTGAATAATGCCTCCATACTGTTACTGAATAATACCCCCATATGGTTACTGAATAATACCCCATACTGTTACTGAATAATACCTCCATACCGTTACTGAATAATACCTCCATACAGTTACTGAATAATACTTCCATACTGTTACTGAATAATACCCCCATACTGTTACTGAATAATACTTCCATACTGTTACTGAATAATACCCCCATACTGTTACTGAATAATACTTCCATACTGTTACTGAATAATACCCCCATACAGTTACTGAATAATACCCCCATACTGTTACTGAATAATACCTCCATACTGTTACTGAATAATACCTCCATACAGTTACTGAATAATACTTCCATACTGTTACTGAATAATACCCCCATACTGTTACTGAATAATACTTCCATACTGTTACTGAATAATACCCCCATACTGTTACTGAATAATACTTCCATACTGTTACTGAATAATACCCCCATACAGTTACTGAATAATACCCCCATACTGTTACTGAATAATACCTCCATACTGTTACTGAATAATACTTCCATACTGTTACTGAATAATACCCCCATACTGTTACTGAATAATACCTCCATACTGTTACTGAATAATTCCTCCATACTGTTACTGAATAATACCACCACACCATAACCACATAGTGACTGAATAATACCCCATACTGTTACTGAATAATACTTCCATAGTGTTACTGAATAATACCCCCATACTGTTACTGAATAATACCTCCATACTGTTACTGAATAATGCCTCCATACTGTTACTGAATAATACCCCCATACGGTTACTGAATAATACCCCCATACGGTTACTGAATAATACCTCCATACTGTTACTGAATAATACCTCCATACTGTTACTGAATAATACCTCCATACTGTTACTGAATAATACCTCCATACTGTTACTGAATAATACCTCCATACTGTTACTGAATAATACCCCCATACTGTTACTGAAAAATACCCCCATACTGTTACAGAATAATACCCCCATACTGTTACTGAATAATACCTCCATACTGTTACTGAATAATACCTCCATACTGTTACTGAATAATACCACCACACCATAACCACATAGTGACTGAATAATACCCCATACTGTTACTGAATAATACTTCCATAGTGTTACTGAATAATACCCCCATACTGTTACTGAATAATACCTCCATACTGTTACTGAATAATGCCTCCATACTGTTACTGAATAATACCCCCATACGGTTACTGAATAATACCCCCAAACGGTTACTGAATAATACCTCCATACTGTTACTGAATAATACCTCCATACTGTTACTGAATAATACCTCCATACTGTTACTGAATAATACCTCCATACTGTTACTGAATAATACCTCCATACTGTTACTGAATAATACCTCCATACGGTTACTGAATAAAACTACCAAACCATGATCACATATTACTACAACATTGTGTCAGAAAAAACCCACCATACTGTTAGTGAATAAATCATACTATATATAGACCAATATTACCATATAGTGACCTTATAGAGGTAGTTGCCAGTTATACACAAGATATCTGCAAACCATATAAGTGATTACAGTATAGTTATATTGAGTGACTATTGTGGCAAATTTTTACATTTTTAAAATTTTTCTACTTCTTTTTTTTGTAGGTTCCGCTGGAGAGTTTGGACTACGTCGTAGATTCATTGGACTACTCCGATGATCTACTTTTTAAAAAATAAAAAAAATGGTGAAAGAGGATTGCATGGGGGAGTTTAGATTTCAATAAAAGTTTTTCTTTTCTGTTTTTTTTAATACTTTATTATGGCCTTAGTAATGGCTGCTGTCTGATTGAGAGCGTCCATTACTAAGAAGGGGCTTAGTGATAGCCAGTAAAAAGGCTATCACTAACCCCTATTATTACCCCGGTTCTCACTGCCGCGAGGGGAGTACGATCCAGTACCCGACCATCTGAAGCGACGGTAAGGCAGAAGGGCGGTCACAGGCTGGTTTTACCAGGCTGGGAAGGGATAAAAAACGTGGCCCTTCCCAGCCTGGGGATGCTAGGCTGCAGCTGCTTTATTGTATCTGGCTGGTTGCGAAACCGTCTTTTAAAAAAAAATAAATAGAAAAAAAATTACGTGAGATCCCCTCCATTTTTCATAACCAGCCAGATACAATAAAGCAGCAGCAGCCTAGCATTACCAGGGTGGGAAGGGCTATGGTTTTTGTCCCTTCCTAGCCTGATAGTACCAGCCTGCGGCCACCCAAGTACCCTTCTCTTCAGACAGTCGGGTGCTGGATCGTACCCAGCTCTTCCCGGTACTCCTGGTGGCGGTGGGTACCGGGGTAATAATAGGGGTTAGTGATAGCCTTATTACTGGCTAACACTAAGCCCCTTCTTAGTAATGGACGCTCTCAATCAGACAGCTGCCATTACTAAGGCGGTAATGAAGTATTAAAAAACAGAGACATAAAGACATTTATTTTATTGAAATGACAACTCTTCCACAGAATCCACTTTAACCATTTTATTAAAAAAAAAAAAGAAATAAAGCTTAAATCAGCGAAGTAGTCCAACGAATCTACGACGTAGTCCAAATGGTCCAGCGGAACCTGCAAAACAAAAATGAGCAGTATGAAAAATAAAAATAAAGATGGCTGCCCCCACAGACGTACAAACATATGAATAAATAGCTACCTTTGGAAACATATTAAAATACTTAGAAAAATTAGGCCCATAAAATAAAACATATCAAATAAAAAATAAATAATTAGAACACCTTTCTTTTAAAGAGAACCTTTCACCTCCCCATACATGTGCAGCTGAGTTCAGCATGTAATGGGGAGGGCTGCACAAACTCTGGGGCACTTTACATTTTTTTCCAAGCCTCCTTCGTTATTTAGATATCAGCGCTGTAATATTTGGCGCCCGATATTTAAATAACCCCCTGAACTGTCAATAGGGAGGTAATTGGCAAGGGGGCGTGTAACATCGCTGTGACACTGTCCAATCAGCTACGGTCAGCGTTACAGCAAGAGCTGGAGAGAGAGCGCGTGCACGCGCAGCTCCGCCACCACTAAGGAACACAAGAGGAGAAGAAGAGTGTGAATTCTTCTTCTTCTGTTCCATGGCATCGGAGCTGTGCGCGCACGCACGCTCTCACTCTTTAGCTCTCGGCAGACAAGGACGACAAGACTGATCTCTCACCTGAGATCACAGTCTTGTACTTGCCTGCCGAGAGCTGAAGAGTGAGAGCGTGCGCGCGCACATGATCTCCTCTCTCCAGCTCATGCTGTTGACATTGTCTGTAGCGGATTGTGTCACAGCGATGTTACACGTCCCCTTGCCAATTACCGCCCCATTGGAAGTTTATGGGGTTATTTAAATATCGGGCGTCAAGTATTACAGCACCGATATCTAAGTAAGGAAAGAGGGTAGGAAAAAAAATGTAAAGTGCCCCAGAGTTTGTGCAGCCCTGACCATTACACGCTGCACTCAAATGCAAATCTGTGGGCAGGTGAAAGATTCTCTTTAAAGTGTAACAACTTTTTAAAAAACTTTTGACATGTCAGAAGTTTTGATCAGTTGGGTCCGAACACTGAGACCCCCCACTAGTCGCTAAAACGAAGCAGCAGAAGTGCTCGGGTGAACGGTGTGCCGCTTCAATTCTGTTGGCTTTCCTTGGAGCAGTGTACGGGCTCAATAGAAAGTCTAGGAGTCCGTACACCGCTCACTCGGCTGAAAGCGGCACAGCGCTCACCCGAGCACTTCTGCTGCTTCGTTTTAGCGATTGGTGGGGGCCTCAGTGCTCGGTCCCCCACCGATGAAAACTTCGGACATGTCAGTATGATATATAAAGATATCTATTAATGCGATTGGTGCAAGTTTTAATTACTTTTTATTGAAAATGATTTGCACTTTTTGAGATACAGCTGCTTTGTATCCTGTATACAGAGCAGCTGTATATTGCGCTGAGACCTGAATCCATTAGGTAGCCTATTACCGATCACATCTAAGTTATGAACTTAGATATGATCGGTAACAGCTCGATCCTGCAGGACTCGCTGACACTGAATCAGTCAGTCCCGCTGACCTGATGGATACAGGATACAGCGCTATATACATTATATAATATATTTATTTTAATTAGCGGGGGCAGGTTTATGGGGAAGGATTAGGGCCTGTTCACATCAGCGTTGGCTTTCCGTTCCGGGGTTCCGTGGGAGGTTTCCGTCGGGTGAACCCCGCAACGGAAAGTCAAACTGAAACCACAGCTTCCGTTTCAGTCACCATTGAAATCAATGGTGACAGAAACATTGCTAATGGTTTCCGTTCGTCACCATTCCGGCAGGTTTCCGTTTTTGTGACGGAATCAATAGCGCAGTTGACTGCGCTAATGGTGACGGAAACGGAAGCTGTGGTTTCAGTTTAACTTTCCATTGCGGGGTTACCTCCAACGGAACCCCAGAACGGAAAGCCAACGCTGATGTGAACAGGCCCTAAGGCTTCTTTCACACTAGCATTAATATGCGTTTACCTCTCTTCCGTCAGAGGAAGAGAGGATCGATACGTTAAACGGAAAGCAACGGTTCCATTAGAATTACCATTGCTTTCAATGGTAATTCTTTTGTATCAGTTGCTTTCTGTTTGTCTCCGTTCGCTAAGTTTCCGTTTTTTTTAAAGGAAACAAAAGTGCAGTCTGCAGAACTTTTATTTCCGTTCAAAAGAACGGAAACCTAGCGAACGGAGACAAACGGAAAGCAACGGATACAAAAGAATTACCATTGAAAGCAATGGTAATTCTAATGGAACCGTTGCTTTCCGTTTAACGTATCGATCCTCTCCCTCTGACGGAAGAGAGGTAAACGTATATTAATGCTAGTGTGAACAAAGCCAAATACAAGATATTAATATATAAAAAAAAAAAACCCAGCTGGGATTTGAACCAGCAACCTTCATGTGTAAGGCAGACAAGCTAACCACTACTCTATAGAAGCTGTCATAGTCAATACCTGTGAAACTGTAGTAGTTGAGGGTTTACCATTAGTCTCTCCTGTCTCTGCTGCGTGTGGGTGGTAACTGGTCAGAGACTCACAGTCAGACTGGCTGCCCCAGCTGCTGCATACAGTGTGCACTGTGAGTGACTGTGAGACTCACCAGTCACAGCTCTGATTGTAGCTTTCCCACGCTAATTAAGCACAGGAAAGCTACAAAGCCAGGAGCATACTGCAGGGGGGGGGGCCTTTTACTGACAGCAGAGGGCTCTATAGGGGGGAATTATCCCCCCGCCATAGAGCCCTGACTAGTTACTATACTGAAAGGTTAGGGGGGTCTGAGCATCTGACTGACTGCTCTAAAGGGGGGGGGAGCAGAATCCCCCCCCTATAGAGCTCTCTGCAGTAAGTCAGACGCTGAGACCCTCCCCCACCCACACTAATCGTTGCATTATAGTGATGTGAGGGCTCTATGGGGTGGATTATTGCAGCCATATAGAGCCCTCTGCTGTTGGTAAAATGCCCAGACACCCCCTTGCAGTATACTCACGTCACGGGTCCCGGTCCCAGCAAGGCAGGAACTTACCTCGTGCTTCTGGTGCTGCTCGTCGCTCCTCCTGCAGACTTGCTCCTCTCTGGAAGCATGTGCTGTGTGCAGCGTCAGAGAGGAGGAGGAGTGTTACAGACTTTCGGCACGTCTGCTATGTACGTCTGCATGGCCCCTCCCCCCGGTCCAGTCCGTCCCGGGCTGAAAATGCCGCCCCCCCCTTTGGGTAGGTGGTGCCGCCTGAGGCCGTCGGCTCACCTGGCCTCATGGCAGATGCGGCACTGTTAGCGACGACCGAGAAGTTAGCAATAAATCTCCTGTAATAATTAGCAAACCCCAGGAAACACTGTAAGGCCTTCAGGGAGGCAGGGCGGACCCATTCTGCCACAGCCTGAACCTTGGCAGGGTCCATGCGGAATTCGTTAGGAGTGAGGATTTGACCCAAAAATGGTATCTCCTGCCCCCCAAACACACATTTTTTGGTTTTAGCAAAGAGTTTGTTTTTCCGAAGGGCCTGGAGCACCTTCCTGGCATGCTCAATGTGGGAGGACCAGTCCCTGGAAAACACAAGTATATCATCAAGGTACACTACATGAAATACCCCCAGATAGTCTCTTAAAATCTCACTTATGAAATTCTGGAAGACCGCGGGAGCATTACACAACCCAAAGGGCATGACGAGATATTCAAAATGACCTTCGGGTGTATTAAACGCAGTCTTCCACTCATCCCCCTCTCTGATCCGGATAAGGTTATAGCCCCCCGAAGATCGAACTTCGAGAACCATTAGGCCCCCTGAACCTGATTGAAGAGATCAGGAATCAAAGGAAGGGGATATTGGTTCCTAACAGTGATCTTATTTAAACTTCGGTAATCGATGCACGGCCTAAGACCACCATCCTTCTTCCCCACGAAGAAGAAGCCAGCACCTACCAGAGAGGTAGAGGGGCAAATGTAACCCTTGGCCAGGCTTCCCTGGATATATTCTCTCATGGCTTCACGCTCAGGACAAGATAGATTAAATATCCTTCCTTTAGGGAACTTAGCTCCTGGTACCAAGTCGATTGCGCAATCGTACTCTCTATGAGGAGGTAACTCTTTGGAGGCCTTTTTAGAAAACACATCCGCGAAGTCCTAAATAAACTCAGGTAGAGTGATCACCTCCTCAGTGAGAGAAACCAAATTAATGGAAAAACATGACGTCATGCATTCATTACCCCATTTAGTAAGATCACCAGTATTCCAGTTAAAAGTGGGATTATGCGTCTGCAACCAAGGGAGGCCTAAAATCAAATCGGACGATAACCCCTGCATCACTAACACAGAACACTGCTCCAAATGAATGGAGCCAACAATGAGCTCAAAAACAGGGGTATTGTAATGACAGGGATAGGGAGACAGACAAGTGTGCCCTAAACTACCCGCCACTCAGTCCCTGCCTACTTGCAACGACCCGCCCTAGGCGACGGGGTACAACTGGGCGACGGTCCCTACACTCAATAAGTGCACGACAGACAAGGAAACATAGAACAAAGGGAAACGGGGCAGTTGCCCACGGCAACACCGTGAGCAACAAGAGGAGTAAACGAGCCGAGTCAAACCAGGAGAGTACGAGGTGCCAAACGCAGAGCAGGAGAGTAGTGAACAAGCCGAGTCAAACCAGGAGTGTACGAGGTACCAAACGCAGAGCAGAAGAGTAGTCAGTAAGCCAGGGTCAATACGAAGAAGGGACAAGTAGTTCAAGAAGCTGCAGCAGGGCCAGGAAACCAACAGAGAAGAATCACAAGCAAGGAGGAACAGGAAAGGCAGGTATAAATAGACAGAGGGCGGGAGCTAGCTCCGTCTGGCCAGGCTGTGATAGGCTCTCCCACTCCTAAGCCTGCCATCCTGAGTGGTGGAAGATAGAGTCAGTCTCACAGACATAGAAGCAGGTGCAGACTGATTACCTATGGGCGTGGATACAGAAGCTGTGCCTGGCAGATCCTTAACAGTACCCCCCCCCCCCTTTTATGAGGGGCCACCGGACCCTTTCTAGATGGACCTGGTTTATTGGGGAAACGAAGGTGGAACCTCCTGACCAATACCCCAGCGTGAACATCCCGGGCGGGTACCCAAGTCCTCTCCTCAGGCCCGTATCCTCTCCAATGGACCAGGTACTGGAGGGAGCCTTGGACCATCTTGCTGTCCACAATCTTGGCCACCTCGAATTCCACCCCCTCAGGGGTGAGAACGGGGGCAGGAGGTTTCCTCGAGGGAGCCAAAGATGGGGAGCAGCGTTTAAGGAGGGAGGCATGAAACACGTCGTGTACTCGAAAAGATGGGGGCAACTCCAGTCGGAAGGAGACAGGATTGAGGACTTCAATGACCTTGTACGGCCCTATAAACCAGGGAGCAAACTTCTTGGACGGGACTTTAAGGCGCAAGTTCTTTGACGATAGCCACACCAGATCCCCGACCTTAAACAAGGGGTTAGCAGAACGTCTTCTATCTGCCTGAGTTTTTTGCACAGTTCCCGATGAACGACCTCTACCTCGGGATTATTGGAACTACCAGGTGAAACGGAGGAGAACCGTGGATTAAACCCAAAATTACAGAAAAAGGGTGAGACCCCTGACGAGTTACTGACCCGGTTATTAAGGGAAAATTCGGCGAGGGCAATGAATGAGACCCAATCATATTGACAGTCAGAGATAAAACACCTTAAATATTGTTCTAGAGACTGATTAGTCCTCTCAGTTTGGCCATTAGTTTCAGGATGGGAGGCAGAGGAGAAGGACCGATCAATCTCCAACTTTTTACAGAAGGCTCTCCAAAACAAAGAAACAAATTGTACCCCTCTGTCAGAAACAATATTGACAGGGACCCCATGGAGACGCAGGATGTGTTTGACAAACAAGGTAGCTAACGTCTTAGCATTGGGTAGTTTTTTGAGGGGCACAAAGTGGCACATCTTACTGAAGCGGTCTACTACAACCCACACCACCGACTTGCCTTGAGATGGAGGCAAATCGGTGATAAAATCCATGGAGATATGGGTCCAAGGTCTCTGGGGAATGGGCAAAGAACGTAGTAAACACACACAACCAATATGGAGGACAACCTGAATTCCCCTTAAGTTATATCCATGAGTAATGTCATATAAACGAGGAAAAGAGGGGCGTACAGTAGTGCCTATGACTATAGATAACAGGTAGCTATGACTCCTGAAATATCTGGAACGAAAACCTAAAAAATGGAGTCAATACACAGCTTTGACTAATAAAAAATAATCTTTATTTGTACAAAACATAAAACATGAAATATTTATCACACATTAAAATCAAGGATGACTGCCACAGTGTGGAAAAATTTGGAAGCCAGACAGATATAAATCACAGTGTATAAATATAGGAGTATTATACTCCAGAGGATAACAAAGAAGGGACTGAAGAGTCAATTTTAATTAATATACACAGTCCTAGATCATAGTAGATGGTTGTAAACATAAGGGATAGGGCAGGAATGCCTAGCCCATCCACAAACTGGTATGGAGGAAGGTGTATAAGTAACATGTAAAGATCTTACCCATGATATGTTATCCTGCTGTCTGGCGTCACACCCGACGCGCGTTTCGGCGGAAAAGCCTTCGTCCGGGGGTGGTGCCAGAGAGCCAGGAGGAGGAATTTATGCAATTAGAACACCAATCGCGTGCGTGGCTGCTAAACAGCCTCATCACTTACAGCTGACCGAAGTAACGAGGCAAGCAATGAGGCGTTCGAGACGCCAATCGCATCTCATACATGACACATCACAGAGTTCAAGAGGAAAGGTCAGAGGCCTGCGCATGCGCAGGCGGTGATCGGGACAAGGTACAACCTGCATGCATACAGCCTGACCATCTGACACATCAGAACTGAGCGATCACATGACCGGATCAGCCGTAAAAGTCACATGATCTGGCGGATGTCAACAAGGGAGCATCGGAGCTACAGAAAAGTGCGTAGATACACTGCTGTGTATCCCAAAGAACGTAGTAAGCCCGCTGGTCGGGACCTGGGAGTCTTGGACCTAGCACAGACCTCACAAGCGGCGACGTAGGCCTTAATGTCTTTAGGCAACCCAGGCCACCAATAGTTTCTGGCAATGAGGTGCTTGGTACCCAGGATGCCTGGATGACCAGATAGTGCGGAGTCATGATTTTCCCTAAGTACCCTTAGCCGGAATTGCAGGAGAACAAACAGCTTGTTCTCAGGAAGGTTCCCGGGAGCTGAACTTTGATCAGCACCAATTTCAGAAACGAAATCAGAATCAATAGAGGAAATGATTATACCTGGAGGCAAAATACAAGCAGGATCTTCCTCCGAAGGAGGGCTGGCCATGAAGCTACGCGACAGTGCATCAGCCTTAATATTTTTAGACCCAGCCCTATAGGTAACCAAAAAGTTGAATCTGGTAAAAAATAACGCCCATCGAGCTTGTCTCGGGTTTAGCCTCCGGGCAGATTGTAGGAAAACCAGATTCTTGTGGTCGGTAAGGACAGCTACCTGGTGCCTAGCCCCCTCCAGGAAATGGCGCCACTCTTCAAATGCCCATTTAATGGCTAAGAGTTCGCGGTTGCCAATATCATAGTTACTCTCAGTGGGTGAAAACTTCCTGGAGAAGTAGGCACAGGGACGGAGATGGGTGAGGGACCTGGTACCCTGGGACAAGACAGCCCCCACTCCCACCTCAGACGCGTCAACCTCCACGATAAATGGCTCCATTTGGTTGGGCTGAACCAACACCGGGGCCGAGATAAAGCACTTCTTAATTCAGCCAGAGACGTTCAGCTCTCTGACCGCTCGTCCTGGCTAATCCTGGTATTGCAACTGCAATTTAAAGGTACAGTTCTCCCTATCTAGAAGTACCTTTTTTTCTCAATCCCATCACAGACCCAGGCCATTAAGTGAAGGTGTGTCATCCCCTAGGGAGTCAGACATTGTGGATTGTTTCAGGGTCATCGATGAAGTTAACACTTCCACGCCCGAAAGTGACAATGATGAAGAAATAATTCTCTTCCCTATAGAAAAGATGTCCAGACTCCTTAAAGCCATCCGTTCAGATGACCGGGTGCAATATGATGGAATTGGGGAAGAAGGATTGCCCAAGAAAGTTAGGGCATTCAAAGTTGACTCCATCACCAAGAAATTAATGGTCAATGAATGGAAGTCCCCAGACAAGGGTCCAGTTTTAAATAAAAGGTTTAAAACAATATTCGTCATTGACAAGAAAGAGGATAAGGAATGGGGGGACCCCCTAAAGTTGATGTTGCGATTGCAAGACTCTTTAGACGTACAGTGGTCCCCAGTGAAGACGGTTCAAATTTTCATGATCCTATGGACCGCAGAATCGATATCGCTTTACGAAGAGGGTACCAAACGCCAACAGCTCAAGCGAAAATGGCATTAGCCTCTTCTACTATCGCAAAGAATATGAGATCATGGCTCCTCCAGATGGAGGAAGACATAGACAAGGGGCGTTCCACGAGACGACATTCTGAAAAGTTTTAAATATGTCTCGTTAGCCTCAGATTTGCAGCCCGTGCAATTGCCCTATCATCAGCTGGTAGCTGATCCCTCTGGATAAAACCATGGCGGGGGGGCAGATGTGCACTCTAAGGGTATGTGCACACACACTAATTACGTCCGGAATTGACGGACGTATTTCGGCCGCAAGTAGTGGACCGAACACAGTGCAGTGAGCCGGGCTCCTAGCATCATACTTATGTACGATGCTAGGAGTCCCTGCCTCTCCGTGGAACTACTGTCCCGTACTGAAAACATGATTACAGTACGGGACAGTTGTCCTGCAGAGAGGCAGGGACTCCTAGCATCGTATATAACTATGATGCTAGGAGCCCGGCTCCCTGCACTGTGTTCGGTCCGGGACTTGCAGCCGAAATACGTCCATCAATTACGGACGTAATTAGTGTGTGTGCACATACCCTAAGAATGCACTTTGCTCAATGGAGTTTCAGCCTAGTAGGTTGTTTGGAGCGGAATTGGGGATCCCTAATGGAGAGTCTATCTGACAAACAAGGTAAATCTCTCCCTCAGTCAGGGAAACGTAAATGGAGAGCCTCCTTTCATGACCAGTTTAAAGGTCAAAGCCGGGGAGGGAGACAAGATAGAGGGGAAAATCCCTCCTCAACCAGTAAACAATGCTCCCAGCGAGGCGGCTATAGAGGTCCGAGAGGTCGGGGAAGAAACCATCCAGCCCCTGGCAGGAAGCTTGATTTCTGACGCCAGAGACATACCTGTAGGTGGAAGATTGGCATTCTTCTACCCCCAATGGGAAAGGTCTATAAAGGACCTTTGGGTGCTAGACATAGTAAAAAATGCCAACAAGATAGAGTTCATATCGTACCCCCTTAGACAGATTCCTTACCACTTCAAAATTTTACAATACAAAACAGTCTCTCCTAGAGAGGGCTATTCTAGAGTTTATAGATATGGAAGCTCTAGAAAAGGTTCCCACTGCGGAACTCCAGACAGGAGTTTACACAAGGGTATTCTTAGTTCCAAAGCAAGCGGGAAAATGGAGAACAATAATAGATCTCAGATATAGAAACAAATTTATACGAAGAACAAAATGCCGTATGGATACCATCCGTTCGGTACTCTCTCTACTGGACAAAGGGGATTTTCTCGCCACAATAGACCTAAAAGATGCGTACCTCCACGTACCGATTCATCCAAGATGCAGGAAATTTCTGAGAATTGCCATCTGGATACAGAGAGAGTTGGTACATCTACAATTCACGTGTCTGCCCTTCGGGATATCGTTGGCCCCCTACGTGTTCACCAAGGTCACGGTGGCAGTAGTAGCCAGTTTCAGGAGGAAAGGTATTTCCATAATACCCTATCTGGACGACTGGCTGATAAAAGCCAATTCAGAGGCAGCCCTCAATGCTCATCTACAAATCGTGCTGTCAGAGATTCAAGCATTGGGATGGCTCATCAATGGGGAAAAATCACACATTCAGCCATCGCAGGAAAAACAGTTCCTGGGATTTCTCTTGAATACTCGACAGATGATGATCTATCTTCCACCAAAAAGATGGTCTCGTATACAGAAGGCCGCACGGCATCTCAGCCAGATCAGACCAGTATCAATTCGTCTGATGATGAAAGTTTTGGGTCTGAAGACATTGGCCAGCGAGGTTATCGAGTGGGCGAAATGGCACATGCGACCTCTACAGCAGGAAATCCTGCAGGTTTGGAACCAAGACATAAAAACTCTGGACAATACTGTGATTATTTCCAGAGACACAAGAGCCTCCCTAAGATGGTGGTTTCATCTAAAAAACGGCAGATCCTTTGCCCAGCAGTCCTGGTTCGACATATCGACAGACGCGTCCAGCTCAGGTTGGGGAGCTCATAAGGCAGGACAAATGGTGAAGGGCACCTGGTCTCCGACCGAGAGGTGTCTATCCCCAAATTACATAGAGATGCAAGCAGTCGTGAGAGCCCTTACATATTTTCACCAAGCCGTCCAGGGGAAAGCGATCAGAGTTCGCTCTGACAATGCGACCACAGTCTCCTACTTGAACCAACAGGGAGGCACCCGATCCATAGCCCTTCTTATAGAAGTGGCACCAATCCTTTCTTGGGAGGAAGTTTATGCTCAACAGCTTATAGCTGTGCATATAAAAGGGACCCTCAACATTATAGCACGAGAGAACGCGAAGGTGGACCTATTTTGCTCTCTGTTCAGGGCAGACAAGCCGTGGGTCATAGACGCTCTATCCATACCATGGAATTCAACCTGGTGTACATATTCCCACCCATCCCGATGATCCCAAAGGTCTTACAGAAGATCAAACGGGAACAAGTCTCGACAATTGCCATCTGCCCTTTCTGGCCAAAAAGTGTGTGGTTCTTCTTACTCATGTCAATGAGCAAGGGAGTCTTCTGGGTTCTGCCTCAGATTCCATCCCTTGTGACACAAGGCAATCGCTATTGTCCCCATCTAAACCATCTCCAGTTGACAGCATGGAGGTTGATCGCTCCCTTTTAGCCAACTCAGAACTGTCAGAGACAGTCATCAACACCCTCTTACAATCTAGAGGGGTTGTGACCAACAAGACCTATGGCAGGATTAGGTTGGCATTTCTGAAATGGTGCAAAGACCACCAACTTTCCTCCTCCTCCCCATCCATCCAGAACATACTGGATTTCCTACAGGAGGGTTTTGACAAAGGGCTTAAGCCAGGC
The DNA here is from genome assembly GCF_050947455.1 of Rhinoderma darwinii. NCBI lineage: Eukaryota > Metazoa > Chordata > Amphibia > Anura > Rhinodermatidae > Rhinoderma > Rhinoderma darwinii. The sequence goes on along the minus strand of NC_134689.1, from coordinate 283,965,518 downwards.
ACAATTAAGGTACAAATATCTGCACTATCAGCCTTCTTAGGTAAGAAACTATCATCTGAACCCCTCATTCTGAGATTCATAAAAGCAGTCCAGAAGATCAGACCAACAGTAACTGATCCAGTCCCTAAGTGGGATTTATGTGTGATGCTCAATCACCTCTGTGAACCCCCGTTTGAGCCCTTACAGTCGGTGACATTGAAATATCTATCGCTAAAAGTCTGTTTTCTAGTAGCTATAACAACAGCCAAGAGGGTCAGTGATATACAGGCTCTTGGATCGGCTGAGCCTTATCTACTTTTTCTTCAGGACCGTGTCCTGATGAGAACATTACCTTATTTCACCCCAAAAGTGCCTTCATTTCAAAACATTAACCAACAGATTGAGTTACCCCTGTTCTGTCCAGGGCCATCATCAGCAGAAGAATGGAAACTGCACTCATTAGATGCCGGTAGAGCCTTAAAAACATATATTCATCGAACCAAGGAGTTTAGAAAATCCGAGCATCTTTTCCTCATTTCAAGGCCAGAATAAGGGCCAAAAAGCATCTAAGTCATCCCTGTCCAGATGGATAAAGGAGGTGACTACTATCTGCTACACGCAGGCTGGTTTACAGACTCCACAGAGCCTCAAAGCTCACTCTACTAGAGCCGTATCCACGTCATGGGCAAAGAAAAGCTGCATTCCAATCGATCAGATTTGCAGAACAGCCTCATGGACCTCTCCACATACGTTTGTAAAACATTATAAGCTAGACATCAGAAGAGATGGAGAAACGGCTTTTGATCGAGCGGTCATTTTCTCCGCAATTCAAGAAGACCCACCCTAAAATGGTTACGTGCTACATCCCCATGGGTGCTGCTCCTGAGGACATCAAGGAAAGTGTAATTTCTACTCACCGTAAATTCTCTTTCCTTTAGTCCTAGTAGCAGCACTGCTTCCCCCCTCCCCCCCCCCCCCCAATAAAATATCTATATTTAATTCAGTAGATCTTGAGTCGGTGTGGGATTTTTTTCTTTTACTGTTAGAAGTACACGATGTGACCAGCTGTGAGGCTAGCTCTTATAGGGTAGCCAACTAATTCAAATAAATTGTTACCACCTGTCCTATATTCAAGGAGGATAGAATATCCCCATGGGTGCTGCTGCTAGGACTAAAGGAAAGAGAATTTATGGTGAGTAGAAATTACACTCTCTTGCCCATGGGCTATATCTGGTATTGCAGTGTTCACTTAAATGGGGTTGGGCTGCAATACCAGACACAGGCCATGGACAAGAGTGGCACTGTTTCTGAAAAGATATTTATCCTATTTCCTATTTTAATTTTGGACATTTATGGCATATCCTCAGGATATGCCATAAATGTCAGATAGATGTGAGTGCCACATCTGGGACCCGCATCTATCTTTAGAACAGGGCCGCCTGACCTCTAATCTGCCTTGTCCTGCTATCTCTGTTTTATAATCACTGAGTTACAAGGTGGCCGGAAGTACGGAAACAGCTGAGAGGGAGAGAGAGGGAGAGGGAGAGAGTTTAAATATGAAAATTAAAAAAATAAATCGACATAATCTGCCTATTTGATAGTCTTATCTAAAGCCAATTATTTATTATTAGCATGAAAACACTATTACTTCAGAATACAATTGCCTTGGCAATGACTGGTACAGATTATGCAGCAACTTGCCACTACTGTGACTTTAATAGATTTAGGTTACTGATTAGAAATAGGGCACCAGGACATTGGTAAAACTTTTATAGATTTAAATATGCCATGCAGGATAATGAAGATCATAAACAAGGCATGAAAAATGAAGCATTTTTGCCATTCTCAGCTGAATTTTGATGCATACAGATGGAGCAGTACTATGGTTTATACAATAAACATCAGCATTTTCCAAATAACAGGATACCCAGATAAAAAGAGCTGATTCTGTGGTGTCTGGTATTGTTTAGTGTAATGATGATTTATGAATCTGGATGTATACATCTTGATTACTATAAACCACCGCTACCAAGTGCAACATAGAAAATAGATAAAATACTTTGATTAGGACACTAGAGAACTGTAATTTAGTTACGTCTTTGATAGCAGTACTCTAACTCAATTCAGTAACTTTGACTGAAAATAGCTCAAATAAATACAATGGCCATAAAAAAGCGGGACAAAAAATAGTGATATCCTTATCAGTCCTCAGAAAGCGTAAGTGACAGCTTCAAGTAGTCTAAGGGTATGTGCACACACACTAATTACGTCCGTAATTGACGGACGTATTTCGGCCGCAAGTACCGGACCGAACACAGTGCAGGGAGCCGGGCTCCTAGCATCATACTTATGTACGATGCTAGGAGTCCCTGCCTCGCTGCAGGACAACTGTCCCGTACTGTAATCATGTTTTCAGTACGGGACAGTTGTCCTGCAGCGAGGCAGGGACTCCTAGCATCGTACATAAGTATGATGCTAGGAGCCCAGCTCCCTGCACTGTGTTCGTTCCGGTATTTGCGGCCGAAATACGTCCGTCAATTACGGACGTAATTAGTGTGTGTGCACATACCCTTAGAGTGATCTAATCAGGTTACAAGGAAACCATGAAAGTTATATTTGAATTGTAACCTAAATTTCAAACCCTCTCAATATACATCTCAATGTATGAAATATGTTGATTAATTAACCCCTTCAGGACACAGCGTGTTTTTGCCTTAAAGACTAAGCCGATATTTTCAAATCTGACGTGTCACTTTATGTGGTAATAGCTTTGGAATGCTTTTACCTATCCAAGCGATTCTCTCGTAACATATTGTACTTTATGTTAGTGAAAAAATTTGGTTGATAAATTCAATATTTATTTGTGAAAAACACGAAAATTTGCGAAAATTTGCAAAAATTTGCGGTTTTCTGAATTTAAATGTATCTGCTTGTAAAACAGATAGTAATACCACACAAAATAGTTACTAATTCACATATCCCATATGTCTACGTTATGTTTCCTTTTTCTAGGACGTTACAAGGCTTAGAACTTCAGCAGCAATTTCTCCTACTATACTTTTGTGTTTTTGACACAAAAGTATTTAACATTGCATATTGTTTCTGGCTAACACGGTACTACACTATTTTTTACTGTACTTCACATATTCAAGAAAATTTAGAAAGGCTATTTTTTCAGGGACCAGTTCAGATGTGAAGTGGCTTTGAGGGGCCCATACAATACAAACCCCCATAGATCGCCCCATTTTAAAAACTGCACACCTCAAAGTATTCAAAACAGCATTAAGAAAGTTGCTTAACCCTTCAGGCGTTTCACAAGAATTAAAGCATTGTAGGGGTGAAATTTACAAATTTCATTTTTTTTGCAGAAATTCATATATAATCCTTTTTTTTTTTATAGGTAACACAGTGCGTTTTAGCAGAGAAACACAACTTAATATTTATTGCCCAGATTCTGCAGTTTTTAGAAATATCCCACATGTGGCCCTAGTGTGCTAATGGACCGAAACACCAGCCTCAGAAGCAAAGGAGTACCTGGATGATTTTGGGGCCTTCTTTTTTATTAGAATATATTTTTGGCACCATGTCAGGTTTGAAGAGGTCTTGTGGGGCCAAAACAGTGGAGCACTGTCAAAGAGACATTTGGCAAACTACACACGTCAAGGAAATCTATATCAAGGGGTATAGTGGGCATTTTGACCACACAGTTTCTTTTGCTGAATTTAGTGGAATGAGGCCGTGAAAATGAAAATCTAAATTTTTGCCATTAAAACATAGAAATTTTCAATTTTTACAAGGCAATAAGGACAAAAAACAAACAAACAACATCTGAAAAGCAATTTCTCCCGATTACGGCAACACCCCATATGTGGTAATAAACTGCTGTTTGGACACACGGCAGAGCTCAGAATGGAAGGAGCGCCATTTGGCTTTTGGGTCTTAAGTTTTGCTGCAATGGTTTTCGGGTGCAATGTCGCATTTGCAAAGCCCCTATGGGACCAAAACAGTGGGAAAACCCCCAAAAGTGACCCAATTTGGGAAACTACACTCCTCAAGGAATTTATCGAGGGGTATAGTAAACATTTTGACCCCATAGGTTTTCTGCTGACTTTAGTCGAATTAGGCCATGAAAATGAAAATCTAAGTTTTTTTTTAAATAAAATATAGTTTTAGCTCAGATTTTACCATTTTCACAATAATGAAAGGAGAAAAAGCACCCCAAAGTTTGTAAAGCAACCTCTTTTGAGCACAGCAATATCCCATATGTGGCAATAAACTGCTGTTTGGACCCACAGCATGGCTTAGAAGGGAAGGGGCACCATTTGGCTTTTGGAGCTCAAATTTTGCTAGAATGGTTTGCAGCGCCATGTCACATTTGCAAAGCCCCTGCGGGACCAAATCAGTGGAACCCTCCCAAGAGTGACCCCATTTGGGAAACTACACCCTGAAGGAAATTATCTAGGGGTATAGTGAGCATTTTAACCACATAGGTTTTTTGCCGAATTTAGTGGAATTAGGCTATGAAGTTGAAAAGCTACATTTTTTGCAGATAAAACGTGGACATTTTCAATTTTGACAAAGAATAAAGGAGAAAAAGCACTCCAACATTTTAAAAGCAACTTCTCCCGATTATGGCAATACCCCAGATGTGGTCATAAACTGCTATTTGGACACACTGCAGACCTCAAAACGGAAGGAGCACAATTTGGAGCTCAAATTTAGCTGGAATGGTTTTCGGGTGCCATGTCACATTTCAAAAGACCCTGCAGGGTCAAAACACTAGGAGCCCCCTAAAAAGTGACCCCATTTGGGAAACTACACACCTTAAGGAATCTACCAAGTGGTATAGTGAGCGTTTAGACCCCACAGGTCTTTTGCAGTATTTATTGGAATTAGGCTGTAAAAATTTATATTAACATTTTTTCCACTAAAAAGTTTAATTTTTTCATTTTCACAAGGGATAAAGGAGAAAAAGCTGCCCAACATTTGTAAAGAAATTTCTCCCGAGTACGGCAATATCCCACATGTAGTCATAAACTGCTATTTGGTCGCACAGCAAGGCTCTAAATGGAAGGAGTGCAATTTGGTGTTTGGAGTGGAGATTTTATAAAATTAGTTTTCTGACACCATATTGCATTGAGTGAAGGTACCAGTACATTGGAAAGCCCCCAAAAATTACCCCATTTTGGGAACTACATCCCAGTAGAAATTTGTCTAGAGGTATTGTGAGCATTTGGACTCCACAAGTATTTTGCAAAAATTTGTGCACAGTGGATGTTGCAGATTGAAAATTGCCATTTTTCCACTGATATGCCATTTCAGTGACCAATATGTTGTGCCCAGCTTGTGCCACTGGAGACACACACACACCATAAATTGTTAAGAGGGTTCTCCAGAATACAGTAATACTCCATATAGGGTCATAATTTGCTGTTTTGGCACACTGTCAGGCCAGGAAGGACCGCCATTTGGCTTTTGGAGCGCAGAATTTGCTTGGTAGTAGTTTTGTTTGGGGTTTAACTGGTATTTCAGTTTATAATGTGGGGACATATGTAATCTGTGAGGAGTACATCAGGGTATATGTAATCTGTGAGGAGTACATCAGGGTATATGTAAGCTGTGCTGAGTACATCAGGGTACATGTAAGCTGTGCAGAGTTCATCAGTGTATATGTAAGCTGTGCAGAGTACATCAGTATATGTAAGCTGGGCGGATTACATCAGGGTATATGTAAACTGTGCGGAGTACATCAGGGTATATGTAAGGTGGGCATCAGGGCCCTAAAGTTTCCTCATCTCCGCTGCATCTACGGGGTCGACCTGTGAGGTCTAGAAAATCACAATGTGAGGTTTTTAGTGAAAAACTACTGAACTTCAAAAATAGGTCTGGGCCGTCATTCTGCATCATTGAGTTCTAAGAGTCATGACTTGTTATTTTTCCATTAACGGAGGTGTGTGAGGGCTTGTTTTTTGTGGAACAAGCTCCATTTTTGGGTAAAACATTTTCTTTTATCACTATTTACAGTGTTCACCGTGCAGTATAAACGTGTTAACATTATTCTGTGGGTCGATATGATTACCGCAATACTAAATTTATATCGTTTTTTTCCGTTTTACTACTTTCCCACAACAAAAATACACTTTTCTAAAAAAAAAAAATTTTAGTGTCACTATATTCTAACAGCCATAACTTTTTTATTTTTCACTTCAGATCGATGTGGGAGGGCTTGTTTTTTGCGTAACGAACTATAGTTTCTGAAGGTACCATTTTTGGGTACTGGCAACTTTTTGATCACTCTTTATTAAAAAAAATTTGAGACCAGATGACCAAAAAAAAAAATGCAGTCATTGTTTTTTATGAATTTTTTTTACGGTGTTCAACGTGCAGTAAAAATAACATGATATTGTAATTTTTTTCCAATTATAAAGGACTTGATCAAGGAAACGGGGCGATTCTTGTTTTTATTACTTAAAACTTTTTTTTCCATTTACTTTTCTTTAACATTTTTTTTTACTTTTTTGTTTTTACACTTGGGGACTTGAAGACCTGATATTCTGATCCCCTGTAGAATACACTGCACTACTTATGTAGTGCAGTGTATTGCAACTGTCATTCTTCATCTGACAGTTAGCCTATTAGGCTCTGCCTTGGGCAGGACCTAATAGGCTTCCATACCTGGCCAACGAGGGAGCTGTTGCTAGGCTTCCTGGTTGTCATAGCACCCATTGGGGTGCAGGGGAGCCCCCTCCCTTTGTCAACCAATTAAATGTGCCAGTCGCTATTGACTGCCGCATTTAAGGGGTTAAACGACGGCGATCAGCAGTAACTGCGATTTCCGCCATTGCGGCGGGATGTCAGCTGTATATTACAGCTCACACCCGCTGAAGATAAACTGAGCACAGCTCCTGTGCCCGCTTCATCTACAGGGCGTGAGTGTACGCCCTATTGCAGAAATGCACTTTCAATCAGGACGTACAGTCACGCCCATTTGTGGGAAGGGGTTAAAAACATAAAGATCATGCTATACTTGAACCCTCCACCAGGGACTGCCGAGTGTATTTTACAGCCTTGAAGTGGTCTTACCACTTAACCCCTAGACGCACCACGATGCAACTGTACGTCCGGGTGGCCAGTGTCTTAGCGCACGGGGACGTACAGTTACTGCGTAATTCCCGGTGCACACTGTCGGCGATAGTGTGCACTGGGAACCGGGAGGCCATCTGGTCCAATAGACATGGTAATATTAAGCAGACTGCAAAGTCAAGCCACAAAAGAAGAAAAAGGACAGTGGCAGACAAAAGGTGCCAGTGAAGGGGAGGATGGAATATGGAAGGTGGGTAACAGGATGTGCCTACCCAGAGTCCCCTTTCCCATGGTAACCCAACCAAGGCAAAGACCAACGCATGTGTCAAGAGAAGGCATGTGTGCAATGGTGACCAAATGGCGGGTAGCCCCAGGTTTCAGCAGTGCTGCTGCCAGATTTGTCCAGAGGTGCATGAAATGTGCCTGCCATAACATAGGCAAAATTGTGGGGGTTGCAAAAAGGCATATGGTAAAGGCAGACTACCCATTTCAGCGTGTGCAGATTGACTCAGTTACCAAAGGTGGGACAGTATGAACATGTACCGGTCTGTGTAGATCTGTTCTCTGGGTGGCCTGAGGGGTGGCCTGTGACCACAGCAAAAGTAACTGCTAAAAGATTGCTCTCAGAAGTGGTATGTAGACATGGGGTCCCTGAGACAATAGAAAGTGATAGAGGAACTCACTTTACTGGAGTCGTACTCCAAGCAATTTTGCAGGACCTGTGCATAGAGCAGCTTTTCACACCCCTTATCCCCAGAGCAGTGAGAAGGTTGAATGGGACTTTGAAGTTAAAAATCCAGAGGTGAATGGCACGAGATGCCCTGATTCAGATTAGCTGAGTATTCTAATACATGGCTAAGCAAATTTATGTTCAAAAGAAGGGAATTGTCAAAAATATTTTAATATCTAACCTAAAAGTGCTTAATATCTACTGCTATGGATAGTTGTAACTGGAGCTTACAGAACTGCTGTAACAACAGCCTACAAGGGGGGGGGGGGGGGTTGCTATTCTATTCTTAGTCTTCTGGTTTATGACTTTGCATTCAGCTGTTACAAAGGCAACATGACAAAACTTGATGACATTGTATTTCTTTTGGCTAAAGATACATGCTAAAGACGAGATTGGGATTCTGTATGTTACCATATGTAGAATGTTTATGTTTGCAAGTTTTAATGGTAACGCCTACTCTCATTTTCTTATAAATAAAGATGCATTGCCCCCTGGGGAAGTAACTGTTTGAACACTGACGCTGCGTGTCATGGTCTCTCTCCGGCCGGCCGGCCTCTCTCAGATCCACCAGTGAGAGAGTATTCATTTATTTGGAACTCATAGACAAATGCAGATAATATCCAAAGTTAACGGACAAAGTAAATTCTGAGGCGACACTATTTAAATAAATACAATTAAAAAAAAATGTTCAAAGGTTTACATAGCTTCTTTAACAACAAAAGAATGCTGCCAAAAACAATAATGTGAAGCTAGGCTAGGGAATGTCACTAGTGGCTAGTTACTTCTTGACAAATAATGTGCATTACTCAGACTCTTTTCCAGAATATATGATAAATATGGTCAAATTCTTATCCAAATGTGTATAGACCCTACAAATTGTTTTGCATCACTTTTCCACTTTGACTTGTGTAATATTTGTGTTGAGCCTCCTGTTGTTCTTTGTAAGCAAGTCAACAATTTTCAAAAGTCACCGGCTTTACTGTAATGACAAAACTCCTAAATACGGTGAAGTGTCTCCAGTCATCCTTTATTTTTGAAGTGCACAGTTGTAATCTTCAGATACAGTACGTATCAACAAAGTTGGGGCCCTGAAACTGCAGGAGGTACATACTCTACTATTGGCTTCAAATAGGTAGTCTGCGCACTGCGGTAGACTACCATTACAAAGGGCTTCTTAAGTAAAGATGAAAGTTCATATAATTGATGATGGCCCTGTTTAAAAGGTTATAGACTATTTGCTTATGAATAAGGACACATAAGGCTTCATTCACATCTGCGCCAGGGTCCCGTTCCTTTGGAGCTTTCCGTCGGAACGGGACCCTGACTGACACAAACGGACACCAAAGGTTTCTGTTTCCATTACCATTGATTTCAATGGTGACGGATCTGGTAGTAATGGTTTCCGTTTGTCTCAGTTGTGCAAGGGTTCCGTAGTTTTGACAGAATCAATAGCGTAGTCGACTACGCTATTGATTCCGTCAAAACAACGGAACTCTTTCACAACTGGGACAAACGGAAACCATTAGCACCGGATCCGTCACCATTGAAATCAATGGTGATGGAAACGAATTGTTTCCGTTTGTGTCGGTCAGGGCACCATTCCGACGGAAAACTCCAACGTTCTGTCGGAACGCAGCCCTGGCTTAGATGGGAACAAAGCCTAACAGTTAATGAGGCTCCTGTTGTCTACTGTCAACAAAAAGGTAGCCCCCTGCTAGTAATTGTAAAGGATCTGCCATACACAGCTTCTGTGTCGACGCCCGTGGTTAGTCAGTCTGCACCTGCTCCTAAGTCTGATCGAGTGACCCCTCCTTCTACCAATCAGGCTGGGAGGCTGAGGAGTGGGAGAGCCTATCACAGCCTGGCCAGACGGAGCTAGCTCCGCCCTCTGTCTATTTATACCTTCACTTCCTGCTCCTCCTTTGCCTGTGATTCTCCTGTTTCCTGGCTCTGCTGCTTGAACTATTTGTCCCTGCTTCATATTGACCCTGGCTTACTGACTACTCTCCTGCTCTGCGTTTGGTACCTCGTACACTCCTGGTTTGACTCGGCTCGTTCACTACTCTCCTGCTCTGCGTTTGGTACCTCGTACACTCCTGGTTTCACTCGGCTCGTTCACTTCTCTTGTTGCTCACGGTGTTGCCGTGGGCAACTGCCCCATTTCCCTTAGCTTCTGTGTACCCATGTCTGTTTGTCTGTCGTGCACTTATTGAGCGTAGGGACCGTCGCCCAGTTGTACGCCGTCGCTTAGGACGGGCCATTGCAAGTAGGCAGGGACTGAGTGGCGGGTAGATTAGGGCTCACCTGTCTGTCTCCCTTCCCCGTCATTACAGTAATACTACTGATATGAACCCTAGGAAACAAGATGATGTCCATATAACTTAAAGGTGATACAGGATTAGCAAATTCCAAATGTTAGAAGATACTAATCAGAATATATGTTATTTCTGGGTTCAGTGTCCCCTGGCTATTTATTTGAAATCGAATTCCTTAATAATTTTGTAAGATTACCCTTGCTTTACCTGGGAAGTAATTTACAATTTTATTTTAGAAAGATATTAGATTAAATTTCTCAAATACCATTAATACCCTCTCAATTATTTATGATCACTGTAAAATCAACACTGAATAGGAATATAAATAATGGGACTTTGGACAATATTATCATCTTATTCAATTAGGAGAATGTTGAGAGGTATATATTTATTAATATAGAAAGTGTCTTTAAATCAGGCAGCCAGCATATTTTTTTTCATATGATTATAAAAATTACTATTTACGTTTTTTTATATACACTTATCTACAATTTGCTTCTTATACAGATAATATTAGATAATGTGTCAGTATTCAAACCCAGAAATTCCTGTGTCCCAGGCAGTAGCTTTTCTCTATCAGGGATGTCGGACAGCTCCAATGCTCGATCTGTTGTCAAGCTTCTTTTGTTTCCTTACTCTTGATATTCCTTGCATTGATTGCCTAATTAGTCTCCCCCTTTTGGCTTCATATTTAAACCTCGACCTTGCACTTCCTCCTTGTCAGACTATTGAGCTTCCTGCCTTTATTCTAGGTCCTTGCTGCCTCTCTACAAACTGTTGTTGCTTATTTGTTTTCTGATCACGTCTCTACCTCATCCTACAAACTATTGCCACTTATCTGTGTACCGAACTTGGATTGATTCGTGATCATGTTTCTGCCTCATGCTACAAACTGTTGTCGCTTATCTGTGTACCGAACCTGGACTGTTCCCTGACTACTCTTGCTATTATCACCCTCCAGTCTGATCATTTCAGCCACTGGACTCTGAATCTGCTAGAGACCTTGACATAATGCTAGCATTATCCAGTTTTTGGTTTGTTGTTGTATGAACAAGATTACTTTTGTAAAGAAAAATTATATACATTTCAGGACATTTTGTAGATGCGATGTACCCGAGGTGAACTGTAGCTGGAATGAAGGCTGATGTGCACTTATTATAGAATGGAATCTAATTTAGACTGATTATATGAAGCCAACATTTGCCCATGAAACTAATTACGACCTTATAGATTCAAATGTCCCTACTATTCTCCCAGTGACAATCACATAGCTTCCTGGAGGGAATTTATTTTGTGACATTGTTCTGATTAAATTAGCATTTAAACATGCAGACACAATACAATCATTTGATACTCTCTCTGATGCTTATAGCTCTTGGCACATCTGTGCTTAAATTATGTGTTTCACTACAGATAGAGATCATTCCTGCACCATACACAAAACCAATGTAAAAACAAAAATGGATTATAGAGTATGCTGTTTAACCCCTCAACGCACCAGGATGCACCAGTAAGTCCTGTATTGCAGTGCTTTAAGGCACTGAGACGTACTGTTGCGTCCTGGCTAACAATGGTCACCCTGTCAAAGGACAAGGTGGCAGAACTGTGTCATCAACTGTTTATGACCATTGATCGGAACAGTAAGACGGCAGGGGACCAATCACAGCTCCTTGACAACGTAATTGTTTGTGATGGAGATGGCTCAGAAGCTGAGCCAGTGCCATCACCGCCGGGTTTCGGCTGTATATTACAGCCGATACCCCGCTGTAACGGCCAGGACTGGAGCTAGCCTCTGATCCGCTGGGGTGCCGATGGTTGCTATGGCAACCGGAGGCCTAACAATGGCCTCCTAGTACGGAAGCTCATTAGGCCCCGCCGGGAGGCGAAGCCTAATAGGCGTGATGTAACTGAATAGCTGGCAACTCTAATACACTGCACTATGTAGGTACTGCAGTGTATTAGAATAGCTAGGGATCAGGGCTTCATGTCTTCAAGTCCCCTAGTGGGACAAAAAAACGTTTAAAAAAATGTTGTAAAAAAAATAAAAGTTTCAAGTTAAAAAAGCAATAACCGCCTTTTTTCCCGTAAGTATTTTGTTATAGTAAAAAATGGTAAACATTTTTAAAAAGTACACACATGTGGGATCACCGCGTCCGTAATGACCCGAACTATAAAGATATAACGCTATTTTACCCACACGGTGAACACGGGAATTTTTTTTCTTTACAAAAAAACAATTCCAGAATCGCTGTCTTTTTGTCACTACCCCTCCCAAAACAGAATTAAAAAAGTGATCTAAAAGTGCATGTACCCCAAAATTATATCATTAAAAACTACAGCACGTCCCGCAAAAAACAAGACCTCCCACAGCTTTTTTGACGGAAAAATAAAGACGTTATAGCTCTCAGAATATGGCGACACAAAAAATAAATTTAAAACAAAAGTGATTTTATTGTGCAGACGCTGCAAAACATAAAAAAAAAACTATACACGTATGGTATCGCCGTAATCGTATCGACCCGCAGAATAAAGTAAAATTGTCATTTATAGTGCACGGTGAACGAAGTAAAGAAAAAAAAAAAAACATTATCAAAATTGCTGGTTTTTGGTCACCTTGCTTGCAAAGAAATTAAATAAAAAGTGATCAAAAAAAAAAATCCCATGTACCCCAAAATGGTACTAATGAAAACTAAAGATTGTCCAGCAACAAATAAGCCCTCATACAGCTCCAGTGGAGAAAAAATAAAAAAAAGTTCTGGCTCTCAGAATATGGCGATGCAAAATGTGTAGAGTGTTCCAAATGCGGATAAGATTGGGCACAATTTATCAGTGCGATACTGGCCATATATCTATGAATTATTATTTACTTAACGCATTATTATACCCTCTTATTATGCCCTGATGCACTCCGCACAGCTTACATATGCCACCACATTATAAACTGAAATACCAGCAAAACCCCAAATAGAACCATTACCAAGCAAAATCTGCGCTCCAAAAGCCAAATGGCGCAACCTCCCTTCTAAACCATGCAGCGTGAACCATAAGCAGTTTACGTCCACATATATGGCATTGCCATACCCGGGAGAACCCGCTTAACAGTTGGAGTTATTTGTCTTCAGTGGCACAAACTTGGCCCAACATATTGTGCACTAAAATTGCATATCAGTGGTAAATTGCAATTTTCACTTTGCACCATCCACTGAGCTATCATTTCTAATAAAATAAAAAAAATACCTGTGGGGTCAAAATGCTCACTACACACCTTAAAAAATGCCTTGTACGGTGTTGTTTACAAAATGGGGGTCACTACTTAGGGATTGTTTTACTATTTGATCCCAGTGTCCTGCCACTGTGGGCCAATGCTGCGAAAATCACCAAGATAGGCCTCAAATGCGCATTTGCTCTTTCACTCCTAAGCCCTGTCATATGTCCAAGCAAATGATAAATGTCTTCAGGGGTGTAGTTTACAAAATGGGGTCACTTCTCAGGGGGTTTCTACTGTACGGTACCTCAGGGGCTCTGTAAATATGACATGGCGCCCAAAAACCAATCCATCAAAATCTGCATGCCAAGTAGCACTCCTGCCATTCTGAGCCCTGTGTTGTGTCCAAACAGCAGTTTATGACCACATATGGGGTGTTGCCGTACTCAGGAGAATTTGCTTTACAAGTGTTGGGTGGTTTTTTCAACTTTATTCATTGTGAAAATGAAAAAAATTCAAACTTTTAGTGGAAGAAATGTAGATTTTCATTTTCACTGCCTAATTCCAATAAATTCAGCAAAAAAAGAGTGGTGTCAAAATGCTCACTATACTGCTGGCTAAATTCCTTGAGGGGTGTAATTTCCAAAATGGGGTCACTTTTGTTCCAAAAGTCAAATGGTGCTCCTTCCCATCTAAGCCCTGCGCTGTCTCCAAACAGTGGAAGTGTTCTTAGGCAAAATTGTGCGAGCCCACTCCCTTGGATAAAAAGCAACTCCAACATGAATGATATCAGGATGCTTTACTTTTGGCATGACGCAAGACTCTGGTTAGCGCTCACCTTTTTCTCTCGAGACAATCATTTTCCAGATGTCTCAAACATCTGAAAGGGGCTTCATCAGAGAAAATAACTTTACCCCAGTCTTCTGCAGTGCAACCTCTGTACTTCCTGCAGAACATCAGTCTGTTCTTGATGTTTTTCTTGGAGAGAAGTGGCTTCTTTGCTGCCCTTCTTGACACCAGGCCAGCTTTCAAAAGCCTTCGCCTCACTGTGCGTGCAGATGCACTGAACAGCTGCCGGCTGCCATTCCCGAGCAAGCTCTGCATTGGTGTTGAACTGATCTCGTAGCTAAATTCTCTCTAGGAGATGGTCCTGGCATTTGCTGGACTTTCTTGGGTGCCCTAAAGCCTTCTTCTCAGCAACTGATCCTCTCTCCTTGAAGTTCTTGATGATCCGATTAATAATTGATTTAGGGGCAATCTTGTCCTTGCCTGTAAAGCCCTTTTGACACAAAGCAATGATGATTACGCAGGTTTCCTTTGAGGTAACCATGGTTAACAGAAGAAGACATTGATTTCAAGCACCATCCCTATTTTAAAGCAACCAGTCTGCTCTTATAATTCAATCAGCATGACAGAGTGATATCAGCTGCCTTGGTTCTCCTGAGCTAAGGAGAAAATCACTGAAATTATGTCAGCAGGTCATTTTGTAGCAGGGCTGAAATGCAGTGGAAATGGGATTTTTGTGATTACGTTAATTTTCATGGCAAGGAATGACTTTGCAATTGATTGCAATTCATCTGATCACTCTTCATAATAATATAGAGTCAATGCAAATTGCCACTATAAAAACAGAAGCAGCGAACTTTGTGAAAACCTAAGTTTGTGTCAGTCTCCAAACTTTTGGCCAGGACTGTATATCGACAATGAAATCTGAAATGACCATGTATATTACTGATTGAGAAAGAGACCTAAAAAAAATGTTCTGGTTTCTAACACCATTTAAATTGGCTCGGGGAAAATGAACAAATTGTTGGAGGAACTGTGAGAAAATAAGGACAATTGTACATATGTGGTGGGAATGTCCTGTTATTGCTCAATTTTGGCAGGAAGTGATAAGAGTGGTGACAACTATATGTAGAATGAATAGTTCATCGGTACCAGAGCTAGCATTGTTGAATATTGATGTTGACAAGTTCCCTATCCCAGTATGATGGATAGTTATCTATTTATCCAGTACAGCTAGATATTGTATTATACAAAATTGGAAATATCCAAATCCTCCTAGAATTGCAGATGTTCAACAATTGAATCAATATATACAATATGAATTTCTAATGACCCATAATAAAAGACAAATGGCTCAAAGATGGGATTTATGGTTTAAATCATTATTTTTAAAAGATTAAGAAGTATAGTAAGACTAAGGATTGAGTAGAAAACTTTGTTCCCGTTACATTCTTTTTTTTTTAGTTTGCTTCTTTTTTTTATCTTTGACATCTTTGTTTAATGTGTTCACTCCTTTTTTTGTTCTTATTTGATGAATATGTAAGAAGATTGTATGTATGTACAGTATATTTGATGCCATTTAAAAAAAAACATAAAAAGGGGTACAGTTTGCCCTACGATTAAAATAACCCTGATTTTGAACCACATATTGAGAGTGTAATGCCCATGGCCGCAGGCCGCCAGGTTTACCTACATCCTGATGGCTGCAGCCAAGGATAAGTGAGTGCTGGTCCCCATCTCCTCCTCAGGCAACGCCAGCGCTCACTTTCGCTCCACTCTGCTGTGACCCGAAGGGTGCTGGCCCTTTATGAAATTGAATTAAAGACCAAATTAGCCCATGAGCACCCTGGACTATAAGAGGGGCCAAGCCCCTTCCTGCATTGCCTGAGCGTTGTTGTAGTATATCTATGTTTGTTTCTGCAAATCGTCCGTTAGTGTTTCCTAGTTCCCAGTGTTCCCGTTCCTGCTACCCGTATCCGAGTCGAGCTGCACTAAGTACTACGCCTGTCCTGTTACACCACACCTGGTGTCTGCTTGCTGAAAAAGTCTCATTCGAGCCTGTCTTGCTGCTGTCCGAATTTATCACAGGTACACCTATATGAACTATATACTTTGTCCTGTGTACAGTTGGCCAGCTGCCATACCGTTAAGTCGGTACGGCCCAGTGGGTCCACGCACCCAATGTTACAGTACGCTAAGGCCATGGACCCCGCTGGTCAATCCAAGACCATGATGACGTCACAAGTGATGCGGGCGGATATGTTAGACCTCCGGTCTCGACAGGACCAACTCCTCCAGGCATTGAACGTTACTGCACATCGTCTGGATGTGCAAACTGTCGTTCCTCCGACTACACCTCCTGGCTGTACATACCCTCCGACTACACCTTCTGGCAGTGCTGATCCCCGATTTTCTTTGCTGCTACCTCATCGCTATGTTGTAGACGCGAAGACCTGCCGGAGATTTTTGAACCAGCGCCAGATCCACTTTAGCCTGTATGCAAGGACATTTTCGACTGATGGCGCAAGGGTCACTTTCATCGTCTCCCTACTCACTGGCAGGCCCTAGCATGGACGAACCCTATCTGGGAGAGACAAGGACCAGAGACCCGTGACTTCCAGGGGTTCCTACGGACATTTCACACAGTGTTTGAGGAGCCTGGGCGAGTCTCGTCGGCAGCTGCCTCCTTGCTGAACCTACGCCAGGGAGACACTTCCGTGAGCGTGTACGCCATCCACGTCCGCACCCTGGCGGGAGAATTGTTGTGGAACAATGAGGCCTCGGTGGCTACATTCTGGCAGGGACTGTCTCCTGAGATTTAGGACAAGCTTGCCGCCCGAGATCTGCCATCTACCCTGGATGACCTCATACTTCTGGCCTGCCGTATTGACATAAGTAACCGAGAACGGTTCCAAGAGGTATGTCGGGAGGGAGGACTCCCTAGCCTGGTTCCTACTATGCAGCAACCCCTGCTGTCCTCATCAGCTGTTCCTCCAAAGGAGTTTTTAAGAATGGACCGTTTCAAGCTTTCTACCCTGGAGAGACAACGCAGATGCACTTCGGGATTCTGTCTGTATTGCGGCCTTGGAGGCCATCTTGTGCATCTGTGTCCCCAAAAGCCCCAGACCCTAGGGTTGGTTGGAGAGACAACTTGGGTGAAGAAGGTCTTTCTTCTAAATTGTCCATTCCTGTGACCATAGTGTCCGGCGAAAAGACGCATCGGGTCTCTGCCTAGCTGGACTCAGGATCCGCAGCCAACTTCATTCGGAGAGACCTGGTGGATCTTCTCCAGTTGCCCACAACCCCTTTGGAGAGACCTTTGATTGTTGCCTCGGTGAATGGACTATCTCTGCCAGACCCGGTTGTCATTGTGACCAAGCCGCTGAAGCTCCAAGTGGGAGCTCTTCATTCCGAGCTCATCTCACTTTTTGTCCTGTCTAAGGCCCTCAACCCTGTGCTGCTTTGCCTGCCCTGGCTCCGACTACATGCCCCAGTCCTGGACTGGAATTCTGGAGAGGTTCTCCAGTGGGGTTCCGAGTGTCTCAACCGTTGCCTGGCACAGGTTAATCTGGCTCAGCCTCCTCTGCCTCAGTCTTTGCTAGGATTGCCTTGTCATTATTCTGCATTCTCGGATGTCTTCAGCAAGAAGGAGGCGGAGACGCAGCCCCCACACCTGGCGTATGACTGTTCTATCGAGCTGATTCCTGGTGAATCCCTTCCCCGTGGTAGGGTATATCCTCTCTCCTTGCCAGAGACTCAGTCCATGTCCGCCTATATTAAGGAGAACTTGGAGAGGGGATTCATACGGAAGACCTCCTCTCCGGCAGGAGCTGGATTCTTCTTCATCAAGAAAAAGGATGGTTCTCTGCGACCCTGCATGGACTACCGGGGTCTCAACCAGGTCACGGTAAAAAATAGATATCCGTTGCCATTGATATCTGAACTGTTTCATCGCTTACGAGGAGCCAGAAATGTTTCTGAGCTCAACCTGCGGGGGCCTATAACCTAATCCGGATTTGCCGGGGTGACGAATGGAAGACGGCATTTAACACCCGTGACGGACACTATGTATATCTAGTAATGGCCTGTGTAACGCTCCTGTGGTTTTCCAAGAGTTCGTTAATGACATCTTCCGTGACCTCCTCTATGTTTGTGTTGTGGTCTATCTTGATGACATTGATTTTTCTCCAGATCCAATGACTCATCAGAGACATGTCCGTCAAGTTTTTCTGCGGTTAAGGGAGAATCGCCTGTACGCCAAGTTGGAGAAGTGCGTGTTTGAGAGTAATGCCCTACCTTTCCGGCGCTACATCATCTCGGATCAAGGCCTCAAGATGGATCCTGAGAAGTTAAAGACCGTCCTGGAATGGCCACGCCCTCAAGGCTTGAGGTCCATATAGCCTTTCCTAGGATTCGCCAATTTCTACAGACAGTTCATTCCAAACTTCTTCTCACTGACATCTCCTATCTCTACCCTCACCAAGAAAGGCATGAACGCCAAGGTGTGGACTCCAGAAACGGAATCCGCATTTAGTAGCCTGAAGAGTTGCTTCACCTTAGCCTCTATCCTCCATCATCCAGATGTATCTCGACAGTTTTCATTGGAGATGGACGCCTCCTCTGTTGGTGCTGGTGCACTCCTGTTCCAGAGAGGTTCCAAGGGCAAGACAATGGTATGTGGCTATTACTCTAAACTCTTCACTTCCGCAGAATGCAACTACTCGATTGGGGATCGGTAGGCTACTGGCCATGAAATTGGCCCTGGAGGAGTGAAGACATCTACTAGAGGCAGTTCATCCCATCTTGATATTCACTGACCACAAGAACATCACTTATCCCCAGACGGCCCAACGACTGAACCCCCTTCAAGCCAGGTGGTCACTGTTCTTTGCCCGGTTCCAGTTTGAGCTCCACTATCGTCCGGCTGACAAGAATGGGAGGGCCGATGCCTTGTCCATGTTGTTCGAGACAGAGGACACCATAGTGTCTCCACAAAGTATTAATGACCTGTCCTGCATTGTCTCGGTCAACCCTCTGCAAGTTAGAGACATCCCTCCGGGGAGGACTTTTGTGAGCCTGGTAGACAGAGGGAGAATCCTCCGCTGGGGACACAGCTCCAGACAGGCAGGTCACGCGAGTACCCGTAAGACTCGAGACCTATTTGCCTGTCATTTTTGGTGGCCCACACTGGCCAAAGACATCATTGACTTTGTTTCATCCGGCTCGGTGTGCGCAGCTAACAAGGTTGTTCACTCCAAACCTGCTAGCCTGCTCCAGCCGCTGCCTGTGCTCCCTGGCAGCATATAGCAATGGACTTTGTTATGGACTTGCCCCCATCTGCAGGATGCAGTGATGTCTGGGTGGTGGTGGACCAATTTTCCAAGATGGCTCACTTCGTTCCGCTGACCGGTCTACCTTCTGCTTCTCGATTGGCCGCCCTCTTCATCCAACACATCTTCCGCCTGCACGGCTTGCCTCGGCATATCATGTCTAATCGGGGGGTTCAGTTCACCACAAGGTTCTGGAGAGCCCTCTGTAAACTCCTCAATGTAAAGTTGGACTTTTCCTCAGCCTACCATCCTCAGTCCAATGATCAAGTCGAGAGGATCAACCAAATCATGGTTTTCGTACAACAATCATACTAGCGAGTCCACAAGAAATACACCGTTCTTCATAGTCTATGGCCAAGACCCACGAATTCCTCTCCCGCTGTCAGTTATGTCCAAAGTGCCCACAGCTGATTCTGCTTTTAGGGACTTCCTGCTGATCTGGCAGCAGACCCGATCCTCCATTCTGCTGGCGATCGACCGCATGAAACGTAAGGCAGACACAAAGAGTAGAGAACCTCCCCAGTTTTCTCCAGGTACCAAGGTCTGGCTGTCCTCCAGAAATATCTGGCTGAGGGTGCCATCATACAAATTTGCTCCCAGGTTCCTCGGACCCTTCGAGATATTGCAACAGATCAACCCAGTCTCCTACAAGCTTCGGCCGCCTCCTACCCTCAAGATTCCCAACTACTTCCATGTTTCCCTTCTGAAGCCTGTGGTCCTGAACCGCTACTCCAAGATTCCTACTCCTGCAGTGGCTCCCAGCGGTTCATCAGATACATTTGAGGTTAAGGAGATCCTGGACACCAAGAGAGTGGGTGGAAAAATCTTTTATTTGGTGGATTTGAGGGGGTTTGGTTCTGAAGAGTGGTCCTGGGAGCCAGAAGAGAACCTTAATGCTCCTAACCTCCTGAAGAAGTATCTCTCTCGCTCTGGTCCCAAGAGGAGGGGGCATAAGAGGGGGGATACTGTAATGCCCATGGCCGTGGGCTGCCAGGTTTACTTGCCTCCTGACGGCCGCAGCCATGGATCAGTGAGCGCTGGTCCCCATCTCCTCCTCAGGAAATGCCAGCGCTCACTTCCGCTTCACTCTGTTGTGTCCCGTAGGGTGCGCGTGCACGCTCGTGCCCATTCTTAAAGGGCCAGCGTGCGCACCTTAATTAAGGACCAAATTAGCCCATGAGCACCCTGGACTATAAGAGGGGCCCAGCCCCTTCCTGCATTGCCTGAGCGTTGTTGTCGTTTACCTATGTTTGTCTCTGCAAATGATCCCTTAGTGTTTCCTAGTTCCCAGTGTTCCCATTCCTGCTACCCGTATCCTGTGTCCCGTGCTATCCAGAACCAAGTGCCGTATAGAGTTGGAGTCGAGCTGCGCTTAGTACTACGCCTGTCCTGTTACACCACGCTTGGTGTCTGCCTCATCCGAGACTGTCTTGCTGCTGTCTGAAGTTGCCACAGGTACACCTATTTGAACTATAGACTTTGGCCTGTGTCCTGTTGGCCAGCTGCCGTTAAGGCGGTACGGCCCAGTGGGTCCACGCACCCAACGTGACAAAGAGTTTACATGAACAGCTACCAAATTCAATACTTGGAATCAACTGCAGACCTTTTATCTTTGCTCATCAGTAAATTGTCCAATTACTTTTAAGGCCTTTAAAATGGAGGAACCCCTTCCCGTCACAGTCATTTTTTAGATTTTCGTTTTCATTTTTTCCTCCCCATCTCCCAAAAGCCATAACTTTTTTATTTTTCTGTCGATAAAGCCATATGGGGGCTTGTTTTTTGCGAGACGAGTTGTAGTTTTTCACAACACCATTTATTGTACCATAAAATGTATTGGGAAACTGGCCAAAAATTATTTGTGGGATGGAATAGGAAAAAAACAGCGATTCCTTAATCTTTCGAGGGGATTCATTTTTACTGCTTTCACCGTATGTAAAAATGGCACGTTATCTTCATTCTAACGGTCAATACGATTACGGCGATACTAAATTTCTATAGATTTTTTTTATGTTTTACTATCTTTACAAGGAAGAAATGAATTGCTAAAAATAAAATTTGTGTTTTGTCGCCACATTCTGAGAGCCATAACTTTTTTTTATTTTTCCGTGGATTGAGTGATATGAGGGCTTATTTTTTGTGAGGCGAGCTGTAGTTTCTATTGATTTATGGCTTTATAATCAATATATTGATGTTGAATTTGGTCTACATGAGACTTTTTGATCACTTTTTATTTCATTTTTTGTGGGATATGAAGTGACAGCGATTCTGGCGTTTTTATTTTTTATTTTTTACGGTGTTCATCGTGTGAGTTAAATAATTGTATATTGTAATAGTTTGCACTACTTAAAACGTAAAACTTTTTTTATACATATTTTATTAGTCCCCCTAGGGGACTTGAACCATAATTAGATCACTGGTACAATACACTGCAATACTCTATGTATTGCAGTATATGCTAATTTTTACAGGCTCCTGTTAAGCCCTGCCAAAGGACTTAACAGGAGATTAAGAAATTCAGTCCTCGGGGCCTTCATTATGCGTCTGGCCTGCGATGACAACCATCGTTACCCCCCGATCACATCCCGGGGGGCCGGTGAGCTGTCAAAGGGGGGCGCCCCTTCTTTCTAATGTCTTAGATGCTGTGATCGTGATTGATCACAGCATCTAAGGGGATAAACGGCAAGGAACAGTGCGATCGCTGTTCCTGGCCATTAGTCCCGGGTGTCAGCTGTAATACACAGTTGACACCCGCTGCCTATGGAATGGGCTCAGTGGCTGAACCCACTCCAAACATCGTGCTATTACGTCATGGTGCAGGTAGGGGTTAAGAACAGCTGTAATACTTAAATGGTTAATGCAAGATTTTTGTTATACCCCTTGAATTAAAGTTAAAAGTCTATACTTCACTCACATCTTCATGGTTTGTTTCAAATCTATTGTTATGGTGTACAGAGGCTAAAAGATGAAAATTGTGTAACTGTCCAAATATACTTCAGAACCCGACTTTCTGCACCAATCTGTATATTTATATATGTATTAAGCTACTAGTGTGAAATAAGAGACAATAAGTATAAAACATTCTTCAAGTTTAACCTAACAAATTCCTCCTAACTTCAAATATCGAATTTTGGCAATTATGGCTTTTTTTAAACAATATATTTTTTTTAAAATAAAACATTAAAGTGAATCTCCCAGCAGAATATTCAGGTCTATTTTCCCATTATCAGAAACAGCTAATAACTATGACTATAACTATGAGTTTGGTGTATTCTTCGATTGCTCCTGTTAACCAAATGGCACAATATTTTTTGTGCCATTTTGGCTAATATGAGAATGAACCTGTCCCTGTCAGATGCTGCCCTTGCCTAGGTCAGATATTAAGCTGACAGAGCCGCTTTAAACACTTCAATCAGTAACCAGCAGATTATAACTTCCCCAATTATTTAGCGGCTTGGATATGATAGACCCGACCAATGATCAAAAATATAAAAAAGTCTAAAACAGAAGTTTTTTACATTGTTAAAAACATTTTATTGCCTCAGAAATATTTAATATCCATGTAAGGACAACTAGGGAGTGCAATAATAAGAATAAAAAGATGTACAGTTGCAAAAATTATAACTGCCATATTATTCATACAAGTCATTTGTATAAATTCCCTTTAGATGTAATTTCTAATGAAATAATGTAATTGTTTTCTGCCTTCTCTTAGTGGATAGTGTATTAATAATTCTGTATTTTGTGAAATATTTTGGTTCTTTGAGCCACGGTATGCGTTGCAATCAGAAGGTGAGCTATACGCTATCGTACGTCTATAAAACTACTGTACTAAACAAACAAAACTGAGGTTGCGTGGATCTGTTTAACATGCAACTTAAGATTTTGTAGACTTGAAATTCCACCGTGCAGAACGTTAATTAAAGTAAATTATGCTTAGGAAAAATGACAGCTCCTTGTAAACAAGCGCTTAGTTTGACTATTCATTATTTTGAAAAAAAAGAACTTAAAATTATACCTCATTTACAAGGTTGCAATTTCTTTGATATGAATGCCAATTTTTTCCCTTTCTTTTTAATCAGTATGTCAAATTAAAGTATGCATAATTTAGGAAATTAAATAAAAGAAGAGGGTAACTCTATGTTAACTCTTATCTAGTTACGGGGAATAGGTAATTACTATGTTTAGAGTATGCTGTAGAAGTGGAAGATACAGGGTCTACATACTATAACTGGCGTTAACATAGTATTGGTGTTCTGAGCTTTAAATCAAAGGGTTTCCAATATAATGCAGTATGGCATAAAGTAGCAATCGTACAAAATCACAATATTAAATATTAAAGATATAATAATAAATGTCCTGATGCCATTAGGCAGTGATTCCCAACTTTATTACCATGCTAGTACCCCAGAAAAATGGTTAGATTCGTGGGGAAACCTTACTCCTATTGCTACCTTAAAGAAGATTTGTGCGGATAAAGCATTCTATATTCTGGCTGAGAAGTGTTGACTGATTGCATCTATGAGGGTTAAATCAGTTTGCCATCAATACCATAAATACAATAGCTCTTGCTGCTACTGTCTTCTGGGGAACCTCTAACTATGTCCAAGGAACACTGGGTTCTAGTGAATCTTTGTTTGCAAACACTGAAATACATTTGTGGGCTGCATCAGAATGTTTCTATGGGCCAAACCATAGAGGATTTAGAGTAGGTTTATGAAATAAAACAGATGAGGTGGCAGGGGCAATGGTATTTTAGGATGTATTTACACACCACTTCAAGGGCAATACCACCTGGAAATAGCCTAGAATATACAGTATTGGTGAAGATAAGTCAAGACTTTACCTAGAAGCATCCTGGGATTATAATAATAATCTTTGTATAGCGCCAACATATTCCACAGCACTTAACAGCTCTTAGGGAGCCTGTATCCCCTTGGGGACACAGCGAATTTCAGTTTTTTACTTTTTGTTTTCCTCCCCGCCTACCAAAAGCCATAAGTTCTTGCTGTAGTTTGTCAAAGCACCATTTATTGTACCGCATAATGTAAAAAATATTTGTGGGGTGAAATGGGAAAAAAACTGCGATTAGGCCATTTTTTGGGGGTTTTGTTTTTACTACGTCCATCAGGCGGTAAAAACGACATGTGCACCTTATTCTACAGGTTAACACGATTACGGCGTTACCAAATTTATATGTTTTGTTTTATGTTTTACCACCTTTAAAAAAAAAAAATTATTTGCTAAAAAAAAAAATGTTTTGTGTCGCCATGTTCTGAGAGCCATAACTTTTTAATTTTTCTGTCAATTTAGCAATATGAGGGCTTTTTGCGAGGCGAGCTGCAGTTTTTACCGATACCATTTTGGGGTATATGCGACTTTTTGACCACTTTTTATTTAATTTTTGTGGAGAGCTAAGGTGACCAAAAAACAGCAATTTGTGTGTTTTATAATTTTTTATTTTTATGGCAATCACCGAGCGGGTTAAACAACGCTATATTGTGATAGTTCAGACTTTTAAGGATGCGGCGATACTAGTTATGTTAACTTTTATTTTTTTTAACATTACTTTAGGGGGAAAATGGGAAAAGGAAATACTTTTTATTTTTATTTTTTTTAAACATAAAAAAAACCTTTTATTTAACAATTTTTACTTTTTTTTATTAGTCCCCCTAGACTTGAACCAGCGATCGTTGGATCGCTAGCATGATATACTGCAATACTAAGTACAAAATAGTATAAAGATGGCAGACCTGGGGGCCTTTATTAGGCCCCCAGGCTGCCATAACAACCATTGTAAATGGCCGATTGCACCGCGGGGGAGCACAATGGTGTTCTTGAGGGCCCCCCCCTGATTCTAACCATTTAAATGCCGCGGTCATGATTGACCGTGGCATTTAAGGTGTTAAACTGGTGGAATCAAAGTGAACTTTGATTCCGCCAGCTAGAGTGAGGGGTCGGCTGTGTAACATAGCCGTCACCCGCCGAGTATGGAGTGTGCTCAGCCCGTGAGCGTGCTCGATACTTTCCCTTGGTGACATCTCAGTAATAGTACGTCGTATGTCGCCAAGGGGGTATAGACAAAATCAGACACTACATAGTGACAAAACTGATTAATAAATTAAAAAAGAAAAGTCAGGTCCCTGCTAGCAAGAGCTTACAATCAATGAGGAAAAAAGGGTGAAACAAAATATACAAAGTGCTTGAATTGTGCAATGGTCCAGCCATCTTTTAAAAAAGTATGGCAGTCCACATAAAGCTGCATGAGCCAGGCACAAGTCAGTATCTGTGTATTCGGAAGACACAAAGTGCATTAGGGTGCTAAGAGTGTGGAGGATACTGTTAAAGGAAGGGGTCAGGCAGGGGCGTAACTAGGAAAGACTGGGCCCCATAGCAAACTCTTGACCGGGCCCCAAGCAGCCCCCCCCTATAAATAGTGCCCCCTGTAGAATGTGCCATACAGCCCCTCGGTAGACAGTGCTATATAGCCTCGCCTATAGACAGTGTCACACCCCATTTGTAGATAGCGCCCCCACCTCCCCCTTGTAGATAGTGCCATACAGAGCCCATGTAGATATCGCCATAAAGCCCCCACTGTATGTAGCGCTATACAGCTCCCACTGTATATAGTGCCACACAGCCCCCCTCCCATGTACAATGAAGGAAATAAGTATTTGATCCCTTGCTGATTTTGTAAGTTTACCCACTGTCAAAGACATGAACAGTCTAGAATTTTTAGGCTAGGTTAATTTTACCAGTGAGAGATAGATTATATAAAAAAAAATACAGAAAATTACATTGTCAAAATTATATATATTTAATTGCATTGTTCATAAAGAAATAAGTATTTGATCCCTTTGGCAAACAAGACTTAATACTTGGTGGCAAAACCCTTGTTGGCAAGCACAGCAGTCAGACGTTTTTTGTAGTTGATGATGAGGTTTGCACACATGTTAGATGGAATTTTGTCCCACTCCTCTTTGCAGATCATCTGTAAATCATTAAGATTTCGAGGCTGTCGCTTCGCAACTCGGATCTTCAGCTCCCTCCATAAGTTTTTGATGGGATTAAGGTCTGGAGACTGGCTAGGCCACTCCATGACCTTAATGTGTTTCTTTTTGAGCCACTCCTTTGTTGCCTTGGCTGTATGTTTCGGGTCATTGTCGTGCTGGAAGACCCAGCCACGAGCCATTTTTAATGTCCTGGTGGAGGGAAGGAGGTTGTCACTCAGGATTTGACGGTACATGGCTCCATCCATTCTCCCATTGATGTGGTGAAGTAGTCCTGTGCCCTTAGCAGAGAAACACCCCCAAAACATAATGTTTCCACCTCCATGCTTGACAGTGGGGACGGTGTTCTTTGGGTCATAGGCAGCATTTCTCTTCCTCCAAACATGGCGAGTTGAGTTAATGCCAAAGAGCTCAATTTTAGTCTCATCTGACAACAGCACCTTCTCCCAATCACTCTCAGAATCATCCAGATGTTCATTTGCAAACTTCAGACAGGCCTGTACATGTGCCTTCTGGAGCAGGGGGACCTTGCGGGCACTGCAGGATTTTAATCCATTACGGCGTAATGTGTTACCAATGGTTTTCTTGGTGACTGTGGTCCCAGCTGCCTTGAGATCATTAACAAGTTCCCCCCGTGTAGTTTTCGGCTGAGCTCTCACCTTCCTCAGGATCAAGGATACCCCACGAGGTGGGATTTTGCATGGGGCCCCAGATCGATGTTCATTGACAGTCATTTTGTATGTCTTCCATTCTCTTACTATTGCACCAACAGTTGTCTCCTTCTCAACCAGTGTCTTACTTATGGTTTTGTAGCCCATTCCAGCCTTGTGCAGGTCTATGATCTTGTCCATGACAAATTAGAAAGCTCTTTGGTCTTGCCCATGTTGTAGAGGTTAGAGTCAGACTGATTCATTGAGTCTGTGGACAGGAGTCTTTTATACAGGTGACCATTTAAGACAGCTGTCTTTAATGCAGGCGCCAAGTTGATTTGGAGCGTGTAACTGGTCTGGAGGAGGCTGAACTCTTAATGGTTGGTAGGGGATCAAATACTTATTTCTCTGTGAACAATGCAAATAAATATATAGAATTTTGACTATGTGATTTTTTTTATATATATATATATATATATATATATATATATATATATATATATATATATATATATATATATATATATAATCTATCTCTCACTGGTAAAATTAACCTAGCCTAAAAATTCTAGACTGTTCATGTCTTTGACAGTGGGCAAACTTCCAAATCAGCAAGGGATCAAATACTTATTTCCTTCACTGTATATATAGTGCCACACAGCCCCTCCTTAGTAGAAAGTGCAGCACAGCCCCCCCCCCATTAGTACATAGTGCCACACACAGAGCCCTATAGATTGTGCCACACTCAGCCCCTTGTAAATAGTGGCATACAGTTCCCCCATATGTATAGTGCCACTCAGCTCCCCCTTGTGTAAAGTACCACACATCTCCCCCTTGTGTATAGTGCCACACAGCCCCCTTTGTGTATAGTACCACACAGCCCCCTTCCTTGTGTATAGCACCACAAGGCAATGGCGCATCCGAGAAAGTTGTATTAGCCAGGGAGATGTCACTCAAACATGGAAAGGTGGGTTTTGGAGGCAGGACTATGTGACTCTTCATCAGGATACGGCCCCGCCCCATGACTCTCTAATGAATAATTAGCATATAGTGCGCGTCGTTTTAAAAGTGGATTTTAAGGATTTTGCTGCATCTGAAAAAAACATACAAGGGAATGTTTGGAAATATTGACAGGTCATGGTGGCGCATGGTGGCGGTTCAAGGGGTTAAAACTACCAGACAGGTTCCCATGAAATATACAATCAATTGAGAACAATTCCATCTGCCCTGCAATTTTGTTATTATAAATATATCCTATATAATTACAGATCCTGAACTAAGCTCTGACATATATACAGTACCAACACCAAGCTCAGTACATAAATACAGCACTAGAACCAAGCTGTGGCATATATACAGTACCAGAACAAAGCTCAGTACATAAATACAGCCCCAGAACCAAGCTCAATACATAAATACAGCACCAAAACCCAGCTCAGTACATATATACAGCACCAGAACTAACCTTAGTACATACATACAGTACCACAACCAAGATCAGTACATAAATACAGCACTAGAACCAAGCCTATACATATATACAGCACCAGAACCAACCTCAGTACATAAATACAGCACCAGAACCAACTACAGTACATATATACATCCCCAGAACAAAACTCATTAAATACACTACCGTTCAAAAGTTTAGGGTCACTTAGAAAATTCCTTATTTTTGCAAGAAAAGCACAGTTTTTTTCAATGAAGATAACATTAAATTAATCAGAAATACACTCTATACATTGTTAATGTGCTAAATGACTATTCTAGCTGCAAACGTCTGGTTTTTAATGCAATATCTACATAGGTGTATAGAGGCCCATTTCCAGCAACCATCACTCCAGTGTTCTAATGGTACATTGTGTTTGCTAACTGTGTTAGGCTATGTTCACACGGAGTATTTTGACGATTTTTTTGACGCGTCGCAAAACTCTGCAAAAACGGTCCGAAAATGCCTCCCATTGATTTCAATGGGAGGCGTCGGCGTCTTTTTCCCGCGAGCAGTAAAACTGCCTCGCGGGAAAAAGAAGCGACATGCCCTATCTTCGGGCGCTTCCGCCTCTGACCTCCCATTGACTTCAATGGGAGACAGAGTAAGCGTATTTCGCTGTGTTTTATGCCCGCGGCGCTCAATGGCCGCGGGCGAAAAACGCCGCGAAAATTTCCGCAAAAATCGGCGTGCAGGGAGAGGAAAATCTGCCTCAAACTTCCAAACGGAATTTTAGAAGGCTAATGGATGATTAGGAAAAACTTGAAAACCCTTGTGCAAGTATGTTAGCACTGCTGTAAACAGTTTTGCTGTTTAGAGGAGCTATAAAACTGACCTTCCTTTCAGCTAGTTGAGAATCTGGAGCATTACATTTGTGGGTTCGATTAAACTCTCAAAATGGCTAGAAAAAGAGATCTTTCATGTGAAACTCGACAGTCTATTCTTGTTCTTAGAAATGAAGGCTATTCCATGCGAGAAATTGCCAAGAAACTGAAGATTTCCTACAACGGTGTGTACTACTCCCTTCAGAGGACAGCACAAACAGGCTCTAACCAGAGTAGAAAGAGAAGTGGGAGGCCCCGCTGCACAACTGAGCAACAAGACAAGTACATTAGAGTCTCTAGTTTGAGAAATAGACACCTCACAGATCCTCAACTGGCAGCTTCATTAAATAGTACCTGCAAAACGCCAGTGTCAACGTCTACAGTGAAGAGGCGACTCCGGGATGCTGGCCTTCAGGGCAGAGTGGCAAAGAAAAAGCCATATCTGAGACTGGCTAATAAAAGGAAAAGATGAATATGGGCAAAAGCACACAGACATTGGACAGAGGAAGATTGGAAAAAAGTGTTATGGACAGACGAATCGAAGTTTGAGGTGTTTGGATCACACAGAAGAACATTTGTGAGACGCAGAACAACTGAAAAGATGCTGGAAGAGTGCCTGACACCATCTGTCAAGCATGGTGGAGGTAATGTGATGGTCTGGGGTTGCTTTGGTGCTGGTAAAGTGGGAGATTTGTACAAGGTAAAATGGATTTTGAATAAGGAAGGCTATCAATCCATTTTGCAACGCCATGCCATACCCTGTGGACAGCGTTTGATTGGAGCCAATTTCATCCTACAACAGGACAATGACCCAAAGCACACCTCCAAATGATGCAAGAACTATTTAGGGAAGAAGCAGGCAGCTGGTATTCTATCTGTAATGGAGTGGCCAGCGCAGTCACCAGATCTCAACCCCATAGAGCTGTTGTGGGAGCAGCTTGACTGTATGGTACGCAAGAAGTGCCCATCAAGCCAATCCAACTTGTGGGAGGGTCTTCTGGAAGCATGGGGTGAAATTTCTCCCGATTACCTCAGCAAATTAAAAGCTAGAATGCCAAAGGTCTGCAATGCTGTAATTGCTGCAAATGGAGCATTCTTTGACGAAAGCAAAGTTTGAAGGAGAAAATTATTATTTCAAATAAAAATCATTATTTCTAACCTTGGCAATGTCTTGACTATATTTTCTAGTCATTTTGCAACTCATTTGATAAATATAAGTGTGAGTTTTCATGGAAAATACAAAATTGTCTGGGTGACCCCAAACTTTTGAACGGTAGTCTATATACAGCACCAAAACCAATCTCATACGTATATACAGCACCAGAACCAAGCTCAGTTTTTACATACAGCATCAGAACCAAGATCAGTACATATATACACCACCAGAACAAATACAGCTCAATTTAGTGCAACCCCTGCTGTATAGGTTTGTACGGCTTAAAACTACAGCTCCCAGCATGGCCCGAACAATGGTGAGGATAAGCTGGGAGATGCTGTTTCACCAAAAAAAAAAACATATCCTAATCATACCACCATCATCTCACTGCAGATCATACAGTGACTACAGTGCTGATTAGAGGCAGAATAAACATTTACATTAAGTGACTCACCGGTGACGTCTCAGATTCTAGTTCTTTTCTTCTCCCTCCGGTCCAGACATCTATGATGGATTTCTTCCGGCCATGACCCATTTCTGCAGTTTTCCACTCAGATATCTTCAGCTTCTCACTTTTAAAACCTTTCTGCACCTGTAAACGAAGTTAAAATTCTCAACACCTCTAAATATAATATAGCGCCATACACTGTGTCCCTGATTATAATAGTACCATACACTGTCACACACACACACACACACACACACACACACACACACACACACACACCGTGCCCCCTGTAGATAGTGCCCCCATAGCCCCCTGTAGATAGTGACCCCCATAGAGCCTCTGTAGATAGTGATCTACATAGAAGCCCCTGTAGATAGTGTCCCACATACAGCCCTCTGTAGATAGTGCCCACATATGGACTCCAGAGCTGCAAGGCAATAGTGCTAACCACTGAGCCACCGTGCTGCCCTACATATGGCTTCCCTTATAGCTAGTGCTCCACGTATAGCCCACCTCTGTATATAGTCTCACATATAGCTCCCCCCTGTATATAGTGTCCCACATATAGCCCACCCCTGTAGACAGTGCCCTACATGTAGCCACGCTGTAGCTAGTGCCCCACAGGTAACCCACCCCTGTATATAATGTCCCACATATAGCCCACCCCTATAGAAAGTGCCATAAAAATAGCTCCCCTATAGATAGTGCTCTACATATACCCACCCCTGTATTGTGTCTCACATATAGACCCCCCTGTAGATAGTGCCCCACATCCCAACATATAGACCCCCTGTAGATAGTGGCCCACATATAGACCCCCCTCTATATAGTGGCCCACATCCCCACATGTAGACCCCCCCGTAGATAGTGGCCCACATATAGACCCCCCTGTAGATTGTGCCCCACATCCCCACATACAGACCACCCCTGTAGCTAGTGCCCCACATCCCCACATATAGACCTACCTGTATATAGTGGCCCACATATAGACAACCCCCCTGTAGATAGAGCCCCCACTGTAGATAATGCCACTCACAGTTTTATGAGAAAAAAACAAAAAACTTTACATACTCACATGATCCCGTTCCCACGCTGTGGCAGGTCTGCTGGAGCTGAATGACGCGTCATTCAATGACGCTGATTGGCGGGGCAGAATGACTTGCCCCGTCAATCAGCGCCTTTCAAGCTTGGAAGCAGCGCGATGACGTCATCGCACCGCTAGCCAATCAGCGTCATTGTAAGGCGGAACATGCCCGGCCATTCAGCGCTAATGCATGTATTTGGTTGTCGCTAGCACCGGGGCCCCCTCCGGTGCTAGCGACGCCTACGGGCATGAGAGGGACTGTGTCGCCTGGCCCATACTTGTTGGAGACTCTGCGGCGCGGGCCCCATAGTAGCGGCGCTACCGCTGTAGCAGCCATAACGGCTGCTAGCGGCACCACCGGGCATATGGGGGGGGAGTGTGTCGGCTGGCGGCACAGGCTCCCTCAAGCCGCGGACCCCGTAGCTGCCGCTACGACTGCTACCGCGGTAGTTACGCCACTGGGGTCAGGTAATGAGGAATGATGTAGCAAGGAGGAAGGGGGGGAAGGAAAGGAGTCAGGTTAGGTTATGTGTTTTTATCATATGCTTAAAACTGGATGTAAGAAGTTAATTTGATGTCCAAAGTCTTGTACATGGGAGTGGGAGGCTTGGATTATGGAGGATGTTAGTCTTAACCTCTTTAGGACTGAGCCATTTTTTTATTTTTCAATTTAGTTTTTCACTCCCCGCCTTCCAAGAGCTATAACTTTTTTATTTTTCTGTCAAAAGAGCGGTGTGAGGGCTTATTTTTTGGTGGTTTAAATGATTATTTTTTACGGCGTTCACCATGCGCATTAAATAATGCTATATTGTAATAGTTCAGATTTTTACAGACGCAGCGATACCAATTTTGTTGACTTTTTTATTTTTTACATTACTTTAGAGGAAAAATTAGAAAAGGTTTTTTTTATTTTAAGCTTTTAATATATATATATTTTTTTCACTGATTTTACTTCTTTTTTTTTTTTACACAGTTTATTAGCACCCTTAGGGGACTTGAACCAGTGATCGCTGGTACAATAAACTGCAATACTAATGTATTGCAGTATATTGTCATTTTTACAGGCTGGTGGGGCCCAGGGGTGGGCTAGGACGGTCCCCCAGTGGTGGCATTTCTTGGTTTCAACTGTATCTGTGTCCTCAGGACATAGATACAGTTGAATCCAATGCTGGAGCAGGGAGCTGTCAGATCGAAGGAGCATAGGGATATCCTCCACTTGTCATGGAAATGGGGTTAGGTGAGTATTTATTTTATTATCATTATAAGGCACTGTGGGGGCATTATGAT
The DNA here is from genome assembly GCF_050947455.1 of Rhinoderma darwinii. Lineage (NCBI taxonomy): Eukaryota > Metazoa > Chordata > Amphibia > Anura > Rhinodermatidae > Rhinoderma > Rhinoderma darwinii. The sequence goes on along the minus strand of NC_134689.1, from coordinate 283,932,145 downwards.
GGCTGTGGGGGCATTTTACTGGCTGTGGGGGCAGTAATCGGGGCATTATACTGTGTGGGGGCAGCTATGGGGGCATTATACAGTACTGGGAGGGGCAGCTATGTGGCATTATATTTTGTTGGGCCGCTATAGGGGCATTATACAGTGTGGGGGGCAGCTATAGGGGCATTATACTGTGTGGGTGCAGCTATAGGCATTATACTTTGTGGGGAGGTACTAAAATGGCATTATACTGTGTGGGAGACAGCTATGGGGGCACTATACAGTATTGTGAGGGGCAGCTATGGGGCATTATATTTTGTTGGACGGCTATAGGGGCATTATACTGTGTTGAGGGAAATTATGAGAGCATTATACTGTGTGGGGGCACTATGGAGGCATTATACAGTGTGTGGGGCACTAAAGGGCATTATACAGTGTGGGGGCAGCTATATGGGCATTTATACCGTGTAGTTGCAGCTATGGGGCATTATACTTTGTGGGGAGGCACTCTAGGGGCATTATACTGTGTGTGAGGCAGCTATGGGGGCATTAAACTGTGTGGGGAGGCACTATAGGAGCATTATACTGTGGGGGGGCACTACAGGGGCATTATACTGTGTGTGTGGCGAGGCACTATAGGAGCATTATACTGTATGTGGGCCACTGAGGGGGGCATTATACTGTGTGTGGGGCATCTAAGGGGGAATTATGCTGTGTGGAGAGGCACTACAGGGGCATTATATTGTGTGGGGAGGCACTATACCGTGAAAGGAAGTTACATAAAAAGCGTAGAAGTTATGGAAACGGTATAGCTGACTATGCTACGCTGTTTCTGTAACACCCATTCACTTCTATGGAAGTTTACAGAAATAGAGTTGCACAGAAAATTACGCTGTCTACGTGAGCCTGACCCCGACGGATGTGCCTTTGCAGTTGTAAACAGGCGTTGGGGGCCCACTGGGTAGGTGCCCACTCAGATATGTTAGCCCCCCCGTGCTAAACCACTAGCTATGCCTCCGGCTTGCCGGTATATTGTACATATGGAGTAAAGGAAAGATCTGAGTCGAACAGAACCCCAAGACAGTGGGAATCCTGCCTAAAAGTTATGGTAGAAGATGATAATGTCCTATTGTGCCCTTGAATACACCATTTAAAAGCTTGTCTGCTAAATTCTGCATCCTGAATCTTCCCATACAGCAATGGGGATTTTGTTATGTAATAAGATAAAAGCTCATAAAGGGATCACTGATGCTTACAGACTAGGATAAAATCCACAATAAAGCATCAAACCTATATACTACATGCTGTCATCCATTGCCATTTCCCTACTAAGATGTCTAAGAGGACTACAGTGGTGCCTGTCAATTAAGATCAATGCTCAATTACCTTAGTGTGAATTTCCATCTTAGCACTGTCAAAGGTAGAACAGGGCAGAAATGGGATTCTTTAACACTTATCTGAACAAACCCTTTACTAGTTCTTTAGCGGCAGGATAGAATAAGCAGTCACTGCCAGGATACAAAACTGCAGTGTTATACATTACAGTTGTATCGTAAAATATAAACTTACCAGGTAAGTAAAAACTATGAAATGTATGAGTGGAGAAGATGGCTTAGAGACTGGTGTTGGTAAAATACTGGAGCTTTAGAGTGTTTTTCCAGCATTTTCTTATGAAATCCATTTACTGCCATCCACCCAACTGTATAGACTTGCATGGGATTCATTTTTACAGTTACTGCAAGCTTCATGTTTTTTTCTTGCTGTGTAAAGCTACATCTCTTGTGTAACCCTACTGTTGTGCCCGCAGTGACCACAGGTCACTCTCTTCATGCCGGCATCTCCTTCTCCAGAGAAGCCAGCACACGTGGCTGCAACCTCCACACTGAAGCCTGTAGGGTGCACGCGCTCGTTCCCAGGCCTTAAAGGGCCAGCGTGCGCACCAGTTCAAAGTTCCTTGGCCAATCCCTAATACATCCTGGACTATAGAAAGGGCTCTGCCCTTCCTCTCCTTGCCTGAGCGTTGTTGTGTCTACCCATGTTCGTTAGCAAATGGTCCCTAAGTTGTATCCTGTTCCCAGTGTTCCCGTATCCTGTATTCTGTATCCCGTATCCAGTAATTGTATTTGTTTCTGAGCGAAGTCTAGTGTTGGAGTCGACTTCATCCTCTGTGCCATGTGTCATCTGCCACGCCAAGCGTCATCTGCCACGCCAAGTGTCATCTGTCACGGATAGTGTCACCTGCCACGCCACGTGTCATCTGTGGCGAGTAGTCTACTACGCCATAGTGTCTGTCACAACTTCTATACAGGTACTTCAGTTCTAAGGACTGTTATTGAATTTTGTTTGGCCAGCTGCTACTTCGCTACGGCGGTGCGGCCTAGTGGGTCCACATAAACCCACAGGCGTGACACCTACTTTCTTGACTTATGAGTGAACTAAGGTTCTGTTTACATCACGTTATTGGGCTATGTCAGGATACCAAAAAAAAGTACTCATACGTGTTTTTGGACTTTGCAAAGGCATTTGACACTGTCCCCCATAGACGCCTAATGGGTAAATTAAGGACTATAGGTTTAGAAAATATAGTTTGTAATTGGATTGAGAATTGGCTCAAGGACCGTATTCAGAGGGTTGTGGTCAATGATTCCTTCTCTGAATGGTCCCCGGTTATAAGTGGTGTACCCCAGGGTTCAGTGCTGGGACCACTATTATTCAACTTATTTATTAATGATATAGAGGATGGGATTAATAGCACTATTTCTATTTTTGCAGATGACACCAAGCTATGTAATATAGTTCAGACTATGGAAGATGTTCATGAATTACAGGCAGATTTAAACAAACTAAGTGTTTGGGCGTCCACTTGGCAAATGAAGTTTAATGTAGGTAAATGTAAAGTTATGCATCTTGGTACCAACAACCTGCATGCATCATATGTCCTAGGGGGCGCTACACTGGCGGATTCACTTGTTGAGAAGGATCTGGGTGTACTTGTAAATCATAAACTCAATAACAGCATGCAGTGTCAATCAGCTGCTTCAAAGGCCAGCAGGATATTGTCGTGTATTAAAAGAGGCATGGACTCGCGGGACAGGGATGTAATAATGCCACTTTACAAAGCATTAGTGAGGCCTCATCTAGAATATGCAGTTCAGTTCTGGGCTCCAGTTCATAGAAAGGATGCCCTGGAGTTGGAAAAAATACAAAGAAGAGCAACGAAGCTAATAAGGGGCATGGAGAATTTAAGTTATGAGGAAAGATTGAAAGAATTAAACCTATTTAGCCTTGAAAAAAGAAGACTAAGGGGGGACATGATTAACTTATATAAATATATTAATGGCACATACAAAAAATATGGTGAAATCCTGTTCCTTGTAAAACCCCCTCAAAAAACAAGGGGGCACTCCCTCCGTCTGGAGAAAAAAAGGTTCAAGCTGCAGAGGCGACAAGGCTTCTTTACAGTGAGAACTGTGAATTTATGGAATAGCCTACCGCAGGAGCTGGTCACAGCAGGGACAGTAGATGGCTTTAAAAAAGGGTTAGATAATTTCCTAGAACAAAAAAATATTAGCTCCTATGTGTAGAAATTTTTCCTTCCTTTTCCCTTCCCTTGGTTGAACTTGATGGACATGTGTCTTTTTTCAGCCGTACTAACTATGTAACTATGTAACTATGTAACTATGTGTACTGCAATGTACCCAGCGTGTCCTTTTGGCATTTGTTTAAATGGTTTGCTGAATGTCTGGATGCATTTTTAGAGGACTGAAAAGCATAATACCAGAAAAAAACTTTAACTTTTTTCTTCAAGAATACCTCTTACTGAGGCTTTTTCCTAACTTGCCGAGCTAGTGTTGGGCTTGGGCTTATAAACATTAGCCAATCAGAACATACAGAGCTACAATGTAAAAGATGGATAAAAGAGCATCAGCCTGTATGTGTTTATGTTCACTATGTATTGCATTATTCAATTACCTATTATGTTATAGGGGTGGTAGGCAGTACTGGAGCTCAAACACTGGGTCCACTGGGTTTATACGGTGGTGTGGAGCGTTATATTGACACTCTATGGACAAAAGTATTGAGACACATTTCTTAATCAATGAATTCAGGTGTTTCATTAAATCACATTGCAACAGGTGTATAAAATAAAGTGCATAGACATGCAGTCTGCCTTTACAAACATTTGTGAGCATTCATTCTAAATAGCTCATTCAATTTCAGCGTGGTAAGGTAATAGGATGCCACAGTTGCAACAAGTCAGTTCATGAAATTTCTTACCTCCTAGATATTCCACAATCAACTGTGGTTGGTATTATTGCAAAGTGGAGGCATTTAGGAACCACAACACTTTAACCACATAGTGGCAGACCACGTAAGGTTACGGAGCCTGGTCAACAAGTGCTGAGGCGCATAGTGCATAACGCTCTGCTTACTCAATAACTTCAGAGTTCCAAACCTCCTCTGGCATTAATATCCACACAAAAAAACTGCACCAGGAGCTACAAGACATGGTTTTCCATGGTCGAGCACCTGCATGCAAGCCTTACATCACCAAGCACAATGCCAAGCGTTTCATGGAATGGTGTAGAGCACGCAGCTACTAGACTCTGGAGCAGTGGAAATGTGTTTTGTGAAGTCTGGGTTCGACAAATGCCAGGAGAATGTTACCTGTCTGACTGAATTATGACAACTGTAAAGTTTGGTGGAGGAGGGATAATGCTATAGGGTTGTTTTCCAGGTGTTGGCCAAGGCCCCTTAGTTCCAGTAAAGGGAAATCTTATTTCTTTAGCATACCAAGATATTTTGGACAATTGTTTGCTTCCAACTTGTGGGAATAGTTTGAGGAAGGCCCTTTTCTGTTCCAGCATGACTGTGCCCTAGTGCACAAAGAATGGTCCATAAAAGCATGGTTGGGTGAGTTTGGTGTATAAGAACTTGATTGACCCGCTCATGGTCTTGACCTCAACCCCATCGAACACCTTTGGGATGTAGCAGAACAGAGATTGCATGCCAGACCCTCTCGTCCAACATCAGTGTCTGACCTCTGTAAGGGAATTAGGTAGCGGGACAGTCGTCTCCTGGGGTAGACGGGCACTCGGTATCAAACACGCCAGTAAATTTCAGTCCGCACAGCAAAGATGTGGTACTACTGGCCTCAGCCAGTTTTATTTACAAGTTGTACATGAAATAAAAAGAAAACAAATAAAATAAAACTCTATGCCTGTCCGGCACTAACTATACAGTAGGTATCCTAACTAACACAGTGCAGGCCTAATGCCTGGCACCATAAACCATGCAGACCATACAACCTGTTATGAATGGAGTCTGTTTGCTCTCACAAGCACCTCTCCCCAGAGAGAGAGTGTGACTGAACTGCAGCCTTTTTAAAGGGCTATCACACCTGACCCCTGATTAATAGCTAGACAACCCAAGACCAGGACTGTGTGGATGGAGTGGGGACCCACCCATCTCTCCCCACTCCAACAACCAGGCCCTTTTCCAGGTTTTAGACAAAACCTATTGCAGAGGGAGAACCACATTCTCTGCTGAATTTATTCCCTGTTTTTTTTTCAGATAGTAGAAGACAGAAATCTTGGGGAAATATAGACCCCATCCACAACCTCTCCACATGGTCTGTCACACCTCACAAATGCTCTTCTGGATGAATGGGCAAAAATTCCCACAGACCCACTCCAAAATCTTGTAGAAAGCTTTCCAAGAAGTGTGGAAGCTGTTTTAGCTGTAAAGGGGGGACCAACTCCATATTAATGTCTATGGATTAAGAATGGGTTGTCTTAAAAGCTCCTGTAGGTATAATATGTAGGTTTCTCAATACAGTGTATGTGCTTCTGTGCTCTACAATAAACGATTGAAAAATGTATCTGGCTTATTGGACCATTCTTTCATATTGGACAGCAGAAGACTGAGTCGCTGATAAGACAGGAGATGTGTTTGAGACTGATGCAGGATTCCTTTACAGCTTAAAGGAACAGTGTCATCACAAATAATTTTTTTATATGTTAAAGATGTTAGTTTTCATTTGTGTGTTTGTGTTTTACTGTTTCTTATTTTTACACTTTTTCTTCCCTATGGGGGCTGCCATTTTTTGTTCCATTTCTGTGTGTGTCGATTAACGACACACACAGACATGGAATACGGCAGCCACAGTCCCATAGGGACTGCGAACGGCTCCCGTCCCATTGACTGCCGTGTACGGCGTCTGTGTGGGAACTGCGCATGCGCCGCTCCCACACAGTCCTATTCGAAATTGGCGCCGTCCGGCGCCATTTTCCTGTGGACCGGAAGTCGCGGCCGGACAGTAATATTACTACTTCCGGTCGCGGCTTCCGGACTTGTGCACATGGAACAGCGGCAGCAAAGGGAGCGGACGGGCCGGAGGGAGCCGCGGCGGCAGGAGCAGGTAAGAGATTTCAATGTATGTTAGTGTTTGTGTGTGTTTACTACTGTATGTAAACCTACTACACTGTGGGTTACCTCAAAAAATGGCGACACACAGTGTAGGAGGTTAAACCTTTCAAACCCCTCGTTTATCCCGGCACTAGCCAGGATAAAGGAGGGGGGATGCTGAGAGCTCACTAGAGCGAGGGCTTTTAACCCAATGTTGCAATGCTGCAATTTTGGGAACTAGCTCCATCTAGTGACCAAAAATGGGTAGTATTATAAATTAGAAAAAATTTATAATATTTCCTGACTCGCGAAAAAAATAAAAAAAATTTGAACAATGTTTAATCACCCACACACTAAATGTTTAATTTTTAAAAAAAAAACATGTTTTTCTGGCAACACATTCCCTTTAAGATACCATGCCGCCTACTGTAGGCTGCAGTGACTGATCATAGCTGTACCCTAAGGAGGCAGCCAACAGTGAAGAAAATAAATAGCAGGTTTACAAAATATCCAAGTAGGTGAAACACTACTTCGATAGTTGTAAAACAAAAACATGGTAAATTTGTTGCATGCCCGTTTTTACACAATTTTTTCTCTCTGTGCTTGTTTTCTTGGACGCATTTACTTTAATAAATTGTGCCCATTGAATCCCTTCTCAATCTACTCTAGCAGCTCATCGAGCACCTCATTTGAAAGATAAATTGGTTTGTTGTCACTTTACTATATTCCTCCGGCTACTGGGGAGGGATATTGGGCTTAGCGGCTTAATAGTCACTGATCATTCCCGGGTGTCACAGACGGACCTCAAGGCTTTCTTCCCTTACATGAAGTGGGTGCAACTGTAAGGGGCAAACACCACTCCACAGCTTAAAGGGTAACTAAACGTTTGACAAACTTCTGACATATCATAGTGACATGTCATAAGTTTTGATTGGTGGGGGTCCGAGCACTGAGACCCCCACCAATCACTAAAACTAAGTGGCAGAAGCGCTTGTGTGAGCGCTCAGCTGCTTCGTGTCTGTTCAGCTTTTTCCCAGAAATCAATGTAGCGGTGTATGGGCTCAATAGAAAGTCTATGAGCCCGTACTCCAATACATCGGCTTTCTGAAAAAAGCCGAACAGAAATGAAGCGACTGAGCGCTCACACGAGCGCTTCTGACACTTTGTTTTAGAGCTCGGACCCCCACCAATCAAAGCTTTTGACATGTCAGAAGTTTGTCAAACATTTAGTTACCAATTATCTCACACTTGCACCTCACTCAAGCTACAAATGGAGAATAACACATACCCTAAACTGTCCACTTACCCAGGAACACCAATGCCAAATAAAACATGGCACATACAACTTACTCACTGGTACCAACTGCTCTTTAGCAGTCAACAGGTAACATGGACAAGCCACAACTTATATTCTACAGAGATACTTTAGGGTTAGGACAACAAGGCAATGCTATTAAAGTTTTAGACTTTAATATACAAAGGTACAGTGCTTAATAGTTATAAAACAGTTAGCAGTTGGTGGAGAATATTGAGGTTTGTGAATAGGATTGCATGTTAATCAGCTTGTCTCCGGTGTCAGGCCATTGAGAGATCCAATAATATAATTACATCCAAAGCACTAGTTACACTTGGCCCTAAATAGTCAGGCAATATTTTAAACTTTAAATAGTTGGTAAGATGGTCCCAAAAATACTGACTTACATATAATTATTAATCCCCCCCAACTGGACATACACTGTAAAGAAATATATTGTAGACTAACTTATCTTATATTTAACATTTATTTCAAAAGAGAGTTACACTTGAAATGTCTTGAACAAAATAGATCTCCTAATTCTAATTCTACCAGAGAAACACTTTGCCACACTTTGTTATTAGTGCCTATCGTTACATAGAACTCAGGGAATAAATGACATATATTTCTTAAAAGATGACCAAGGAAAATTGTCACGTTAGATTAGCTGGTAACTAAGCAAGCGCAGCTGGAGGCAAATACAATAAAAATCACTCTCAATTGTTACACAGTGACCAATTTCAGTCAAAAAGCAGTAGAAATATAATGATTTATTCCTGCAGACATTTCAGAAAATTGCAGTGCTCTACTTTTCTCCCATTGTAATTAGTAGAATACTAAAAGTTCTTAGTTGAGACTGTTTTTTAACACTGAAGTGGAAAAGGTGCTGTTAGGCCTTGTTCACACAGTGCAGATTTTATGCAGATTTTGTATGCATTATTTTAATAAAAAAACAGAATTGGATCCAGAATAGGAAGCACTTTAACCCCTTAAGGACCTATGACGAAAATGAGCGTCATAGTCTAGCGTTAAATAGCGCACTACGACGTTCATTTTTGTCATTGCTTCAAACTGTCACGGTGTGTAAACACACGGTGACAGGACTGTGCCGAAAGCTGTCACAGACAGCTGATCATCACAGTCAGCAGCCGGGGTACCAATCACAGTGGTCCCATGCTGGCGATCACTGTGATTGGTCAGTCAATGAAGAGACACCAATCACAGCTTTAAACGTCAGGAAGGCAGGAGAAAAAGCCGTACACGGCTCTGATCTCTTCACTTTTATCAGAGGTTGTGAGGAGAACAGAGCTGGGTCAGCCTGTCCTCCCGCCAGAGTGAAAAAAAAGAATATTAACGCCTTCAGAGCTGGCCCTGTGATCCCTCCCCACTCATCCATACACCCTTTCCTGTTATTGTATATGGTTTTTTTGTGTGTGATATAAATAAAAAAATTTGATTAGATATAGAGCGTAAGATAGTGTTAGGTGTAGGGCGTTAATTTGCGTTAGCTAGGTGTAGGGCTTTAGGTAGTGCTAGTAAGGGTTACGTTATAAATGCGTTAATATCGTTATATGTTAGTCTCAGTTATATAGACCATATATATATATATATATATATATATACCGTGTTCCAAATTATTATACACATTGGATTTAAGTGTCATAAACATTTAATTATTAGTTTTTCCATTAAACTCATGGATGGTATTGTGTCTTAGGGCTCTTTGGATCATTGTAATCAATCTCAGACACCTGTGATAATTCGTTTTCCAGGTGTGCCCAATCAAAGGAAACCTACTTAAGAAGGACGTTCCACATTATTAAGCAGGACACAGGTTTCAAGCAATATGGGAAAGAAAAAGTATCTCTCTGCTGCCGAAATGCGTGCAATAGTGCAATACCTTGGACAAGGTATGAAAACATTGGATATTCCAAGAAAACGTAAGCGTGATCATCGTACCGTGAAAAGATTTGTAGCTGATTCAGAGCACACATAGGTTCGTTCAGATAATGGCATAATGAGGAAGGTTTCTGCCAGACAAATTAATAGGATTAAGAGAGTAGCTGCTAAAATGCCATTGCAAAGCAGCAAACAGGTATTTAAAACCGCTTGTGCCTCTGGAGTCCCGCGAACCTCAAGGTGTAGGATCCTCCAGAGGTTTGCAAGTGTGCATAAAGCTATTAATCGGCCACCCCTAAACAATGCTCACAAGCAGAAATGGTTGCAGTGGGCTCAGAAATACATGAAGACTAATTTTCAAACCGTGTTGTTTACTGATGAGTGCCGTGCAACCCTAGATTTTCCAGATGGATGGAGTAGTGGATGGTTCGTGAATGGACACCATGTCCCAACAAGGCTGCGATGTCAGCAAGGAGGTGGCGGAGTCATGTTTTGGGCTGGAATCATGGTAGGCCCTTTTAGGGTCCCTGACGGTGTGAAAATGACCTCTGCAAAGTACGTAGAGTTTATGACTGACCACTTTCTTCCGTGGTACAAAAAGAAGTACCGTGCCTTCCGTAGCAAAATTATTTTCATGCATGACAATGCACCATCTGATACTGCAAAGAATACCTCTGTGTCATTGGCTGCTATGGGCATAAAAGGAGAGAAACTCATGGTGTGGCCCCCATGTTCCCCTGACCTCAACCCTATTGAGAACCTTTGGAGCATCCTCAAGCAAAATATCTATGAAGGTGGGAGGCAGTTCACATCAAAACAGAAGCTCTGGGAGGTTATTCTGACATCCTGCAAAGATATTCAAGCAGAAACTGTCCAAATACTCACAAATTCAATGGATGCAAGAATTGTGAAGGTGATATCAAAGAAGGGCTCCTATGTTAACATGTAACTTGGCCTGCTAAGTTTTTTTTGGATTGAAAGGGCTTTTGATTTCTGTAAATATGACCTCCTGATGCTGCAAATTCAACAAATTACAATTTTAGTTCTCTTTAAAACCTTAAGGCCCCATGCACACGACCGTGTTCGGTCCGTGATATACGGTCCGCATGTCGGCTGCATGTCCCGGACCGAACACAGTGCAGGGAGTCGGGCTCCTAGCATCACACTTATCTATGACGATAGGGGTCACTGCCTGTCCGCGGAACTACTGTCCCGTACTGTAATCATGTTTTAGTGTGTGACAGTAGTTACGTGGATAGGCAGTGACACCTAGCGTCATAGATAAGTATGATGCTAGGAGCCCGGCTCCCTGTACTTTGTACGGTCCGGGACAAGCGGCCGACATGCGGACCGTATATCACGGACCGAACACGGTCGTGTGCATGAGGCCTTAAAATGTTTTGATCTCTGTTGTGCATAATAATTTTAAACAGTGAATTTTGAGTTTTTTTACTTCTAAAAAAAAATCTGTTATCATTAGGAGATTTGTTCAATAAAGTTTGCATTATACTCCAACGGTTGATGGCTTGAAGATTATACGGACTGTCATTTGCATCGACTATTTAGGAAAATCAGCGAAAAATAACATTTGCATAATAATTTGGAATGCGGTGTATATGTATATATATATATATATATATATATATATATATATACATATATATATATACACTACGGTTCAAAAGTTTGGGGTCACCCAGACAATTTTGTGTTTTCCATGAAAACTCACACTTATATTTATCAAATGAGTTGCAAAATGACTAGAAAATATAGTCAAGACATTGACAAGGTTAGAAATAATGATTTTTATTTGAAATAATAATTTTCTCCTTCAAACTTTGCTTTCGTCAAAGAATGCTCCATTTGCAGCAATTACAGCATTGCAGACCTAGCTCTTAATTTGCTGAGGTAATCGGGAGAAATTTCACCCCATGCTTCCAGAAGCCCCTCCCACAAGTTGGATTGGCTTGATGGGCACTTCTTGCGTACCATACGGTCAAGCTGCTCCCACAATAGCTCTATGGGGTTGAGATCTGGTGACTGCGCTGGCCACTCCATTACAGATAGAATACCAGCTGCCTGCTTCTTCCCTAAATAGTTCTTGCATAATTTGGAGGTGTGCTTTGTGTCATTGTCCTGTTGTAGGATGAAATTGGCTCCAATCAAGCGCTGTCCACAGGGTATGGCATGGCGTTGCAAAATGGAGTGATAGCCTTCCTTATTCAAAATCCCTTTTACCTTGTACAAATCTCCCACTTTACTAGCACCAAAGCAATCCCAGACCATCACATTACCTCCACCATGCTTGACGGATGGCGTTAGGAACTCTTCCAACATCTTTTCAGTTGTTCTGCGTCTCACAAATGTTCTTCTGTGTGATTCAAACACCTCAAACTTCGATTCGTCTGTCCATAACACTTTTTTCCAATCTTCCTCTCTCCAATGTCTGTGTGCTTTTGCCCATATTAATCTTTTTCTTTTATTAGCCAGTCTCAGATATGGCTTTTTCTTTGCCACTCTGCCCTGAAGGCCAGCATTCCGGAGTCGCCTCTTCACTGTAGACGTTGACACTGGCGTTTTGCGGGTACTATTTAATGAAGCTGCCAGTTGAGGACCTGTGAGGCGTCTATTTCTCAAACTAGAGACTCTAATGTACTTGTCTTGTTTCTCAGTTGTACAGCGGGGCCTCCCACTTCTCTTTCTACTCTGGTTAGAGCCTGTGTGTGCTGTCCTCTGAAGAGAGTGGTACACACCGTTGTAGGAAATCTTCAGTTTCTTGGCAATTTCTCGCATGGAATAGCCTTCATTTCTAAGAACAAGAATAGACTGTCGAGTTTCACATGAAAGCTCTCTTTTTCTAGCCATTTTGAGAGTTTAATCGAACCCACAAATGTAATGCTCCAGATTCTCAACTAGCTCAAAGGAAGGTCAGTTTTATTGCTCCTCTAAACACAGAAACTGTTTACAGTGGTGCTAACATAATTGCACAAGGGTTTTCAAGTGTTTTCTAATCATCCATTAGCCTTCTAACACAGTTAGCAAACACAACGTACCATTAGAACACTTGAGTGATGGTTGCTGGAAATGGGCCTCTATACACCTATGTAGATATTGCATTAAAAACCAGACGTTTGCAGCTAGAATAGTCATTTAGCACATTAACAATGTATAGAGTTTATTTCTGATTCATTTAATGTTATCTTCATTGAAAAAACTGTGCTTTTCTTGCAAAAATAAGGAAATTTCTAAGTGACCCTAAAGTTTTGAACGGTAGTGTATATATAATATTCAAAAGAAGATCTTGCAGCACTCCAATAGATGATAAAAAATTGTAGTTTATTCAAGCATGAGAAAGGTCCTATTGCAGGACTGAAACGTTGCACTGTCTGATGTTGCCTGAATAAACTAAAACATTTTATCACCTACTGGAGTGCTCCAAGATCTTCTTTTGAATAATTTATATAGTCCAAAGATCAGGACTACTTGCTGGGCGCCCTGACATTTATTATCCTGTTGTGAGTGCTGCTGCTCTGCTTTTTTTACCTATATATAATAATTTTTTCTTCAAAATGTCTCAGCGGTTGTATACAGCTGAGGAAGCCTTTGCGATAATGTGTTCAGACACAGACACCGTAAGTGAGACTGATGAGCAACTTTTGTTGCTGTCGTCATCCAGTGACAGCGATGAACCCGAAGCAAGGCGGAGCAGGCTGAGCGAAAGCCACCCTAGCACAAGTGCTAGTGAGCCCGGTTGGCTGTCCACAGCCACATACAATACCCAGATTCTTGATTTTATTTCAGCATCAGGGATTAAAGGGGTTTTCCAACATCGTTTTTGTAATTTTATATACCTTAATATCTGTTACCTATGTTCAGACTATGTTCCCCACCTGTTTTTACGGCTCATTTCCTTCATTATATGCTCCCTGCGTGTATTATCCAGTATGTTTACCTCGCTCTTTTGTTGTGAACGTCCGTTTCCTGTTCCGAATAAACACTACAAATCCCATGATTCCAAGTGATTCTCCCAAAACCTCTCCATCTATTTCGGAATCGGAAGGCGGAGTACGAGTAGATTATAACACCCCTTAGCAGTGAGTACAGTCACGTCACTTATGATGTAACCAGTGGCGTAACCAGGGGCGTAACTAGGAAAGACTGGGTCCCATAGCAAACTTTTGACTGGGGACCCCCCTCCCCTGGGTGTCACACAACCCCCCCCCCTTGTAGATAGTGCCTTTTTTTACAAACCCCCCCTTATGATAACGCCATACAGCCCCCCTGTAGATAACGCCATACATCCCCCTTCGTAGATATCTACAGAGGGGGCTGTATGGCGCTATCTACAGGGGGGGGGTGTATGGCATTATCTACTGGGGGGGTGTATGGCGTTCCCTACAGGGGGGGACTGTATGGCGCTATCTACAGGGGTGGGCTGTATGGCGCTATCTACAGGGGGGCTGTATGGTGCTATCTACAGGGGGGCTGTATGGCACTATCTACAGGGGGGCTTTATGGCGTTATCTACAGGGGGGACTGTATGGCGTTATCTACAGGGGGTCTGTATGGCGTTCCCTACAGGGGGGGTGTATGGCATTCCCTACTGCGAGGGACTGTATGGCGTTCCCAACAGTTGTGGACTGTATGGCATTCCCTACAGGGGGGGCTGTATGGCGATATCTACAGGGGGGGCTGTATGGCGCTATCTACAGAGGGGCTGTATGGCGCTATCTACAGGGGGGCTGTATGGCGCTATCTACAGGGGGCTGTATGGCGCTATCTACAGGAGGGCTGTATGGCGCTATCTACAGGGGGGCTGTGTGGTGCTATCTACAGGGGGACTGTATGGCGTTATATACAGGGGGACTGTATGGCGTTATCTACAGGGGGGACTGTATGGCGCTATCTACAGAGGAGGCTGTATGGCGTTATCTAGAGGGGGGACTGTATGGCGTTATCTACAGGGGGGCTGTATAGCGTTACCTACAGGGAGTCTGTATGGCGTTCCCTACAGGGAGTCTGTATGGCGTTCCATACAGCGTCCCCCCCTGTAGGGAACGCCATACAGCCCCCCCTGTAGGGAACGCCATACAGCATCCCCCCTGTAGGGAACGCCATACAGCCCTCCCCCTGTAGGGAACGCCATACAGTGTCCCCCCCTGTAGGGAACGCCATACAGCCCCCCCTGTAGGGAACGCCATACAGCGTCCCCCCCTGTAGGGAACGCCATACAGCCCCCCCCCCCCTGTAGGGGGCCTTCCAAAGGCCAAGAAAGCCTTCCAAAGGTGATGGTAAATCAGAAATTAAAGTCCAGTGAAAGTAGGGCTCTTTGTTATGCCGACATAATGTTAGTTAAGTACAGGGATAAAAAAGATGTCCTCATGTTAACCTCCATCCATGCTGATGAAAAGAGCTCTGTTTCTGTGCGAGGGACAAATGCCACCATTACAAAACCGCTCTGCATACAGCAGTACAATAAGCATATGGGAGCGGTAGACCTAGCCAACAAAATGCTACAGCCCTAAAGTGCAGTTAGAAAGTCCAGGGTCTGGTATAAAAAATTGGCCATCCATCTTGTGCAAATGGCACTATATCATTTGTTCACTATTTACAGGAAAGCAGGAATCCAGGGGCCTTACCTAACCTACCAGGAAAAGGTCATAACACCACAAAAAGGAAGTACAATAATGTGATAAAAAAACAATGTCAAAATCACTCGGATTCATAAAACAATTAGGCCGGATTTACACAAGCGTGTGCGTTTTGCGCGCGTTGTAGGTGCGTGTGGCATGCGTTTTTGCTGCGTTTCTGCATTTTTTATGCGCGTATGGCATGCGCTTTTCACGCGCGTTAAAAAAACGGTGGGTGGAGTAATGGAGAGGCCAGCCTACAAAAAGGCACCCTTCACAAACACATGCTTGATGTGAGCACATGTTCTCATCCTTTTTGCACATTGTAAAATAATTTGCGTTGTTTACAGTGTTTATTGGCTTGTTGGCGTCGAAGCCTTATGCCGTTGACTCCGCTGGGCCATGTGCTGATATCGTGGATGGTTTCTCAGCGATTTGGCGAGCGCCGTCGCATGCTACAGGATGGAACGCGGAGAGGAGGGAGGATTTGGGTTCATCCTCTTGTGGCACAGCGCACCTCCAAAGGGCACTTTCATACCCTCCATGATGACATCCGCCGTTACCCTGAGAAATTTAGGTCATTTTGCCGCATGTCTGTGGCCACGTTTGATATTTTGCTGGAGCTGATTCGTACAGAAATCACCTACCAGGACACAAACATGCGGCGCTGCATTTCCCCCGAGGAGCGACTCCTGGTGACGTTGAGGTATGTGTGTTTTATACAATTCCAGCTTACAGGATGGTGTGTGGGTGTCAAGTCCTACATAAAGTGTATATTTGTTTGTGTGTTTTTTTCTCACCCCTGTAGATTTCTTGCAACAGGAAATAGCTACCATTCATTACATTTTGAATTCCTTCTGGGAGTGAGCACAATTTCTGGCATTGTGACAGGCACCTGTGTCGTGCTGTGGCAGAGATTAAAGCCCATAGTGATGCCTCAGCCCACGGCAGAACACTGGCTTAGTATTTCCAAAGATTTTCTGTCCGCCACCCAATTTCCGCATTGTATTGGTGATCTAGACGGGAAGCACATTCGTGTGAAGAAGCCCCCCCCCACTCTGACTCTAGATACTATAATTACAAACAGTATTTTTCCATCGTCTTGTTGGCCTTGGCCGACAGTAATTATTGTTTTACAATAGTACATATTGGGTCGTATGGAAGCTCTGCTGATGCCCGCATATTTCGCTCATCACGAATGGGCCATGGTCTTATGAGCAATCAACTTTCTGTGCCGGTACCGAGCATCCTCCCTGGCTCGCGAGGACCACCAATCCCATATGTCATCGTTGCAGATGAGGGTTTTGGCCTCACAAGCCAAGTAATGCGTCCATTTGCAAGAAGGGGCTTGGATGACCGTAGGCGCATCTTCAATTACCGGCTAAGCCGAGCTCGAAGATGTGTTGATTGTGCGTTTGGCATTATGACAAACAAATGGCGGGTGTTTCTCACAACAATGCAACTGACGGCGCAGAATGTGACCCGTGTCATACAAGCGTCTGTCGTTCTTCACAACTTCAGCTGTATACATGACGCAGGTTTTGATGCAGAATATATTCGAAGAAATGCTACCACATCAACCATTCTGCCACAAATTCCATTAGGAAGGGCACAAACATCTGGTATCAGAGTGCGCAACATTTTTGCCGAATATTTTGACAGCCCCGATGGAGCACTGCCATGGCAGGACGATTCTCTGTGCAGGGTGGCATCGTGGAGATTATTGCCACAATTTATCATTAGTGAGGGCAATGTTAGTAATTTGGGGGGGGGGTTTTAGTATTAGGGACTCGCAAAACATGAGGACCCTTGACGTGGGTTGCGAGCTTATATCTTTTGGAGTTTCACAGGATTGTTTTGCTGGCAAACAAGTAATTGTATGTGAAGAACATTGGCAAATCCAATGTTCGCAAATACAATCACAAATGTCATTAGTGCGTCCAATATCATAGCACCGCACGGCCGCAGAGAAGTCTATTTGCATTCGCGCAAAACCCAAAAAGATACACTGATCCCTCAATTACAGCATGCAACTATCTTGGGCCCTGGCCAGCATGTTGCATCGTTACATAAGGACATGTTCGGGAAAGATTGTAACACCATAAATATGTAGGGAAACACACAGACTTTTGGTGCAAAACAAAACAACACTTTATTGCGTAATGGGCCAACAAAACAGTACATACAACATATGTAACAAGTCCCCCTAAACAACGCACCAAAATGATGCACAATCGGGATACTTCAGGTACATTCTAACGAAATAATGTTCACAAACTATGCTGCGGCCACAGCACTACAATTGCTGATATCGGTGGGTTGGATTTGAAGTTGTAGCTGCCCATTTCAGCACCACCATGCTGTCCATGGGCCTGCAGAGGATGTTCCTCAACAGTGTAGTGTCGCTGCAGAATTTAGTATGTCCGTTAACGTTGGACATTATCTGCATTTGTCTATGAGCTCCAAATTAGTGAATGCTCTCTCAATGGTGGATCTGAGAGAGGCCGGCCGGAGAGAGACCATGACACGCAGCTTCAGTGTTCAAACGATCTCTGCCCTATCCATCTTTATTTATAGGAAAATGAGAGTAGGTGGTAACCTTATACTTGTAAACATAAACATTCTATATATGGTAATATCCCAAAACTCCACATATGGTATAATGACAGGAAAGATGTAGGCTTTGGTTTCAGCCAATCATCTACAATATGATAATGACTCTGATTCAGCCAATAAGAATTATTTCAATGCATTATAATAATTATTCACCCTCCAAGCCCCAGGTGGCCTGAACCTTGTCCCATGGGAAGGACACACATTTAAGATACACAAGTTAATTTGTCTCTACTTCTTATCTCACTAGAGAATGGAGACTGCAGATAAGTTTAAATTAATTAAACAGAGGGCTTCTTCCAAGGCTGACATATGGTAAACAGTCATTGTCCATTCGGCCAAGGCTATTTGATCTGCTCCTTAAAAGAGTAATAAAACATTCAATTCAAGAACACAACATAGAATTGCTTCTAGACATCTGCTGATATTTACTTTTTACTTATTAACCTCAAGATGGCTCCTTCAGGCCAAAAGATAGATTCCAATGATCCAAAAAGGATGCCTACCATACAAGATGGAGTCCATGCAAAATGTTATCTTTTAAACATATTTTAATCACCTTCACAAAAGCAATATATGTTCACTCATATAAAGATAATTAAAATATTTTTGACAATTCCCTTGTTTTGAACATAAATTTGCTTAGCCATGTATTAGAATATTCACCCGAGATTTCGTACTGGTCAGCTCCCCTGATCCAGGGCACCGTGTGCCATTCACTGCGAGATGAATACTCAGTATACGTGTCTAGCAATAGGTGTGTGTACAGTGTTACATACTGTACACACCTGAAGATTTAGGGAATTACAGGTTTCACAATTTGGGCAATACCATCTATCTTGTTGGTTTTCTACGACTTGACAGATAACTTTATCAGGTATGGAAACATTTAGTTTCACGTAAACAGGTGGCTCTGAATGTTTCCTCCCACCTCGGTTCTTTGGGTGGTCTGGACCTCATGCACTTTTATATCCTGCGCTGTTTTCTTAGCTGCTGATACTTTTGCAATCAAACATGTTACAAGTTTAAACATAATATATCTCTATCTAAGTAGCTGATTGTAGTCTGGCTCGGGTACATACTCCTGGTCTCCTGGGTGGCAACCACTTATATGCTTTAAACCCACATATATGACATACATGTTGGGTTGAAGCACATCCCTGGAGTGAGTTAACACTCCTGCAATCCAGGAGAACAAGATCATGTCCCGTCCGGTGGCATTCATCGATACCACCCCCTTTATTAGTTAGATTACCTCATATTGCACCTTCTAGGCTCTGCGTTAACCATTTGCTAGCTGTCTCAGAGCACTGGGAGCTGCCAGTTGCTTTTACCCCCACACAAGATACATATTTTGTGTCTCTTCCCTCACAGCCGGTGAGGTTTACAGCATCAAACAACATGTCATTTTTATTAACCTGACCTCTGTTTACACATCCCACACTGTCATTGGGGTATCATCTAATCATGGATGGCAGTAATCATGGCCTGAGATCTATTTTCCACAGCACTTCCCTCTTTGAATATCTTACACGGTAAAACAGCCAGGGAACCAATGCCCACGCTGGTATTACAAGAGGGACAACTCCAGGAGATTAAGGGTTAAGCGCTAGAGAAAAGAGATGGGACCGCAAGGCCAAGGCAATAACCTCATCTATCTTCAGATATGGCATTGTCTTTGAAGAAAGAGGGGAGTGGAGACATATACAACAGTCCAGTAATTTAGTCAATACTGATATCGCTTGATGTTTGATAAACTTGTCATTAAACTCTTCTTCTAGCTCATCATTTAGACAGTAGGTAAAGTAGAGATGACAGAGAAGATGGTGGACAGCTGGAGCTTGACGAGACCCACAGTTCAGCCTCGTGATTGAGGACCTTTCAGCAGTGACTGGCGTTTCCAAGTTCTGTCCTTCCAATGTAACGGATGTGGAAGTTGTGAGCTGGACTTGGTACGGACATCACAGTGTGGCTGTGGTGCTTTACGGTGTCTTTTTAAACAGGCCAAGTCCCCGGCTGTAAACAATGTCCTCCTATCACTTAGGATCTGGAATGGAATCATAAACATATTTATACATCTGTGTGAGCTGTTTTTACAGAGCTCCCACCTAACTGGCTAGGTCAGAGGGCAATGGGCAGGCACTCAGTCCATAATTTATGGGTTTCAGCCATAACCTTCTGAATTTTTAGCTTCAAGGTCCCATTCAACCTTTCTACCTTCCCACTGCTCTTGGGATGAGGTTGTGAAATGCTGCTCTATACCCAGGACCTGCAAGATGTCTTGGAGTTCCTCTCCAGTAAAGTGAGTTCCTCTATCACTTTCTATTGTCTCAGGGACCCCATATCTACATACCACTTCTGAGAGCAGTCTTTTTACTTTGCTGTGGCCCTCGTTACTGGCCACACCTCAGGCCACCTCGAGAACAGATCTACACAGACCGGTACATCTTCATACTGTCCCACCTTTGGTAACTGAGTCAATCTGCAGTCACTGATATGGGAAGTCTGCCTTTACCATATGCCTTTTTGCAACCCGCACAGTTTTGCCTATGTTATGGCGGACACATATCCTGCACCTCTGGACAAATCTGGCAGCAGCACTTGCTGAACCCCTGGGGGTACCCACCATTTTGTCACCATTGCACTCATTCCTTCTCTTGACACATGTGTTGGTCCGTGCATTAGTTGGGTTATCATGGGGAAGAGGACTCTGGGTAGGCACATCCTGTTACCCACCTTCCATCCTCCCCTTCACTGGCACCTTTTGTCTGCCAATGTCCTTTTTCCTCTTTTGTGGCTAGACTTTGTAATCTACTTAATATTATCATGTCTATGGGACCAGATACTATGCTGGTCAAGAA
Source organism: Rhinoderma darwinii (assembly GCF_050947455.1). Taxonomy (NCBI): domain Eukaryota; kingdom Metazoa; phylum Chordata; class Amphibia; order Anura; family Rhinodermatidae; genus Rhinoderma; species Rhinoderma darwinii. The sequence goes on along the minus strand of NC_134689.1, from coordinate 283,911,458 downwards.
TACTACGTCCTCCTCTATGAGGGACATGAGAGCCGCAGCTTTTGCAGCCCTGTCTACTAGTCTATTTCCCCTTGCTTCGGGGGCAGCTTGCACTTTAGTATGAGCTGGCACTTTGAGTATACCGACATGCTTTGGCAGTGTCAGAGCCTGAAACAGTTCTCTCACTCTCTCAACATTATGGGTCTACCCGTGGATGCAGCAAAATCTCTGCTCCTCCAGATTGGGCCATAATCATGTGCAATACCAAAAGCATATCTAGAGTCAGTATATATATATTTGCGGTTTTACCTTCAGTCAGTCTACACACCTCAGCGAGTACCTTCACCTCCACCTCCTGTGCTGACACAGAGGATGGGAGTGTTTGTTTCTTTATTATCTCTGTTTCGGTAGTAACAGTATATACCCAGTCTTGTAGCATCCTTCATGGTGGTACCTGGAACCATCTACAAAAGAAACTCAAAAGCTGGATTAGATATTGGATCCTTTGTTAATGTTTTCATCTCTATTTTCATTAATTCAATACAATTATGTTGGTGACCTGTGTACTGGGGAATCAAATGTGCTGGGAAACCAACTTCCCACCAGGCTGGAAATTCACTGTCTACTGTTTCCTGTGACTTATCCCATTCCCTCTCAAGTCTCCCATTGACCATATAACCTATCCATTTCTTCCTCCTCTGTTGAACCCTGCGGAAGCAATGTAGTAGGGTTTAACACTGTAACACTGTACATCAATGTATGGTTCGGTTATCAATACTTTTCAACTGTGGGAGGCTCGGAGGGCACGGCTTCAACTGGGGTTTGGGGCTGTTTGCAAACAATTTTAACAATCACAGGGGCCACAGAGATGCATCCTACATCTGTTTACCCTGTGCCCAGAAGGAGGACAGGACCGCCCTCAATATTTCCTGAGGTGTGAGGTCTCCTCCTCTCAGTGCAATCCCCATAGAGTGCAGCACACATAGAATTTAGCATATCATCAGTAACTTCAATCTGTCCATCAGACTTATATCGAATGACAACCTGAATTGCTGCAAGGATCTCAGAAACTATAAGATTGACTGGACAGGAATCTGACACCATAACCGTGACAACAGCTCCTGTGAATGCTGTAATCTTATTTGCTTTTCCATTTCATAAAATATATTCCCAATATGTTTCTGTGTGTGTGTGTGTGTGTGTGTGTGTGTGTGTGTGTGTGTGTGTGTGTGTGTGTGTGTGTGTGTGTGTGTGTCATGTGCATATACCATCATTATACAGAAAGGATACTCTTATAAATTAATAAGAGGTTTGCTAAATATTTGGTTCCTTAATTAGTATATGTCAAATATTAAATAAACCAATCTATTAAGACAAATGAGGAAACATATCATGCAATATATGTGTCATCACATGCCAATAGAAACTTTTCAATATCAAATAATAATAACCTAAAATGTAACAATGACATAAAAAAAAAATCTCTCTCGTTGAATCACTTATCATGTGGTGATTTCAAATAAACCATTTCCCTTTAAAAATAGTTCAGCACACACCAGTCACACAATACCGGCTGTTCCCAGACACTCTCAGTACTGAGAATCCAATCTCACACCTGTATACCTTATGTGTGTACCTTTGGTAAAACAAGTATATAACTAGAGTGACTGTGTATAAACTCCTATTCTTGGATTATTCATCCAATGAACTATAATCTTCATTTAGTAATGCACATCATATTAAATTTAAATATGAATGAAGTTTTTCATTGTGGTCGACACATAAAACACATATAATGTAACATATAACATATAAACATAAAACATATAATACTCAATCCTGTGATCTTATTAGGCTTTTTTCCTCTTAATCTTTAAGTCACAGTTCTTATTTTGCACTAAATGTGCAGTTTCTGCAGACACAGTTATACCACAGATAACAGAGAATATAGCATTAACCCCTTACTAGCTAAAACTTATGAGCTACAAGGTCAAAATGTCACCATGTGCTCCTGTCAATCAATGACAAAACATCTTCACTTAACACACGTTATTCTCTTATCATTAGTTCTATTAGTCTAACCAGGTTACTATAGATTAACAATATCTTGTTAGACATTCCATGCAATTATTAAAATGACTGTTAAATAAACCAAAAAGGAAAAATATTTACAGTAAAGTTTAAAACGTCTTGGAAAACTCCTATAATGAGAGGAAATTTCATTAGTGACAATTTAGGACAGATGATATACAGTATATTCCAACAAGCAGATCTGGATAGAAATACATAAGAATCTTCACTTTAACAATCTCTGAACATTTCACCCAATGTTCCCTTTTTAGGAAGTGAAGAGTTAATTGATTCCTTTATTAATTCTGATGACGCCTTTCTCTCTATGCATGGCTAATAACTGATCGCATGTCACCCCTGGAAACCTCTTGTTTCTGTATACCTTTGGTTTATAAAGCTGTACATAGAAGAATTATACGTTGGCACATTATTTTCTATTGGAATGTAACCATCTATAGAATTAGACGCTGGTTAATTCTTACTGACAACTGTGTTTCCTAGTGTTTTGTTTTTTTTGTTTATTTCTGGTGCATTCAATCACTTCTATCTGTTCTCTGTAACTCTGTCTATTAATCCAGGGCCCATCATCTCTCAAGAAACCATCCCATCCAGTATAACTGAGGATTCCACTACTTGGACATTCCCGCCTTTTTTGTTATTTTCTCCAGGTTCTTTACTGCACTGTCACCACATCGTTTCCTAACAATATCTGCTGCTGTTTTTCCACACCCTGTACCTTGGGTGTTATGCCCACATTCCCGGCTGGCCAGCACTTTACCTTGGGCACACTTTGAATCAGAAGTCCCCATGCCCTCTGCTAGACTTTCGGCTTTCTTAGTCTGTCAATGAGGATTCCCTAGGCACTCTGCTAACTCCTGTGTTTAGTCTGTCCGTAGGGCTCCTCAAAGCACTCTGCTAAATCCTGGGCCTATTTCTAGTCTGTCATGGTGGTTTCCCCCAACGCGCTCTGCTAAATATTTTAGACTGTCGTTGGGCAACCACGTCTCTTATCCTGTCTCCTAAACAGCAGCCAAATAACTATTTTCAACAAGATCACAATTATTGCAAGTCCCTCGGTGCAGTGTACGTTAACCTACTTTATGTTGTATTTAAAAGGGATGGGTGTGATTTATAACTCACTGTCTTAGGGCCCGTGGATATTCTATTAATTTTCTAGTTACAGAGATGTTACTTAATGATCAGCAACTCATTCAGATCGGGCGTCGGAGGATTAGCCCACATACGTACTCTTACTTCCGGCCAGGTGCGCCTCCTATGGGTCACAGTCTGGATACGCGAAAGTCCTAACAATCACTTGGGCGGGGATGGTTACACGTCACTTCTGCAAGGATCAATTTGCAACCTGATCTTAATACATACTAAACCCAGGGGCCGGAGGGAACACTTCGGACAGGCCGTTTAGTGTTTTCTCGGTATTTGGATGTTTTTCTGTATGTTTTGGGATCAGAAAACAAACGCTCCCTTATCTCAGCCTCTCACAGATACACTCACAGATTCATTTCTACTCACACGCCTATTGCTATAATTCATACATACAAATACTCATAGGCAAATGGTGTTCATGGTTCCCAAATAGTCAAAAGAGACAATACCTGGACGGCAGCTAAAACAAGAGAGAAGTGCACAGTAAGAATAACAGTTCTTACTCACCGGTTTTGTGTGCAGTTCTCCATTATCTTAGCCGTCATCCACCGTCGATTGTCACCTTCGATCTGTGTTGAGAATCCCGGACGAGCCCCCAAGTAATGTCGCTGCAGAATTTAGTATGTCCGTTAACGTTGGACATTATCTGCATTTGTCTATGAGCTCCAAATTAGTGAATGCTCTCTCAATGGTGGATCTCAGAGAGGTCCGCCGGAGAGAGACCATGACACACAGCTTCAGTGTTCAAACGATCTCTGCCCTAGGGGGCGGATCCATCTTTATTTATAGGAAAATGAGAGTAGGTGGTAACCTTATACTTGCAAACATAAACATTCTATATATGGTAATATCCCAAAACTACACATATGGTATAATGACAGGAAAGGTGTAGGCTTTGGTTTCAGCCAATCATCTACAATATGATAATGACTCTGATTCAGCCAATAAGAATTATTTCAATGCATTTTAATAATTATTCACCCTCCAAGCCCCAGGTGGCCTGAACCTTGTCCCATGGGAAGGACACACATTTCAGATACACAAGTTAATTTGTCTCTACTTCTTATCTCACTAGAGAATGGAGACTGCAGATAAGTTTAAATTAATTAAACAAAGGGCTTCTTCCAAGGCTGACATATGGTAAACAGTCATTGTCCATTTGGCCAAGGCTATTTGATCTGCTCCTTAAAAGAGTAATAAAACATTAAATTCAAGAACACAACATAGAATTGCTTCTAGACATCTGCTGATATTTACTTTTTACTTATTAACCTCAAGATGGCTTCTTCAGGCCAAAAGATAGATTCCAATGATCCAAAATGGATGCCTACCATACAAGATGGAGTCCATGCAAAATGTTATCTTTTAAACATATTCTAATTACCTTCACAAAAGCAATATATGTTCACTCATATAAAGATAATTAAAATATTTTTGACAATAGTGGTGCTGATGCTGAGTGTGGTAGCCTAGAGGTGGGCCGTGTGGAAATGTTTAGACGGGTTTGCTGTAGGCAGTGTCACGCACCGGCACATGAACAGGTGACATGCGGGCCGGCATTGGGCGGTGGTAGTGTTGGCGTGGCAAGGGGGTGGCAGGCTGGGAAGAGCCAGGTGCAGTGAAGGGCACCGACGGGTCCGAGAATCCACGCCAATGCTCAACTGCCTGGAAGCAGTCGTGTGGATTGTTGGGAGGTGTGGCCGAGTCTATGAGGCTGAGTATGGCGCCTTGGAGGCGCGCCATATGGTGGTTCGGTACTCGCCGGAGTAGCGGGGCAATGCTCCGGCCAAAGGCGTCACAGCCATGCTCCTCGCCGCAGCGCCGCATGTACTCGAGTACCCTGGAGTCCACCTGGGCACCTGCGGAACCAATGTGGCTGTGCCTACGTCTGGCTGCTGCGCTCGTTTCAGGCGGTACGTCCCGTGGCACCTGGGGTTGGCTGGACCTCTGTGGGGCTGGTTCAGGAGCAGTCACCTCTGGGGTTAAGGGCAGCAGGGGATTTTGGTCTTGTGGCGTGTGCGCCTTTTCATGGCCAGCCTCCTCTTCAGTGTCCAGCAGATTGTCACTGCATCTGTAATAAACATGTCAAGTTATTCGTAACATTGCCACAAGGGACAAACTAACTGTTCGGGTTGAATGACATGTGAACACAGACATTTCTTCAAGGTACAGTCATTACTTACGGCCGCATCTCCATAATGTCCTTGAGGAACATCAGCTGCTGGGTGTATATGTATTTCCGCTTTTTGGTGGCACCGTCACCACTTCGCCCTCTGGCGCCATATTTTCGCCAGAATTGATCCCGGGAACCCCTCCACCGGGTTTTGACATCATCAACTGTACAAAGGAACCAAAAACAAAAATATTACTGCTACCAGGTGACATAACCAAAATCTGCACTTGTTGGAAACGTTGCCATTCCCTTACACACCAAGATACATTATACATAAGCTCAATGATGCTGTGCCACAGCCGCTACGTTGCCCATTTTTAACATGTTAACACAAGGATAAACTACAGCATGTGTGTTTTATACATGGCATATATAAAGCAATGTACTTACCAATACTATTTCGGTCTCGTGTGCTGGCTTTAGCCCACTCATGGCTGAAGAGGGTCTGCGCTACTTCATCCCAAGCGACCTCCTTGCCCGTGCGGTCGTGGTAGGCTTCTGCCCGCGTGTCCCACAACTGTGGCCTCTCCTGGACCAGGCAAATTAGCTTCTCCACATCACAAGCGCGAGCCATTCCAGCAGTTGTCGGTGTCCAGATCAAGCATGTGGCCAACAAGTGAAAAGCAACTTCCTGGTTTGTGCTTGTTTGGGCAAGTTTTCTCAACTCATTTACATAGACTTAACAAGTCTTGCGTGAAAAACGCAGTTCCCACGGAAGTGCTTGCATTTGGAATGCGTGGTTTTCACGCACCCATTGACTTCAATGGGTGCGTGATGCGCGAAATACGCCCAAAGAACGGACATGTCGTGACTTTTTAGCAGCGGACTCACGCTGCGCAAAAATCACGCAACTGTCTGCACTGCCCCATAGACTAATATAGGTCCGTGCGACGCGCGTGAAAATCACGCGCGTTGCACGGACGTATATCAAGTTCATCTCAATAAGCCCTTACAGAGTTATTCTATGATATATTTATGCATGACAGTGCAAAATGGAGTATATATATCCCTGCCATTTAATATGCATACATATAACTCAGTATATGTTAACAGGCAAAACTCAGACTCCACCGGCAAAGCCACTTTCCGTTGTGTAATAACAATAAAATGCTTTGCACCATAAAAATTAACTCTTCTCCATGTTCTGATGCTTTCTTCTTACCAGCTTTTATTAACTACTATTTTTATCAGATTTATCAGTAGTGGCATAGGATGCATTCATTTACAAGACAGTGAAAATGGCACAAATTGTGCCACATTTATTAAAGTGTGACATGATAAATTGTTTGGCAACATTATACCACCACATGGGTTTTTTTTGGGGACTATTGGCAAAAAGACATCATTGTCTAAGTGGAGTATGCTTTCATTTACTGGTATGGTATCCCAGATCCTTCTTTAACTGATCTTATATACAGCACACAACATTGTAATTGGAACTATAGAAACGTCCAGAATGCTTAACATTATTCACAGTCATAGTCAATGTTTGATGCATGTAATGACGCCAAATAATGACACTCTAGTCCTAGAGTATTTTGTTATCATGGGTGCATGACACTTTTTTTGTCATTGACAGTTAATCATAGATTTGTGGTGCTTTAATTAATTGTAAATTAAACTACACACATAACAGAACTCCCCGTCCACAGATGTTTCCTAATTTAGATTCATTCTCATGCGGAACCCAGAGTGTGAGTGAGAGAACAAGTCCCAGCAACTGCTATATCATATAGGGGCGGATAAAAAGCTGTTGTATACGGCAGATTTTTTTTAATTTTTTTTTACCAAGTCTTAAAATAGACATAATTAAGTGTAATATTGTTTGCAACTACAAATAGAAAAAATGCAATTAAGGTAGATTACATTTTGGAAGGAAGCAAAGCTCATAACATAATAGGATGTGTTGGAGTTGTTTTAGGGCTCATGCACACTGGCACAGGACCCTATTAAAGAGGCTCTGTCACCAGATTTTGCAACCCCTATCTGCTATTGCAGCAGATAGGCGCTGCAATGTAGATTACAGTAACGTTTTTATTTTTAAAAAACGAGCATTTTTGGCCAAGTTATGACCATTTTTGTAGTTATGCAAATGAGGCTTGCAAAAGTCCAAGTGGGTGTGTTTAAAAGTAAAAATCCAAGTGGGCGTGTATTATGTGCGTACATCGGGGCGTTTTTAATACTTTTACTAGCTGGGCGTTCTGATGAGAAGTATCATCCACTTCTCTTCAGAACGCCCAGCTTCTGCCAGATCACGCTGTGACGTCACTCACAGGTCCTGCATCGTGTCAGACGAGCGAGGACACATCGGCACCAGAGGCTACAGTTGATTCTGCAGCAGCATCAGCGTTTGCAGGTAAGTAGCTACATCGACTTACCTGCTAACGCCGATGCTGCTGCAGAATCAACTGAAGCCTCTGGTGCCGATGTGTCCTTGCTCGTCTCACACGATGCAGGACCTGTGAGTGACGTCACAGCGTGATCTGGCAGAAGCTGGGCATTCTGAAGAGAAGTGGATGATACTTCTCATCAGAACGCCCAGCTAGTAAAAGTAGTAAAAACGCCCCGATGTACGCACATAATACACACCCACTTGGACTTTTGCAAGCCTCATTTGCATATCTACAAAAATGGTCATAACTTGGCCAAAAATGCTCGTTTTTTAAAAATAAAAACGTTACTGTAATCTACATTGCAGCGCCTATCTGCTGCAATAGCAGATAGGGGTTGCAAAATCTGGTGACAGAGCCTCTTTAAGCAGTGTATCGAGCCTGTATGGTTCCTTTAGTACGAAGCCATGCAGCCTCCGTGTACTGATGTACAGACACCATCTGACTGTGAGTAGGAAGATACTCTCCCTAGAACCTACACTATATGGACAAAAGTTTTGGGACACCTACAAATTACACCTACAGGAGCTATAATGACATCTCATTCTAAATCTATAGGTATTAATATGGAGTTGGTCACCTTTTTCAGCTAAAACAGCTTCCTCTCTTCTGGGTCAGCTAAGATTTTGGATTATGTCTGTGGGAATTTTTGTCCATTCATCCAGAATAGCATTTGTGAGGTTAGACACTAATGTTGGACGAGATGGCCCGGCTCGCAATCTCCGTTCTAGTTCATCCCAAAGGTGTTCAGTAGGGTTGAGGTCAGGGCTCTGTGTGGGGCAGTCAAGTTCTTCCACACCAAACTCACCCAACCATGCCTTTATGGACCTTGCTTTGTGAACTGGGGCCGAGTCATGCTGGAACAGAAAAGGGTCTTCCCCAAACTGTTCCCACAAAGTCGGACGCATACAATTGTCTACTATGTCTTGGTATGCTGAAGCATTAAGATTTCCCTTCACTGGAACTATGGGGCCAAGGCTAACCCCTGAAAAACAACTCCATGACATTATCGCTCCTCCACCAAACTTTACAGTTGCTGCGAAGCAGTCAGGCAGGTAACATTCACCTGGCATTCGCCAAACCCAGACTCATCCATCAGACCGCCAGATAGAGAAGCGTGATTTGTCACTCCACAGAATAGGTTTCCACTGCTCCAGAGTCCAGTGGTCACGTGCTTTAGAACACTCCATCCGACACTTGGCATTGTTCTTGGTGATGTAATGCTTGCATGCAGCTACTCGGCCATGGAAACCCATGCCATGAAGCTACCGATGCACAATTTTTCTGCTGATGTTAATGCCTGAGGTTTGGTGCTCTGCAGTTATTGAGTCAGCAGAGAGTTGGTGACATTTATACACAATGCGCCTCAGCCCTTACCAACCCCACTCTGTAACTTTATATGGTCTTCTACTTCAAGGCTGAGTTGCTGTGGTTCCTAAATGCTTCCACTTAGCAATAATATTTCTCACAGTTGATCGTGGAATATCTAGGAGGGAAGAAATTTCACGAGATGACTTGTTACAATGGTGGCATCCTATTACAGTAACACGCTCAAATTTATTGAGCTCTTTAGAATGACCTATTCTTTCACAAATGTTTATAAAGGCAGAATGCAGGGCTAGGTGCTGGATTTTATACACCTGGGGCAATGGGACTGACTAAAACACCTGAATTCAACGATTAAGTCCTAATACTTTTGTCCATATAGCGTATGTATCTAGGGGAGAATACCTCCGTACATACGCAATCCAAAGGAACATGCCAAGATTTCTTTACAGAATCCAACAGAAAAAAAAAACCCTGTGTGTAATCAGAGGCATACGGAGGTACAGTGACGTAATAGGCCGGGTGCATAAGCCTTCAGTGTGTCAGACATTTGTCATTTACATAGGAGGTAAGGCACAGGCCAATAAAAGTTCCCTGAAGCTATAAAAAAAAGTCTCAATCAATAGCGCACCAATGTCAAAGCTCTGCGTTTTAAAAATAGTGTTGCAACATACAACTCAGTTTAACCCCAAATTTGTATTGTTTAAATAAAGTCTGTAAGAGTCTATGTAATGTGTTGTTGGTTGTTTTTTTTTCAAACTGTTTTTATTTTAATTTTCTTTAAGATTGTTCAAATCAAAAACTAAGCAAATCAAATATATCAAAAAGGTACACTGGCAACACTTCTCCTTTGTACAAAGTAATTATATGGACGTCGTCCAGCAAGATTACAAACAGCAGATCAGCAAATTTCTTATGATGTTTTACTGCAGATTAGAACGAAGATTTCAAAAAGTCCATGTTGGCGTCCATGTTGGCGTGCTTTCGTATAGAAAAGTGTTGCACAAATACAAATTTTCCCAATATATTAAAAGTAACATTTGTTAAACAAACTAATAAACAATGAAGTAAAACTCCCTGCCCTGTGTTCCCTGAGGCTTAATTTTGCAGTCCCGATTTTCCATTGGGTAAAATAATGGATATTTCAAAGGAATTTAGCCCTGGTCTTGTTTGTCTTTCATTCTTTTGGGACTACCCATCCTATAATATCACAGGAGAATTTTCCACCAGTAGCTGTTCCTGTTACCAAGTTGTGGACTGGAAGCATAATTTTTTTTTTCCTGCATGTTTTTAGGAAGGAGGGAGATAGTTCATAGCTAGAAGTCTCCAACTTTCTATTCCTTGTGTAGGGTGGTTTCTACCCAGTCCATTTTTATTAGATGTGCTAGCTTATCCAGAAAAAGTTGAAGGGGTGGTATCCGTGGTTGTTTCCAGACCTACAGAATTGCTTTTCTACTTGCGCTGCAATAAAGTGTAGCAGGCGAATATCTTGTTTGGTCATATTCTGATTGTCTGTTTTGTTATAGCCAAATATCGCCCAGAGAGAGTTGCCACACAGCGCCCCCCCCCCCTAAAAAAAGAAAAATATATTGCACTGACCTTGCCCCGTTCCTGCGGCGCTCCGGTTGGACGCATGTGCAGACCGGCGTGATGCAGTACTCCTGCGCTGGGAGTCTTCCTAGCGCCTTATAGGTTGCAGGCCTAACGTGGCCAGCAGCCTATAGTATTCATTTGTATCTGAGTCCTGAGGACTCAGATACAAGTAAATGTGGCTGTCGCTAGCACCGGGGCCCCCTCCGGTGCTAGCGACACCACCGGGCATGAGGGGGGACCTGATGATCCGCCACTGAGTCTTAAAGGGGTTTTCCCATGAGGGACATTTATGACATATCCACAGAATATCAGAAAAAAGGAGATTTTTGAAGCAGCACTAGTCCCGAGTATGGTGCGGTGCACGCTGTCAAGCCAGGCAAACCAACTCCAGCACGATGTATATCCAAAGAAGTAGTAGGACAACAGCACACGTCTTCAAATCATCCAAGTGGTTTTATTGTCAAGACATCCACAAACGACAAGCAACGTTTCGACCCATAGTGAGTGAAGGGTCTTTGTCAAGCCTAACATTATGTCTAAAAACATCGTTATAAATGGGTGAATACAAATGATCACATGGCCCATTCCAACCAGTGAACATCGTGAATCTGGTCTCCCAGGTGAAGCATACATTAGTCTTAATGACATCCATCAAATAGTTATATAATCTTCAAAAACGTGCAAAACTACAATGTATAATACATCTTTAATACATCATCCTCAATAATATATCAATCATTGTTATTACAATAGAAAAGTGAAGGAGGAAAGTTTCACCACACTCCAGGTTCCAGCTACGATCACAGAGCTCTGCTGTGCATGCTCAGCAATCAATCATCTCTGCTGTGAAAAAAAATAAAATAAAGACCAGCGTTCGATCAAAAAATAGTAATCAAAGTATGTATAAATATACGACATCCACAGTCATAACAGGAATCCATCATAATGCAGCTCCATATCTGTATATTTTGAGGCAAAATTAATTCAATAATTAAAAACGCCTTCACTCTGTTTAAGTCACATGTGAACAGGGCAGAGGGAGGGAGAAGGGATCAGGTTCACATTACTTCATGATATCAATCACTAGAAGTTAAATATAAGACATCCTCAGTCATAACAAGAATCCATCATACTGCAGCTCCATATCTGTATATTTAAAGGCAAAATTAATTCAATAATTAAAAAAGCGCCTTCACTATGTTTAAGTCGCATGTGAACAGGGCAGACGGAGGGAGAAGGGATCAGGTTCATATTACTACATGATATCAATCCCTAGGAGTTAAAGTCATCAAATACTATTTAGTGTTAAACCGCCTACATAAATCGGATCACCGAAGTGATTCAAAAACTTTCTAGGGAATGCTTGTAACTACTGTCCAACAAATCATGTTGGACAATTATACCGCACAAAACACGAGATTTATATAATGATGATAAAAACGCCTTCACTCCGTGATGTTAAGTCACATGTGAACAGGGCAGACGGAGGGAGAAGGGATCAGGTTCATATTACTACATGATATCAATCACTAAAAGTTAGTGTCATCAAATACTCTTTAGTGTTAATTCGCCTACATAAATCGAATCACTAACAGTGATTAAAAGACTTTCTAGGGAATGCTCGTAATATCTGTCCGACAAATCATGTCGGACACCTATACCGCACAGAACACGAGATTTATATAATGATGATAGAACATCAACCATAGCCCACCCAATCTAAAAACCTCTATACTCAAAAACATTGCATAAAAAAATATATATACAGATGGATGCCAACATGAGAGGAACCGCTATAATCTTCATTCTGATCATAAATCCGCTGGCGTGTGGTGAATAAACCTCCATCACGAACATGCTCAAATCTGTAAGAAATATTTCAAAAATATCAAGACCCTCAGGAATACAAGACGATGAAAAAAAAGATGCTACACAATGTGTCAGAAATCACCCATCAAGTGTACAATATTACAATTAAAAAAATGTTAAAAACAGCAATGGGATTTCAGAGTCCAGGAATTATCTTGTATTCTAGATTCAAACCTTTGGGGTATAGGGAATCTAACTCAAAGATCCAACGTAATTCTTTCTTTTTCAATAGCTTCTGTCTATCCCCTCCCCTCCTGAGTATCGGGACACAATCTATTACCCTAAATCTCAATTGATTTAACTGATGATTCTTTTCAATAAAATGCCTTGGTAATGGAAGTTCCATCATTTTCTTTCTGATTGTACTTTTATGCTTATTAATTCTCAATTTAATAGGCATAGTTGTCTCTCCTATGTAAATCAATGAGCAAGGACATGTAATCATATATACAACGAAATCTGAATTGCATGTAAATCTATGTCTGATATTAAAGACCCTCCCCGTATGTGGATGCTGAAAACTATTCCCTTTCACAATATTATTGCAATTGCAGCAATTCAGACAGGGAAAATTACCATTTTTGGGGGGGCAAAGTAGTAATTGTGTATTTTTCTTTCTACTACCCACGTCTGACTTAACCAGTGTGTCTCTAATATTCTTAGTCCTCCGATATGACATAATAGGTGGTATTCTCAACGTGTCAATCTCATTATGTCCCTTGGACACTATAGGCCAATTCTTTCGCAGAATATTACCTATGCGACCACTCAAATTACCAAAAGTTGATATGAATGGTATACGTTCAACTTGTACACCCTTAATATTAGATTCCAAACCATTGTCTAGTCTATCCTTATGTCGCTGTACAAGCTTCCTAGGATAACCTCTCTTCTTAAATTTATTACACATCTGAGTCAACCTAATTTGTTTCTGTGTAGTATCTGACACAATCCTATCTACCCTCAATAATTGACTCCATGGTAACGACTCAATCATGTGTCTAGGATGGTTACTACTATATAAAAGGAGATTATTTCTGTCTGTGGGTTTCACAAATAAATCTGTGGAAAATACTCCGTCTTTCCATTGTACCAAAGTGTCCAAAAATTGTAATTCTCGATCAGAACAAACCATGGTAAATTGAAGAGCTGGAATATGAGTGTTAAGTTCTAACAAAAACTGATCAAGACCCAACCTATCACCTTCCCATATGACAAAAATGTCATCAATAAATCTCCACCAGCAGCGGATGTGATCCATATGGGGGGAGGTGTAGACATACTCCTCCTCAAAGGTGGACATGAAGATGTTCGCATACGTTGGGGCCACGTTGGACCCCATCGCCGTCCCCCTTAGCTGTAAATAGAACTGGTCACCAAAGAGAAAATAATTCTTCCTTAGTACCAGCTCCAGCAGCTGGAGGATGAAGCGTCTACACCCTGGGTCACATCCGGTGCTGGCGAGACATTTCTCTATTGCCCTTAAACCTCTATTGTGTTCAATGCTAGTATATAAAGATACAATATCAAATGATACAAGTAATACAGGACCACTGGCCTCAATCAGTTGTAATTTATGTAAAAAATCTGTTGTATCTTTAATGTAAGACGAGGCCTTCAAAACATATTCTCTCAGGATTTTGTCAAGGAAGATTGCAATATTATTAAAAATTGAACCCCTCCCCGACACAATTGGTCTGCCTGGGGGGGCATGGAGATTTTTGTGAATCTTAGGTAGTGTATATAATATTGGAGTAATTGGTTCCTCCACCTTCAGAAACTTCCCCAATTGTTGGTCAATAATACCCTGTTCCACTGCAACATCAATAATACCTTTGATCTCTTTCAATAGCTCTAACTTGGGGTCTCTAGGTAACAATTGATATATCTCACTATCTGCCAATTGACTATAAATCTCTGACTCATATTTACTACTGTCCAAAATGACCGTGGCTCCACCTTTATCGGCCTGCTTTATAGTAATCTCCTTATTATTCATAAGTTCCTTTAAAGCCTTCCTTTCCTTATTTGTAAGATTCAAATTACTCCTTGTATCATGTATAGTGCTCTCTTTTAATGATTTAATCTCATCTAACACAATCTTTGAAAACGTATCAATAATCGGGCTAGAGGGAGGCATATATGTGCTAGTTGGTCTAAGACCCAATTTGCTAGACTGAAACATACAATCAGAATCACTTTTCTCACAGACAGTAACATTATCTTTAGAAAACATTACTTTAAGGTTCAGACATCTAAAAAAACTTTTAAGATCAAGATCCAATTGGAACCAATCAACATCAGTATCAAGACAAAATGAAAGACCCTTCTGTAACACCTGAAGTTGGTCATTCGTGAGGTCTATAGATGAGATGTTTACCACTATATTTTCGTTCTTGGAGGGTTCCTCCTCATTGGGGGTCTCGATCTCGAACGAAATCGGCCTCTTGCGTTGCCGTTGGTGTTTCCGTCCACCCCTCCTAGACCGTCCATACTTCCAAGTGGACCTTTGTCTAAAAAAGGTGCATGATTGGCGTCATCGGTTGAATCAGAATCACCGGTAGTGTATAACAGATTGCCACTCCCCAATTTCCTCGGTTTTCTCCGCCTCTGGGAAGGACCATATGAATTCATATTTTGCCAATTGTAGATTTTACCATTACGATAGTCCTCCAAATCACGATGCCATTTATCTCTTTTCGTTCTCTCTATCTCGGTCTTCACTCTATCCAAATTCATGGAGATTTTCTCCTTTAGAGAACCAAAGATTAGCTCATTGGAAGATTGGACAATTGATACTTCAACTTCCTTCAATTTATTTTCAATCAATGCAATTTCTGATTGTAGATATTCCACATTGAGAAGTATTAAATCGAAGGCATATTTATTAGATATGTGTTCAAACTTCGTGCAGAAGTACTCATTATTGGGAAACAGATTCGGGCGTAAATGTGATCTTAAGCCTCTGGGGATTCTCTGTGCCTTGTAGTACTCCAATAATGTAGATAGATGTAACTCCAGTGAAATCTTTCTTTTAGCTTCACTTTCATACTGCCTCTTCAAGGCATCCATTGATGGAGTACTTAAAAACGCTGAATCATAAGTTGCACTCTGTACAATCCTTAACGCATCCTCATTGCTGTATGCGAATGTCTTTGACATACCTTGTAAAGTTGATGCACTAGATAGTGCAGTAGTATCTCGGGAAATCAAGCCCATGGCACTGGGCGGATTCGGATTCATTCTCCAAAAGTGCACGCCTCTGTGGTTTAATATCAGAAAAAAGGAGATTTTTGAAGCAGCACTAGTCCCGAGTATGGTGCGGTGCACGCTGTCAAGCCAGGCAAACCAACTCCAGCACGATGTATATCCAAAGAAGTAGTAGGACAACAGCACACGTCTTCAAATCATCCAAGTGGTTTTATTGTCAAGACATCCACAAACGACAAGCAACGTTTCGACCCATAGTGAGTGAAGGGTCTTTGTCAAGCCTAACATTATGTCTAAAAACATCGTTATAAATGGGTGAATACAAATGACCACATGGCCCATTCCAACCAGTGAACATTCCAACCAGTGAACTATCTAGTGCATCAACTTTACAAGGTATGTCAAAGACATTCGCATACAGCAATGAGGATGCGTTAAGGATTGTACAGAGTGCAACTTATGATTCAGCGTTTCTTCCTGTAGGAAGAATTATTTTCTCTTTGGTGACCAGTTCTATTTACAGCTAAGGGGGACGGCGATGGGGTCCAACGTGGCCCCAACGTATGCGAACATCTTCATGTCCACCTTTGAGGAGGAGTATGTCTACACCTCCCCCCATATGGATCACATCCGCTGCTGGTGGAGATTTATTGATGACATTTTTGTCATATGGGAAGGTGATAGGTTGGGTCTTGATCAGTTTTTGTTAGAACTTAACACTCATATTCCAGCTCTTCAATTTACCATGGTTTGTTCTGATCGAGAATTACAATTTTTGGACACTTTGGTACAATGGAAAGACGGAGTATTTTCCACAGATTTATTTGTGAAACCCACAGACAGAAATAATCTCCTTTTATATAGTAGTAACCATCCTAGACACATGATTGAGTCGTTACCATGGAGTCAATTATTGAGGGTAGATAGGATTGTGTCAGATACTACACAGAAACAAATTAGGTTGACTCAGATGTGTAATAAATTTAAGAAGAGAGGTTATCCTAGGAAGCTTGTACAGCGACATAAGGATAGACTAGACAATGGTTTGGAATCTAATATTAAGGGTGTACAAGTTGAACGTATACCATTCATATCAACTTTTGGTAATTTGAGTGGTCGCATAGGTAATATTCTGCGAAAGAATTGGCCTATAGTGTCCAAGGGACATAATGAGATTGACACGTTGAGAATACCACCTATTATGTCATATCGGAGGACTAAGAATATTAGAGACACACTGGTTAAGTCAGACGTGGGTAGTAGAAAGAAAAATACACAATTACTACTTTGCCCCCCCAAAAATGGTAATTTTCCCTGTCTGAATTGCTGCAATTGCAATAATATTGTGAAAGGGAATAGTTTTCAGCATCCACATACGGGGAGGGTCTTTAATATCAGACATAGATTTACATGCAATTCAGATTTCGTTGTATATATGATTACATGTCCTTGCTCATTGATTTACATAGGAGAGACAACTATGCCTATTAAATTGAGAATTAATAAGCATAAAAGTACAATCAGAAAGAAAATGATGGAACTTCCATTACCAAGGCATTTTATTGAAAAGAATCATCAGTTAAATCAATTGAGATTTAGGGTAATAGATTGTGTCCCGATACTCAGGAGGGGAGGGGATAGACAGAAGCTATTGAAAAAGAAAGAATTACGTTGGATCTTTGAGTTAGATTCCCTATACCCCAAAGGTTTGAATCTAGAATACAAGATAATTCCTGGACTCTGAAATCCCATTGCTGTTTTTAACATTTTTTTAATTGTAATATTGTACACTTGATGGGTGATTTCTGACACATTGTGTAGCATCTTTTTTTTCATCGTCTTGTATTCCTGAGGGTCTTGATATTTTTGAAATATTTCTTACAGATTTGAGCATGTTCGTGATGGAGGTTTATTCACCACACGCCAGCGGATTTATGATCAGAATGAAGATTATAGCGGTTCCTCTCATGTTGGCATCCATCTGTATATATATTTTTTTATGCAATGTTTTTGAGTATAGAGGTTTTTAGATTGGGTGGGCTATGGTTGATGTTCTATCATCATTATATAAATCTCGTGTTCTGTGCGGTATAGGTGTCCGACATGATTTGTCGGACAGATATTACGAGCATTCCCTAGAAAGTCTTTTAATCACTGTTAGTGATTCGATTTATGAAGGCGAATTAACACTAAAGAGTATTTGATGACACTAACTTTTAGTGATTGATATCATGTAGTAATATGAACCTGATCCCTTCTCCCTCCGTCTGCCCTGTTCACATGTGACTTAACATCACGGAGTGAAGGCGTTTTTATCATCATTATATAAATCTCGTGTTTTGTGCGGTATAATTGTCCAACATGATTTGTTGGACAGTAGTTACAAGCATTCCCTAGAAAGTTTTTGAATCACTTCGGTGATCCGATTTATGTAGGCGGTTTAACACTAAATAGTAATGTGAACCTGATCCCTTCTCCCTCCCTCTGCCCTGTTCACATGTGACTTAAACAGAGTGAAGGCGTTTTTAATTATTGAATTAATTTTGCCTCAAAATATACAGATATGGAGCTGCAGTATGATGGATTCCTGTTATGACTGTGGATGTCGTATATTTATACATACTTTGATTACTATTTTTTGATCGAACGCTGGTATTTATTTTATTTTTTTTTCACAGCAGAGATGATTGATTGCTGAGCATGCACAGCAGAGCTCTGTGATCGTAGCTGGAACCTGGAGTGTGGTGAAACTTTCCTCCTTCACTTTTCTATTGTAATAACAATGATTGATATATTATTGAGGATGATGTATTAAAGATGTATTATACATTGTAGTTTTGCACGTTTTTGAAGATTATATAACTATTTGATGGATGTCATTAAGACTAATGTATGCTTCACCTGGGAGACCAGATTCACGATGTTCACTGGTTGGAATGGGCCATGTGATCATTTGTATTCACCCATTTATAACGATGTTTTTAGACATAATGTTAGGCTTGACAAAGACCCTTCACTCACTATGGGTCGAAACGTTGCTTGTCGTTTGTGGATGTCTTGACAATAAAACCACTTGGATGATTTGAAGACGTGTGCTGTTGTCCTACTACTTCTTTGGATATCCACAGAATATGTCATAAATGTCAAACAGATGTGGGTCCCACCTCTTGGACCCACACCTATCTCTAGAACGGGGTCCCCTAAACTTCGTTGTAGCTTTTTGTGCTCACGCTGACTCCCAGCCTCTCTCTGATTACATGGTCGGGAGTTACGGAAACCGCGTAACTTCCTGAGCTACACTGTTTCTGTAACTCCCATAGTAGTGGATGGCAGTTATGGAAGCAACATAGCATGCGAGCTACGCTGTTTCCGTAATTATTATTTAGTTCTATGGGAGTTACGGAAACAGCGTAGCTCAGCGGGTTACGCTGTTTCCGTAACACACGACCATGTAATCAGTGGCCAAAAAGCAGCCTGAGCATAAAAAGCTAGAACATGGTTTAGGGAACCCCGTTCTTGCTATAGGTGCGGGTGCCAGAGGTGGGAAACGCATCTGACATTTATGACATATCCTGTCATGGCTGTATGTCTATTAGGCTGTGCCAAAGGTTTGCCTGTCAGTTTTACACTGACCAGCAATAATACCAAAGCATTATAGAAGCAATCAATTGATGGCTTTGTGAACCCCCATCGTGGGACTAAAAGATTTTTATTTAAAAAAAAAGTGTACACAGTTAAAGTAAATCAATACATTGTTTGCCATAAAAAAAAGTCCTTTTATTTTGAAGTGTTTAGAAGAAAAAAAAACACATATGTGGTATCGCTGAAATTGTAACGATCAGTGCAATTATGTATACATGGTATGTAAACGACACAAAAAAACAACGGTACCATTGCTTTTATTTTTCCATTCTTCACCCAAAAATAGTAATAAAAGTAGTTACATAGTAGCTCAATAAATCAATAAATGATGTGTAGCGCCATACAGCCCCCTCTGTAGATAACGCCATACAGTCCCCCCTGTAGATAACGCCATACAGTCCCCCCTGTAGAAAACGCCATACAGTCCCCCTGTAGGTAACGCCATACTGTCCCCCCTGTAGGTAACGCCATACTGTCCCCCCTGTAGGTAACGCCATACTGTCCCCCCTGTAGGTAACGCCATACAGTTCCCCTGTAGATAACACCATACAGTCCCCCTTGTAGATAACACCATACAGTCCCCCCTGTAGATAACGCCATCCTGACAAATATTCTCAGTGCTGTCTGAACTAGCTTATATTATTCCTCAACCAGTGGCGTAACTATAAGGGTCACAGCGGTCGCAATTGCGACTGAGCCCGGAAGCCAGGGGGGCCAGCGCCCCCCCGCACTACATAAATGAAAAGTTACTATAGTAACTGGGGCCTATGTAATAAACTACACAGGCCCCTGTTACAATAGTAACTGACAGTACTTACCTTCCTCATTCCGGTGTGAAGCGGAGGTCCTGACATCACAGCGATGTGCACAGCGCATGATGTCACAATGCTGTGCGCTGCACACAACATCCCGACCCTGGATGGAGTCAGGGTAGCCTACCATGCGGTAGGCTTAGGTACAGGGCCCCAGCAGACAGTAATAAGAATAAGATTACTGTCTTCTGGACCCTGTATCTAAGCCTACCTTGTGGTAGGCTTAGATACAGCGTCCAACAAGCAGTATCACATATGTACATGGGCCCTGTATCTAAGCCTACCATATGTGTAAGGTTGTTTTCACATCACCGTTGCCCTTTTGTTGAGGGGTTCCATCGGAGGTTTCCATCGGGTAACTCCTTGACGGAAAGGCAAACTGTAACCCCAACTTCCATTTCCCTCACCATTATTCTCAATGGTGACAGAAACATTGCTAAACATTTCCGTTTGTCACCGATGACAGGGTTTCGTTGTTTTGATGGAATCAATAGCGCAGTCGACAAAGAAGAATGGAGAATTTTATGTGAACGTTATGAGGAAAGATTAAAAGAATTAAACCTATTTAGCCTTGAAAAGAGACGACTAAGGGGGGACATGATTTATTTATATAAATATATGAATGGCACATACAAAAAATATGGTGAAATCCTGTTCCATGTAAAACACCCACAAAAAACAAGGGGGCACTCTCTCTCTCCCCCCTCGTCTGGAGAAAAAAAGGTTCAATCTGCAGAGGCGACAAGTCTTCTTTACTGTGAGAACTGTGAATCTATGGAATAGTCTACCGCAGGAGCTGGTCACAGTAGCTACAGTAGATGGCTTTAAAAAAGGTTTAGATAATTTCCTAGAACGAAAAATTATCAGCTCCTATGTCAATGTATAGACATTTTTTTCCTTCCCTTTTCTCATCCCTTGGTTGAACTTGATGAACATGTGTCTTTTTTCAACCCTACTAACCGTGTAACTATGTAACATAGCAGCAGCAGGCTAGCATTACCAGGGTGGGAATGGCCACTGTTTTTGAGCTTTCCCAGCCTAATAATAACAGCCTGCGGCCGTGCCACTTCCCCTCCATTACTACAGATAGTCGGGTACTGTATTGTTCCCGGCGCTTCCTGGTACCCCTGGTGGCGGTGCGTATGGGTCATGTCTAACATTAGGCCCCACCTTAGTAATGGACGTTGTCAATCTGCCAGCGACCATTGCTAAGGTGGTAGTAATAAAGTTTAGAAAAATACAAAGACAAAGAAAAAATATTTGATTGAAATAAAAATCCCACACACAGCCCCCGTTACCCATTTTATTGAGAATTAAAAAAAAACGAATAAAAAAAAAAACGCTGTTATCGAAGTAGTCCTCGAATCCAAAGTAGTCCAACAACCAAACTTGTAAAAAAACACAAACACACAAAAATAATTAGTAATACATAAAAAAGCAAAACAATTCTTATACTTACTGTCACGGTCTGTGGGTATGTGAACCCACTAGGCCGCACCGCCGTAGCGGGGAGGCAGTTAGCCAAACAACAGAGGACCCAATCAATACTAAGTCCCGCACTAGGGTACATGAATAGTCCAGACAGAGGCAGAGGCTTTAGCACGGATGGAGGTGGGTGCAGCAGGTTGCGCCAGACGTGGCGGATGACAGCAGGTGCAGCAGGTTGCGCCAGATGTGGCGGATGGCAGCAGGTGCAGCAGGTTGCGCCAGACATGGCAGATGACAGTGTTTGGAGTGGTGTCCTACTGCACCTGTCAACAGGCTCAGGAACATGGACACAACACAGGATACAGGTAGCAGGGCACGGGTACAACGGGAACAAGTTTAACACTAAGGGACCATTTGCAAAGACTAACATGGGAATATTAACAACGCTCAGGCAATGTACAAAGGGGCAGGGCCTTTCCTATAGCCCAGGGTGATCATGGGTTAATTGTTGATGTTTTACATGAGCGCGCACTGGGCCTTTAGGGACAGGCACGAGCGTGCGAGCGCGCCCTACGGGACACAGCAGAGTGTAGCGGAAGTAAGCGCTGGCGACTCCTGGGGAGGAAATGTGGGTCAGCGCTCACCAGACCATGGCTGCGGCCGTCTAGGGCTGAGTAATCCCGACGGTTCACGGCCATGGATGTTACACTTACCTTTCCTGGGTCCAGCGCTGGAGCCGCAATGTCAGCGAGCTGGGCCCTATATCTAATCCTATCATGTATGATACTGTCTGCTGAGCCACTGTATCTAATATAATCATATGTGATAAATTCTGCTATGCCACTGTATCTAATCCTATCCATAGCTATAGGGCTGTAGTGCTATAGATATGCTGTCTCCTATATACACATATACATAAACACATTATTTTGGGGGGTATATGTAATGGGGCTATTTCCCCTGATGTTTCAAGACCTTAGTGTCGCCCCTGGCTACTAGTGCTGCATCGTTGGGTCACTTAGGAGACTCAGCGATGCAGCTGAAAGCTGCGGGCCATCAGCCATGAGAAGTTTGGGGGGGGGGCCCTAGAAGAACCTTTGCATCGGGGCCCATGAGCCTTTAGGTATGCCCCAGCCCCCAACCCCACCATGCAGGCATTACAGGTTATCTACATTTGTGTGCCTGCAGGTACTGTCAGATGGAGATTAAAAGAATCATAGGGGATTATTAAAAACTGGTCCACCAGAACAGCTGGTAGTGGGTTTTATAGTAGATGGACATGACCAGCTAATTATGTGAGTTCTTAAGAGCAAATTATTGTAATTCCAGAGTATTTTGCTGTGTTTTTGCCCTCGCAACCACCAATAGCATAAGCAAGTCACACCTGATTTGGAGACTGATTAGCACATTCCATTTTCCTGGGAAATATTCTCAAAAGGCACAACGTCATTGATAATTAGTTAATTTGGTAAATAGACCTTCTAGACATCGCAATGCCAGTACATAAGCCGAATTCGTTTTATAATTGGAATTTGTAATCAGTTTTTTTTATTCAAGGTCTGAGGTGTGCATTGATACCTGCATAAGGTGAGGCCCGAAAAAGCGATTCTCTGATTGCGATTCTCTGATTCAAGCTAATTGCCATTTTCTGCTTCATGATGAAGTGGCTTCATATAGGTGTGGATCCCATTGTAGGATTTTTGTAGCTTTTTGCATGCAACACTACTCCCACATTTCTCATTATCAACTCTTTTTCAAATTATTATAACTGCTCACCGAGCTAATTTTCTATCTGGATATATAAAATTACATGATTTTATACAAGTCAGTTGACAAGCTGAAATTTTTTCAGATTCCAAATCCACATTTTCATGTTTTTGACAATTTCAAACAGAAGCATGTGTTAAAAGAGCAGCTGCTAACTTCCTGGCTCGGTATTATTTCATGACAAGTTGAAATGTACTTTGGGGAACATATGTTCAGCCAAGTTTATTTGCAAAATGTAAAGAGTGTGATAACATTTTTCTCTTGCATAAATATATCATACATCTATATTGCTGGTACACTGAAGAAATTAAATAATGATGACGTCTGTCACCTGGAACCACTGTTGGTAGGAATGATTTAATAGCATTAGCAGCATGTAATGCTGTTACAGTAGTGGAAAAACCTGTTTGTTTCTAATTATGCCTATGAAATACCATGATACTAAAGCAGGGCTACAGTTTATCATGCGCCAACAGCAGTGTACTTACCATAGAAACACGGCCAGGGGCATAACTAGAAAGAGCTGCCCCCATACCAAACATTTAAATTCCCCCTTATCGCCAAGCTCCATTTAAAGTTTGGGTGAGGGCACCCTTGAGGGCAGAGGTGTTGTAAAAAAAACACAACATCTGTGCAAACTCACAGCAAATTTTCAGAGCATGCTGGAACAATGATGCCACACACTATCACCCACATAAGTAGACAATGCAGGATGAGAGGCATCAAACCCCAGACCAGACCCCAAAATAAATCCAGTCTCGTAGACCAGATCCCACATTTAATTCAAACCCTAGACCTCAAAATTAATTTAGTCCCTGGACCAGACCCTTAAATTAATTCAGATCAAAGTCCAGACCCCTAAATTAATCAGACCCTAAAATTAATTCAGACCCAGCCCATAAATTAATTCAGACCAAAGACTAGACCCCTAAGTCACACCCTACATGAGACAAAAAAAAACTCAGAACACAGACCAGACCCCTCAATATATGTAATGGAATAACAAGTTGAGCAATTTCAGAGTGTACTTTTATGGAATTGCCCTGTAAGCGATTCCCCAAAGGCTGCTCGAGATTGTCTGGATTAAGCATGCAAATACACCGCTACCTCAAATCCTTCACTACTCTGATCAGCAGAGTCAAAGGCTACTCTATGGTCTTCACCAGAGCCCACCGCAAGGCAGGTTGGATTTGGCTGCATAGAACCCAGGTTGCATTAACAGAATACGGTGTTGGACAGGAGGTGCAATGCAGGCAATACCAGAAAAGAAAACCAGACAAGCCAGAAGGGTAATCAGCAAACAGAGCTCACAAGCAGGAGAGACTAAGTCCAAATCACAAAACAGAAGATTAACACGAGTTGAGGTCAAAACCAGCCAATAGCAGAATGACCAAATCAGCGAGCAAAAGGATTAATCCAAAGACAAAGCCTAGGTTCAGTTCCAAGAATCCAAATAGTCAGGTAATACAGGGTATAATCAGGAGCTTGACCGGACACTTGCATACACCAATAAATTAACAAGCACAAATGAAGGAACAGACCAGACTTAAATACTCCACCCTAGAATCTGATAGGATGCAAACAGAGAAATGAGATTGGCTCAGCAACTCAAATCAAAACTTCCCAGAAGCTAGACTAGTAGTCATGACAACCTTAAAGAAACAGACATTTCCTAACAGTACCCCCCTTTCTACAAAGGGCCACCGGACCCTTAAACCTCATCCTAGGTTTTAAAGGAACAGATAAGGAAATGTGGTTTTTGAAATTTTTACGTTCACGTGACTCAAAGTAGAAGGTATCGCCTCGACAAGAGCGCTTAAAAAATATAGAGGAGTTAAAGCCCCTGTAAGTACTCTTCTTTTCTTTTACTTTAACACCTGTTCACTGTTTTTTTGTAACTGGGATAATGGACAGCAAGATTGGAGGTTTTCTTCAGTGCACAGTTTGCCATATGTATGCACGGCTGGAGCCGGAGTTCCAGAGTGAATACCTTCGTGGCAGATGTGAGCATGTTGTTCGCCTGGAAGCTCGCATTAGAGATCTGGTTTAGCAAAATGCAACACTGAGGGCGACAGACAATCTTGAGCGGAGAATGCTGCTCACGGAGAACGCAGTTAGTGGGGTAGAACTGGAGGGTGAAGACATGGGTGGGCAGGATAAGGCAAGTAGTTGGGTTAATGTAGTTAGGTGCAGTAGAAAGCTGTCAAAGAAAAGGAAGGCCAATCCTGTTTCTGATATTCCAAGCAAAAATGCCAAGGTGAGTGATGATGCAAGGGTATGTCTCAGAAATGGCAGCCCTAGTGGATACTGATCTCCCTAACAGCCGGGAGAACAGCCCAGCTAGTAGTTGGCGGGATGGAAATGCAGGTAAGGCAAGACAATTGGTAGTTGTAGGGGATTCTATTATCATTAAGAAGGATAGAATAATTTGTCACCAAGACCGCCTCAACCGAATGGTTTGCTGTCTCCCTGGTGCTAGGGTTCGGCATGTGGTGGAACGGGTGGATAAATTACTGGGAGGGGCTGATGATGATCCAGCTGTCGTGGTCCATGTAGGTACCAACGACAGAATAAATGGTAGGTGGAGGAGCATTAAGAATAATTTTAAAGAACTAGGCTATAAGCTGAAGGGAAGGACCTCCAAGGTTGTATTCTCAGGAATACTGCCTGTGCCATGCGCATCACAGGAAAGACAGCGGGAGTTCAGGGAGTTAAATGCATGGCTTAAGTCTTGGTGTAGAGGAGAAGGCTTTGGGATCCTAGTGCACTGGGCTGACTTTTTCAAACTGTATTCTGCAGATGATTTGCACCTTAATGGAAGGGGGTCCGCTGTGCTGGGAGAGAGAACTCTAGCTAGGGTGGCGGAGTATTTAAACTAGGGCTGAGGAGGGAGGAGGGAGGTCAATGTAGAAAATAAAGGGGTAGTCAGGTTAGAGAGGGGTCAGACTATATTGGTGGGGGGAGAAACAGACTGTGGAGAGAGGACTAGACAACAGGATAGGGAGTTCCTTCTGTTACAAACAGCAATGAAAATGAAAATAAAAATGACCAAATAATGTCAAATAATCACATTTCTGATATTGAAAGTGAAAAACACTGAAAGGCAAGTTAAAGTGTATGTTCACAAATGCTAGAAGTCTAGCAGACAAAATGGGGGATCTGGAGGCCTTGATACTGGAAGAAAATATAGATATAGTTGGTGTTGCTGAAACATGGCTAGACTGGGCTGTAAATCTACAGGGTTTTACACTTTTTCGGAAAAACAGGACAAATAGGAAAGGCGTGGTGTATGACACTATGTGAGAAGTGATATGAAGGCGAGTGTGAAAGAGACATTAGAGGGTGAAGATTGTGAGGAGGTTGGAACTAGAAAGGGAACTAGAAAGGGAGGTAAACACTGAAAAAATAACTTTTTGTGTAATCTATAGACCCCCCAATATAACTGAGGAGATGGAAGTTCAGCTATACAAACAGATGGAGCAGGGGGGGCGTGGCCAGCAGTCGATGGCGCCGGTCGCATAAGCTGAGAGCTCCGCGCCCTGCCACGCAGATCCAGCAGCCTACAGCGGGGAAAGGTGCCTCATATGGGGAAAAAAAGACCCCAAGGGTCTAGACTCACCCCTGCAGCACAGCACCAGGTCGCCGCCGCTCCACCAACGATCGACGGCTACTTTCTTCGGCGGCAAGCCACGCCGCTCCCTCAGCCGCAGCCATCTTGGACAGCCTCGTGTCAGAAGGAAGGGGAGATGTCCGAGCAGGGAGAGGAGACAGTGCCCCACGTACAGGGTAAGCTGAATAGCCGGATGGCTAAAGTTCACCCTCCCAGCTCCCCTAAGCGGTCCTCCACCTCGTCCTGTGAACAGCAGGGAAGGGGGTCCCCTATCCCAGGAGCAATGGAGGCCAGGCCACGAGGAGCATCAGCTCAGTCAGAGGCCCCAGTACACCTGCTTGAACCACCAATGTCACAGCCCTCAGCACAAATGGCCCTACAGATTTGGCCTGCACCTAAACTTCAACGGCCCACGATCCAGCAGCCGGGGAGGAGAGACGATCTGGGGGATACACCATCTTTGACCCCCTATGCCCAGGCCCCTGTATATGCCTCAGATTCTGACCTGGAGGATTCAGCCTCACTTCCTTCAGATGTGCCCCCTATGTGGAGGGAATGTTTCTCACAGTTGCCCACTAAAGAGGACTTTAAGAGTATGATACAAGAAGTGAAGGCAGCTTTTCGTTCAGAATTGGCGGGGGTGTCGCAGCATATACAGCAGATTGCTACGAGGGTGGAGGCTCTAGAAGATGACCACGATGCCACTAGGCGCCATGTCTCTGTGATACAGTCTTCAGTGTCCTCCCAGCTGGCGTCCATTAGAGATATGCAACTGCATCTAGAGGATTTGGATAACAGAGGTCGCCGTCATAATATAAGGATAAGGGGCATACCGGAGCCCTCGGGGTCTGAAGATCTTCCCATCGTGTTAGAGACTATCTTTAACGACCTTTTGGGTGCACCCCCGTCTAATCGGATACCGCTTGACAGAGCGCATAGAGCACTGAAACCAAAATCCATTACATCTCAGCCCAGAGATATCATCTGCTGTGTCCAGGATTTCCGCACTAAGGAGGACATTATGCTTAAAGCCCGTCAGCGTAAAGACCTGGAGTATGCCGGTGTGCCGATTCAGTTATTCCCGGATCTCTCCTGGATTACGTTACAGAAAAGACGTCTGCTTCGTCCGCTTCTCGCAGCACTACGGGACCACAATATTATTTATCGATGGGGGTTTCCGTTCTCCCTTACAGCCCGAAGAGATGGTGTTTCTGCAACCCTGAGGTACCCAGGGGATTTGCCTCATTTCTGTGACTCCCTTGGTATACCAACGCCCAAGATGCAGAATTGGGAGACTCCTTTGCCGCCTTCGTCTCCACCTCCAGTCTGGCAGTCGGTCCGAAATAAGCGGAGGACCTCTCCAAGACGACAGTCTAACCGAAGTTCACCAAGACCTGAGTTGAATTGATGGACGCTGCGCAGATACACGGCACCTCCGTAATATATGTGAAGGAGCCTGGTCACCCATACCAGCTGCTCCCTTCGCCAGTTGCACTATCCTAGGCTAAAAATGCATTTAGGATTATATTTCTGATTTTATGTTTCTTCTCTTTAATTCGTTAACGTAAATTGTGGCAGGGCGCGATTGCCCGGGATACACTTGGCTCTTTCACCCCCTTTTTGTTTTTGTTTTTTCTCGGCCTGTACGTATTTATACGTACTTTTGTACTAGGTTCCTCGACTGTTGAGACCCGACCTCCTTTTTTGATAGGGGTAATTTGTTTTGCAGTTCTCCCTCTGTTTTTAGAGAGAGTTGCAAAGGGTAATATTGTATTACCAGTTTTCTTTTGCTTTAATATCACCCGCCCCAGGGTATAGTATTCTCCCTGGTAGTATTTTCTGAGTGTGTTTGAAATTCATTGATCTCATGCATTTCTCTTTGTTCTCACTGCAGATATGTGTATTGTCTCCCTGGTACGTCTTTACCCCAGTGTCTTTCCCTCCCCTCCTACTTTCATCCGAAATAACACCTGAGACGACAGTGAATCCTCCAAGAACCTCCAAGGTAGAAGGACGCCGTAGAACACTGCTTGCTTTGAAACCGACATGGGACTGGCCCCGACATAACTGTGAGCTGTATACATCCGCACTTTCCACATCATTCTTTGCTCTTTCATACATCTTTGACCATGGTTAAATTTGTCACACTTAATGTCAAGGGTCTCAACTCCAATGTGAAGAGACGCTTACTTCTCAGGGAGTTGAAATCGCTTGGAGCGGAAGTTGCTTTTCTGCAGGAAACACATTTAGATTCATCCGGAACTTTCCAATTTGCCCGAGGGGCGTATCCTGCTGTGTACTCTGCCTCGTCAGGTCGCAAAAGGGAGGGGGTGGCCATTTTGATAGCAGCTTCCTGCCCCATACAAGTTCACACCTCACATCTAGATCCGAAAGGCAGATATGTTATAATAGAGGGGACTTTGTTTGGACAGCCCATTGTTTTATGTAACGTTTACTCTCCTAATACCGCACAGATTCCATTCCTACGTAGACTCCTTTCTAAACTCCAGAAGCTTCCTAGGGGGGCATGGCTGGTGGGAGGAGATTTTAATGTCCCGTTCTCCACGTCCATGGATAGGGTCTCTCTTACACACGCTACTCCGACGCCCACCCTTACAGGACTTTCTACACGTTTTAGGCAACTAATTAGAGAGCACCAGCTCTATGATTTGTGGCGAGTGGATCACCCAGGTGATAGGTCCTATACCTTCTTCTCCCATACGCACAGCACTCATACACGCTTAGATTACTTTTTTGGTAATGTCCCTGCCCTCCGTGCGCTCCAGGGGGCGAATATAGACCCCATTTCTTGGTCAGATCACGCACCAGTTTCTGTGTCCCTGCAGATAGGGAAACCAAATACGAGAGTATGTCATTGGCGCTTAAACGAAACTTTGATTAAGTCCCCTGCTCTTAGGGACAGCCTGGCCGGACATATGCGGGAATTTTATGCACTTAATGAGGGATCGGTTCCTTCAGTATCCACTCTTTGGGAGGCGCATAAGGCGGTGATGAGAGGGCAATGCATAGTAATGGGATCTAGATTGAAAAGAGACTCTCGGGCCAAGCGGGTGGCTCTCCATCGGACAATTACTAAGTTGGAGAGAGAAATGGGGATTAAACCGGCGGTCCCGACACTACGGAAGTTGATAGAGGCTAGAGCACAACTCAAGGACTTAGCTATGAAGGGGGTAGAAAAGTCATTACTATACACAAAAAGGAAATATTACGACAAAGGTAATAAGGCGCACTCGCTTCTGGCCAGACTATTGCGGGATCAGGAGACTGTTCGTACTCCACAGGCGGTTCGGGATAAGGCGGGCATACTCCAGCATCACCCAGACACGATAGCCACACTTTTTCATGACTATTATAAATCCTTATACCATCTGCCAAATACCTTACCACCTGATCCGGCTCGTCGGAGGGAAACGCTGCAAGCATATCTCTCTTCCTGTGCTCTCCCTAAACTGAAAGATGAGGAGCTTTCATCCCTGAATGCCCCGATCTCTGCGGAGGAATTGTTTGATATATTGAAGGACCTCCCTAGTGGTAAGGCCCCTGGACCAGATGGCTTTACATATGGGTATTATAAGACCTTTGCAGAGATCTTGGTTCCACGGATGGCTTCCTTATTTAATGAATTCCTACAGGGTTCTCCCATCCCTCAAACATTCCTGCATTCTCATATCACGCTGATCCCTAAACCGGGTAAAGACCACGCAGAGTGCTCCAATTACAGACCCATAGCCCTTCTGAATTCGGATCTAAAAATTTTCACCCGTCTTCTAGCTAATAGACTCAATGTTTGGCTCCCTTCTTTGATTCACAAAGACCAAGTGGGCTTTGTGCCTCTTAGGCAAGGAGGAGACAACACACGAAGGGCCCTTGACCTCATTGATGCCCTCCAAAAGCATAAGGAATCGGCGATCCTTCTTAGTCTAGATGCAGAGAAGGCGTTTGACCGCTTGGGATGGCCATTTATGTTCGAAACTCTAAATTCATTTGGGATTTCGGGCCCTTATTTGACAGCACTGCGTGGTCTCTACTCCAAACCGACAGCGGCAATTAAACTCCCACACTCCACCTCCCCTCCGTTTCAAATCTGGAATGGTACACGTCAGGGGTGTCCCCTATCCCCACTTTTATTTGTGCTATGCATAGAACCTTTAGCAGCTCAAATACGAAAATCCAGGGATATAGCGGGGGTCCAGATACAAGATAAAGAGTTTAAGGTTTCCCTGTTTGCAGATGACGTCCTCTTGACTATCACTAAACCTCATACTTCCCTCCCTAACCTTACTACAGTTCTCCGTAGGTATGGGAGGCTGTCAGGATATAAAACTAATACATCTAAAACGGAAGCGCTCCCTCTTAATGTCCCACACCAGGAGCTCCAGCTACTCAAACACAACTACACCTACAAATGGAAGGAAACCTCCCTGACTTACTTAGGAGTTCAACTCACTCCCTCCTATACGTCGGTTTACAAGGCTAATTTCCCCTCTCTGTTTGTAGAGCTACGTCAGCTAATGGCCAGGTGGGATCCTCTTCCCATGTCATTTTTTGGGCGCATAGCAGCGGTCAAAATGACCTTGCTCCCTAAATTACTGTACTACTTTGAGACTTTGCCGGTAGCAGTACCTATGAAGGAATTGCGGGCCATGCAGTCTTCTATCCTCAGGTTCATATGGCATTCCGGCAGACATCGAATTCCGAAATCAGTTTTATTATCGGGTCGATCTGCGGGTGGGCTATCGGTCCCTGATGTGGTGAAGTACTACTGGGCGGCACACCTCCGTCGCATACCCAGCTGGGTGTCTTTAAGGGCGTACAATAAATGGACCGAAATAGAGAAGCTATGGATGGCCCCGGTCCACCCAAACTCCCTGTTATGGGGTGACCCACTGGTAATGCCGACTGCATCTTTATTGGGTCCCATGAGATTTCAAAGGGAGGTGTGGGAAACCTGTAAAAACCGCTTCCATTTGGCATCGGGTTGCCCGCCCTTGACTTCGGTACTCTACACTCCCACTATTCCGGGGGGCACTACCTCCCGAATAGTCCGATTGTGGACGGGAATTGAGGTATTTCACCTGGCTGATATGGTTGATCCCCACACGCAAGAGCTTCACCCGTTTTCATACTTTCAAAAACATCATAATATTCCCTCCGCTGCGTTCTTTCACTATCTTCAGGTTAGACATTACATGCAGCAAACTTTTAGATCCACGCGGGTTACTGCACCTACAAGCTTCGAAAGGTTATGTCGGTATGCTACCACCACTAGGGGGCTTATCTCAGCCATTTATGCATTATTGCTATCCCCGGAGGGTTCCCCTCCGCCTGGGCATAGATACATGTTGAAGTGGGAGGCCTTACTGAATAAATCCATCCCGCTCTCATTGTGGCAGATTATTTGGTCGCAAGCAGCTAAAACCTCCATCTGCACTGCATATAAGGAAAACCAATATAAAATCCTTATGTTTTGGTACCACACCCCTGCCTTTCTGCATAGCTTCAATCCGGGTATTCCGTCGGAATGCTGGCGTTGTAGAGGTCAGAGAGGTGATCTGTTCCATATTTTCTGGAGCTGTTCACTGGTACAACAGTATTGGTTGGAAGTTAAGAACTTGGCATTGGCGGTGTTGCAGCAGGATATTCCCTTAGATCCTCTTCATTACCTCCTAAATGTTCCCCCTAGGTCTTTGGGGAAATCACCAGCTCGACTCTTTCGACACTTTCTCACAGCCGCTAAGACGTTGATAGCGTGGAAATGGAGACAGACAACCCCTCCCTCCCACATCGACCTAGTAACTAGAATTAGGGAAATACGTACAATGGAGCATATGACGGCCTCTATTGACAATGAACTGGACAGGTTCAAAGTGGTGTGGGACCCGTGGGACAAGTATTGGATACAGGGAACTCAAGATTAGGTGGTAGGTGGAGCTCCGACTATCCCCCCCCCTCACCCCCTTAAACCCCTGTGTTTTTTCCCAGATGTTTTGTCTGTCTATTGAAAGTTACTGTCTTACTATGTGAATTGCATGGCCCTTCATGCTGCTCTAAGTTATATGTATATTTTTGAAAAATTTTCAATAAAAACACAGTTGAAACCAAACAGATGGAGCAGGCTGCACAGGCGGGTACTGTAGTGATATTGGGAGATTTAAATTACCGGGATATTAATTGGCGTCATGGTTCGGCTTCAACTGCAAAGGGGAGAAATTTCCTCAACCTGTTGCAGGAAAATTTTATGGGCCAGTTTGTGGAAGACCCGACTAGAGGTTAAGCTCTGTTGGATCTGGTAATTTCCAATAATGCAGAGCTTGTTGGGAATGTCAATGTTCGTGAAAACCTTGGTAACCGTGATCACAATATAGTTACATTTTACCTATACTGTAAAAAACAAACACAGGCTGGGAGGGCAAAAACACTTAATTTTAAGAAGGCCAATTTCCCCAGGATGAGGGCTGCAATTCAGAATATAGACTGGGAAGAACTAATGTCAAATAATGGTACAAATGATAAATGGGAGATTTTCAAATTTACTTTGGGTAATTATAGTGCAAAATTTATTCCTATAGGTAACAAGTATACCTTCTGTAAAAAGGGCAATACATGACAAAAAAGGGCATTTGAAAACTACAAATCTGAGGGTACATCTGTAGCCTTTTTAAATTATAAAGAGCGTAATAAAATCTGTAAAAATGTAATAAAATTAGCAAAAATACAAAATGAAAGGCCGATGGCCAAGGATAGTAAAACAAATCCCCAAAAATTCTTCAAGTATTTAAATGCAAAAAAGCCAGGGTCTGAACATGTAGGACCCTTAGATAGTGGTCATGGGGAGTTGGTCACAGGGGATCAAGAGAAGGCAGAGTTACTAAATGGGTTCTTTAGCTCTGTATATACAACAGAAGAAAGAGCTGGTGTTATATAGCCGGTGCCAGTGCTGTTAATATATCAGTTGATATACTGAATTGGATGAATGTAGATATGGTCCAAGCTAAATTAAATAAAATAAATGTGCACAAGGCCCCGGGACCAGATGGGTTACACCCTAGAGTTCTTAAAGAGCTTAGTTTAGTTATTTCAGTCCCCCTCTTCATAATATTCAGAGATTCTCTAGTGACTGGTATAGTGCCAAGGGAGTGGCACAGGGCAAATGTGTTGACTGTTTTCAAAAAGGGCTCTAGGTCTTCCCCGGGTAATTATAGACCAGTAAGCTTAACATCCATCATGGGGAAAATGTTTGAGGGGCTATTGAGGGACTATATACAGGATTATGTGACAATAAATAGTATTATAAGTGACAGCCAGCACGGTTTTACTAAGGACAGAAGTTGTCAAACTAACCTGATATGTTTTATGTTTTTATGAAGAGGTGAGCAGAAGCCTAGACAGAGGGGCCGCTGTGGACAGTGGCGTAGCTATAGGGGCCGCAGCGGACGCACTTGCGACTGGGCCCCTAAGCCTGGGGGGCCCATGGGCCCCTAAGCCTGGGGGGCCCACGGGCCCCCGTTGCCGTACAGTATGCTTCCTAAAGAAATCTGTGCCAAGCCGGCACTTCCTTTTTACTACGGTCACATGGTACATTTAGTGTACCATGTGACCGTGTTGTCACGTGACATGGCTTCCAGACAGTGGAATGGAGGAGTCGGTGCGGAGGACTCCAGGTAAGATGCAGTCTGAAATGTAATGTATTGTGATGTAATGCGTTGTGTTGTAATGTAATGTATTGTGTTGTAATGTGTTGTGTTGTAATTTGTAATGTAATGTCTTGTAATGTGTTGTGCTGTTTGCGGCGCAGAGGGGGGGGCGTTAAATCACAGCCCCCCCTCCTCTCTCCACCGCAAACTGCACAATCCAACACAATACAGTATAGTACACATGTGTATTAGAGCGGGGCTGCGGCTGTGTAATACAGTCACTGCCCCGCTCCTGAGTCCTGACATGTGCGCGCCGTCAGGATGATGCGATGTGGCCGGCGCTGCACTAATGATCTGCGGCACTGAAGACAGAACATGGCGGGCGCGCTACCAAACATCCCCATGTTCTGTCTTCAGTGCCTGAACCGCCGCTCATTAGTGCAGCGCCGGGCGCATCACCTCATGCTGACCGTGTTCGCACTTCCTGTCAGGAGCGGGGCAATGGCTGTATTACACAACCGCAGCCCCGCTCTACAACAGCGGAGATCAGAGAAACCTCTCATCTCCGCCGCTATTCTCCTGAATGCTGCGATCACAGTGGACTGCAGCATTCAGGGGAAAATGAGAAGGGGAGATGCCCCTGGATCGTGTCACAGGGAATTCCTGTGACGCGATCGAGGCCATACCATATATGGGCAGACAGCCCAGGGTCTATTGAAGGACCCCAGGGCTGTCTTACCATATTTCCTGTTGTTAGGGCATACTTAGGTATGTCCTAACAACTGCCTGTGTACTATCCGTACACAGGCTAATGTACTGGCACATATCTGATATATGTCAGTACATTAAAGTTTAAAAATAAAGTAAAAACAAAGTAATGATAAATAAAAAAATACACATTCACCTTTTTTACAATAAACATTAAAATAAGTCTCAATACATAAAACATACACATAATCAGTATTGGCGTGGCCGTAATAACCTGCACAACATTTTTTTTGCATCATTTATGATGTGTACGCTGTAAAAAAAATAAAATAAAAACTGCTTTCTATCACTTATTGTGGGGCACGAAGTGCCATGATAAATGTAACCTCCATGTTCCTCACATTCAGGGCTCATTTACACAAGCGTGTTAGTCTATGGGGCCGTGCAGACAGGTGCGTGATTTTCACGCAGCATATGTCCGCTGCGTGAAACGCACGACATGTCCTATATTTGTGCGCTGTTCGCGCATCACGCACCCATTGAAGTCAATGGGTGAGTGAAAATCACACGCACCACACGGAAGCACTTCCGTGCGAACTGCGTGATTCGCGCTACAGCACTGTAAAGGATAAATGAAAACAGAAAAGCACTACGTGCTTTTCTGTTTACAAACATCCAAACAGAGTGTCATAATGATGGCGGCTGCGCGAAAATCACGCAGCCGCGCATCATACGCTGATGACACACGGAGCTGTTAAGTGCCTTTTGTGCACGCAAAACGCCACAATTTTTGAGTGCGCAAAACGCACACTCGTGTAAACCCGGCCTAATAGTAATTAACCCCATCATGTACCTCACACATTAACCCATTATGACTGAGAAATATGATGGGATTAATTACTATTAATGTGAGGCACATTCAAAATTCAGCATCACACCTCGCGCCTCACATTAGAAAACGAAATAACTTTTTTTTTTATATTACTGTTCACACAGTAAACGAAGTATCGGTATCGAAGTCCAAATTTTGGTATCGTGACATCCCTACACTGTGGGTCGCGTCCCCCTGGGGGTTCGTGTGAAGACCTCCGGGGGGTCGCAAGTCACTCACAGAGGTCCCGGTTCCATTCAATCCTGGAGCAAGGAGCTGACATCTCCTTGCTCCAGCATTCCCTGTGCCCTGAGCGGCTCGACACAGGCTGGCGGGATGTAGCGACATCATCACGCCTGCCTGCGCTGAGTCACTCATAGCACACACCGGAGGAGGCGAAGGATCCTCCACCCGACGTGGGAACGGGGATAGGTAAGTAACTATGCTATTTTTCTATTATGCACATATTGGGGCATTATACTGTATGGGGGCTGATAAGATGGGGGGCATTATAATGTATGGGGAGCATTATACGGTATGGGGCTGTTATGGGGGGGCATTATACGTTATGGGGCATTATACTGTGTGGGGGCATTATACTAAGTGGGCTGTTGGGCAAGGCGTCTGGGCATAGGCAAGAGCAGGGGTCTGATGATGATGGTGGTGTTGGGGAGTGGTAGGGGGGCCCAAGCTGAATTCTTGCACCCGGGCCCATGAGCCTTTAGCTACGCCCCTGGCTGTGGACATAGTGTTTCTGGACTTTGCAAAGACATTTGACACTGTCCCTCATAGACGTCTAATGGGTAAATTAAGAACTATAGGTTTAGAAAGTATAATTTGTAATTGGATTGAGAATTGGCCCAAGGACCGTATCCAGAGATTTGTGGTAAATGATTCCTACTCTGAATGGTCCCCGGTTATGAGTGGTGTACCCCAGGGTTCAGTGCTGGGCCCACTATTATTCAACTTATTTATTAATGATATAGAGGATGGGGTTAATAGCACTATTTCTATTTTTGCAGATGACACCAAGCTATGCAATATAGTTCAGACTATGGAAGATGTTTGTGAATTGCAAGCGGATTTAAACAAACAGAGTGTTTGGGAATCCACTTGGCAAATTAAGTATAATGTAGATAAATGTAAAGTTATGCATCTGGGTACCAACAACCTGCATGCATTATATGTCCTAGGGGGAGCTACACTGGGGGAGTCACTTGTTGAGAAGGATTTGGGTGTACTTGTAAATCATAAACTAAATAACAGCATGCAATGTCAATCAGCTGCTTCAAAAGCCAGCAAGATATTGTCGTGTATTAAAAGAGGCATGGACTCGTGGGACAGGGATGTAATATTATCACTTTACAAAGCATTAGTGAGGCCTCATCCAGAATATGCAGTTCAGTTCTGGGCTCCAGTTCATAGAAAGAATGCCCTGGAGTTAGAAAAAAATACAAATAAGAGCAACGAAGCTAATTAGGGGCATGGAGAATTTAAGTTATGAGGAAAGATTAAAAGAACTAAACCTATTTAGTCTTGAAAAAATAGGACTAAGGGGGACATGATTAATTTATATAAATATATTAATGGCACATACAAAAAATATGGTGAAATCCTGTTCCATGTAAATCCCCCTCAAAAAACAAGGGGGCCCTCCCTCCGTCTGGAGAAAAAAAGGTTCAACCTGCAGAGACGACCAGCCTTCTTTACTGTGAGAACTGTGAATCTATGGAATAGCCTACCGCAGGAGCTGGTCACAGCAGGGACAGTAGATGGCTTTAAAAAAGGCTTAGATAATTTCCTGGAACAAAAAAATATTAGTTCCTATGTGTAGAAATTTTTACCTTCCCTTTTCCCATCCCTTGGTTGAACTTGATGGACATGTGTCTTTTTTCAACCGTACTAACTATGTAACTACTATGTAACTATGTAACTCTTTAAAATGGCCTACTAAAGCCAATAATTTCTATAGATACTAGGCTAACCAGGTAGGTAAGACTAGATAAGGGTGCCAATATATTTGTTTAAATTGTAATGAAACTACGCCAAATATCTAGTAAAAACACATAAGTTCTGTCCCTACCTGGACTAAATAGCAAAGTGTGCATTCACACCGAGTAAAGATCTGATACCTAGCAGCAAAGTGTGTGTGAACACTGAGTAATAAAAACACAGCACCTGCGACACAGTGTGCATTCACACTGAAATGAGCCACAGCACAGAAATTCCCTGTGCATTAACACCCATGACAAACAGTGCAGCACCTCAAGCAGTATTGTGCATTTACACTAGAAAGGGACTGTATATTTAAACAAACGTGTGCATTCACACTAAATGAATATGATATACAAAGTGTGCATTTACACCAACTAAATAGGGTATATTAAGTGTGCATTCACACTAGTCAGCAATATCTACAACGCAGAGTACTTTATCGCTGAGATGAGCATCAGCACATGCAGGTAGTGCGCATTCACACTCCTCAATTCAGCGTAACACCTATATTGATAGTGTGCATTCACACCAGATAAATATTGTCCACCTGATAACAAGTGTGCATTCACACTGAACAAAGATTGAACGCCTCAGTATCTATAGAAATTATTGGCTTTAGTAGCCCATTTTAAAGAGTTCATAAAAATATAAATATTTTTTAAGCGTTCTTGTCCAGGCGATACCTTCTACTAGGTTTTAACCCCTTCCCTCTTTAGCCACTTTTGACCTTCCTGACAGAGCCTCATTTTTCAAATCTGACATGTGTCACTTTATGTGGTAATAACTCCGGAATGCTTTCACCTATCCAAGCGATTCTGAGATTGTTTTCTCGTGACACATTGGACTTTATGTTACTGGCAAAATTTGCTCGATATGTTCAGTATTTAATTGTGAAAAACACCAAAATTTAGCGAAAAATTGCAAAAATTAGCATTTTTCTCAATTTAAATGTATCTGCTTGTAAGACAGGCAGTTATAATACACAAAATTGTTGCTAATTAACATCCCCCATATGTCTACTTTAGATTGGCATCGTTTTTTGAACATCCTTTTATTTTTCTATGACCTCACAAGGCTTAGAACTTTAGCAGCAATTTCTCACATTTTCAAGAAAATTTCAAAAGGCTATTTTTACAGGGGCCAGTTCAGTTGTGAAGTGGTTTTGAGGGCCTTATATATTAGAAACCCCAAAAAAGTCACCCCATTTTAAAAACTTCACCCCTCAAAGTATTCAAAACAGCATTTAGAAAATGTCTTAACCCTTTAAACATTTCACAGGAATTAAAGCAAAGTAGAGGTGAAATTTACAAATTTCATATTTTTCTGCAGAAATACATTTTTAATACAATTTTTTTTATAACACAGAAGGTTTTACCAGAGAAATGCAACTCAATATTTGTTGCCCAGTTTTTGCAGTTTTAGGAAATATCCCACATGTGGCCGTAGCGTGCTACTGGACTGAAACACCGGCCTCAGAAGCAAAGGAGCACCTAGTGGATTTTGGGGCCTTATTTTTGTTAGAATATATTTTAGGCACCATGTCAGGTTTGAAGGGCTCTTGCGGTGCCAAAACAGTCAAAATCCCCCAAAAGTGACCCCATCTGGGAAACTAGACACCTCAAGGAAATTATCTAGGGGTGTAGTAAGCATTTTCACCGCACAGGTTTTTTACAGAAATTATTGGAAGTAGGCCGTGAAAATTAAAATCAACATTTCTTCAAAGAAAATGTAGGTTTAGCGATTTTTTTTCTCATTTCCACAAGGACTAAAGGAGAAAAAGCACCGCAAAATTTGTAAAGCAATTTCTCCCGAGTAAAACAATACCTCACATGTGGTAATAAACGGTTGTTTGGAGACACGGCGTGGCTGAGAAGGGAAAGAGCGCCATTTGGCTTTTGGAGTTCACATTTAGCAGGAATGGTTTGCGGAGGCCATGTCACATTTACAAAGCCCCTGAGGGGACAAAACAGTGAAAACCCCAAACAAGTGACCCCATTTTGGAAACTATACCCCTTGAGGAAATTATCTAGGGGTATAGTGAGCATTTTGACCCCACAGGTTTTTTGCAGAAATTTTTGCAAGTAGGCTGTGAAAATGAAAATCTACATTTTTTCAAATAAAATGTAGGTTTAGCTAATTTTTTTTCATTTCCACAAGGACTAAAGGAGAAAAATCACCATAAAATTTGTAAAGAAATTTCTCCCGAGTAAAACAGTACCCCACATGTGGTAATAAACGGCTGTTTGGACACACGGCGAGGCTGAGAAGGGAAAGAGCGCCATTTGGCTTTTGGAACTCAAATTTAGCAGGAATGGTTTGCGGAGGCCATGTTACATTTACAAAGCCCCTGAGGGGACAAAACAGTGGAAACCCCCCACAAGTGACCCCATTTTGGAAACAACACCCATTGAGGAAATTATCTAGGGGTATAGTGAGCGATTTGACACCACAGTTTTTTTGCAGAAATTATTGGAAGTAGGCCCTGAAAATAATAATCTACATTTTTTCAAAGAAAATGTAGGTTTAGCTAATTTTTTCTCATTTCCAGAAGGACTAAAGGAGAAAAAGCACCACAAAATTTGTAAAGCAATTTCTCCCGAGTAAAACAATACCCCACATGTGGTAATAAACGGCTGTTTGGACACACGGCAGGGCTTAGAAGGGAAAGAGCACTATTTGACTTTTTGAGATCACATTTAGCAGGAATGATTTGCGGAGGCCAGGTCACATTTGCAAAGCCCCTGAGGGGACAAAACAATGAAAACGCCCAAAAAGGGACTCCATTTAGGAAACTACACCTCTTGAAGAATGCATCTAGGGGTGTAGTGAGCATTTTGACCCCACAGATGTTTCATAGAATTTATTAGAATTAGGCAGTGAAAATAAAAACAGTCCTTTTTCTTCAATAAGACGTAGCTTTAGCGCAAATTTTTTCATTTTCTCAACAAATAAAGGAAAAAAAGAACCCAACATTTGTAAAGCTATTTCTCCCGAGTACGGCAATACCCCATATGTGGTCATAAACTGCTGTTTGGGCAAACGGCAGGGCTCAGAAGGGAAGGACCGCCATTTGGAGTGCAGATGTTGCTGGATTGGTTTCTGGGCACCTGTGGGCCCAAAACAGTGGAAACCCCCCAGAAGTGACCCCATTTTGTAAACTACACCCCTCAATGCATTTACCAAGGGGTGTAGTAAGCATTTTAACCCTGCAGGTGTTTTGTAGAAATTAGTGTGCGCTCAATGTTGCAGAGTGAAAATGGGATTTTTTTCCATAGATATGCCAATATGTGGTGCCCGGCTTGTGCCACCATAACAAGACAGCTCTCTAATTATTATGCGGTGTTTCCCGGTTTTAGAAACACCCTACATGTGGCCCTAATCTTTTGTCTGGACATATGACAGGGCTCAGAAGTGAAGAGTACCATGCGGAGTGGAGGCCTAATTTGGCGATTTACAAAGTATTGGTTCACAACTGCAGAGGCTCAGATGTGAAATAATAAAAAGAAACCCCTGATAAGTGACCCCATTATGGAACTGCACCCCTCAAGGCATTTATTAAGGGGTGTAGTGAGCATTTTCACCCCACAGGTCTTTTCCATAAATGAATGCGCTGCGGATGGTGCAAATTAAAAATTTATATTTTTCCCTAGATATGCCATTCAGTGGCAAATATGTCATGCCCAGCTTATGACGCTGGAGACACACACCACAAAAATTGTTAAAAGGGTTCTCACGGGTATGACGGTGCCATATATGTTGAAGGAAACTGCTGTTTGGGCACGCTGTAGGGTTCAGGGCCGAGGGAGCACCATTTGGCTTTTGGAGAGCGGATTTTGCTTGGTACTATATTTGTTTGAGTATTGCTGGTGTTTTATAATGTGGGGGTACATGTAAGCGGGGCGGAGTATATAAGGGGCATAGTCAGGTGGTATAAAAAAATAAAAATAATCCATAGATGTGTGTTACGCTGTGAAGCAATCCTTTCTGCACAGGCCGGTGTCGCACTGATAAATGGTGTCATTTCTTATCCCCCTTTTGGTCCACACTCCGCGCCTTTGTAGTTTGGGGAATTTTGCTGGGAAAGTATTATCCTGGTATAATACGGGCACCGTCGCTTCCATCGGATATGATTGGGCCCTCCCTTCCTGGTTCCCTAATTTTAGGTCCTTGATAAATCGCCTCTTGAAACAGAAGAAATGTTCTCCTCGGGCACAACTGCATATTTTTTTATTTCCTGACTTATTGGAGCCATAACTAATTTTATTTTTCATAGACGTAGCGGTATGAGGGCTGGTTTGTTGCGGGACGAGCTGTAGTTATTATTGGTACCATTTTGGGGTACATGTGACTTTTTGATCACCTTTTATCCTATTTTTTGGGATGCCAGGTAAACCAAAAAACGCAATTCTGGCACAGCTTTTTTTGTTTTTTTTTATACAGAGTTCACCACGCATTATAAACTACATGTTACCTTTATTCTGCGGGTCAGTACGATTCCGGCGATACCTCATTTATAGAACTTTTTTATGTTTTACAACTTTTTGCACAATAAAATTACTTTTGTAAAAAGAATGTATTTTTTCTGTCGCCAAGTTGTGAGAACCATAACGTTTTAATTTTTTTGTCGACGGAGTTGTATGAGGGCTTGTTTTTTGCGGGACGAGCTATAGTTTTTATAGGTACCATTTTTGGATACGTGCGACTTTTTGATCACTTTTTATTGTAATATTTGTAGGGCAAAGTGACTAAAAAACAGAAACTCTGGTAACGTTTTTTACGGGTTTTTTTTACGCTGTTCACCGCGTGCAATAAATAATATAATATTTTGATACCTCCGGTCGTTACGGTCGTGGCGATACCAAATACATATGGTTTATTATTATTTTTCAATAATAAAGGACTTGATAAGAGTAAAAGGGGGATTGTGTGTTATTTGATTACTTGAAACTTTTATTGTTTTCAAACTTTTATTTTTTGCACTTTTTTTTACACTTTTTTATACTTTTTTTACACTTTTTCTCAAGTCCCACTAGGGGACTTGAAGGTCCAACGGTCAGATTTTTTTTTTTCTAATACATTGCACTACCTATGTAGTGCAATGTATTAGATCTGTCAGTCATTCACTGACAGCAAGCCGTTTAGGCTTCGCCTCCCGGCGGGGCCTAAATCGGCTTCCGTAATGGCAGAGCAGGAGACCATTGTGTCTCCTGTTGCCATAACAGCAGTCGCCAGTCC
Organism: Rhinoderma darwinii; assembly: GCF_050947455.1. Lineage (NCBI taxonomy): Eukaryota > Metazoa > Chordata > Amphibia > Anura > Rhinodermatidae > Rhinoderma > Rhinoderma darwinii. Next base: position 283,867,961 of record NC_134689.1, on the reverse strand, counting down.
CGATTGCCTGTCAGGGCTGGCGATCTGCTTGTAACCGCTACGATGCAGCAATCGCTTTCGATTGCTGAATCGAAGGGGTTAATGGCAGGGATCGGAGCTAGCTCCGGTTCCTGCCGTTACAGGTGGATGTCAGCTGTACAGTACAGCTGACTTCCACCGCTGATGACGCCGGATCAGCTCCTGACCCGGCGCCATCTTGCCGGCAGCTACGGAAGCCGATCAGGCTCCGCCGCCGGGCGGATCTTGACCGGCTTCGGTGCTAGGCAGACCGGGAGGCCAGTATTAGGCCTCCGGTTGCCATTGCAGCCACCGGAACCCCGGCAATTTCATTACTGGGGTTCCGATGAGCTGCAAACACCTTAAGTGCAGCGATCGCGTTTGAGCGCTGCACTTAAGGGGTTAATGGCGGGGATCGAAGCTAATTTCGGTCCCCGCCGTTACAGTCGGATGTCAGCTGTAAGATACAGCTGAGATCCGGTGATGATGGGACCGGCTCAGCTTCTGAGCCGGTGCCAAACGTTTGACGTACATGTACGGCAAGATGCGGGAAGTCAGTACTTTCCATGACGTACATGTACGTCAAATGTCGGGAAGGGGTTAAAGGAAACCTCAAATGAAAGACTTTAACCCCTGCCCGCTGTGGCCACTTTTGACCTTCCTGACAGAGCCTTATTTTTCAAATCTGACATCTGTCACTTTATGTGGTAATAACTTTGGAATGCTTTTACCTAGCCAGGCGATTCTGAAATTGTTTTCAAATGACATATTGGACTTTATGTTAGTGAAAAAAATGTAGTTGATAAATTCAATATTTATTTGCGAGAAACACCAAAATTTAGAGAAAATTTGCAAAAATTAGCATTTTTCTAAATTTAAATGTATCTGCTTGTAAAACCGATAGTAATACCACACAAAATAGTTACTAGTTAACATTTCCCACATGTCTACTTTATGTTTGCATCGTTTTTTACGCGTCTTTATTTTTCTAGGACGTTACAAGGCTTAGAACTTTAGCAGCAATTTCTCACATTTTCAAGAAAATTTCAAAAGGCTATTTTTTCATGGACCAGTTCAGTTCTGATGTGGTTTTGAGGGCCCTATATATTAGAAATCCCCCATAAATCACCCCATTTTAAAAACTGCACCCCTCAAAGTATTCAAAACAGCATTTAGAAAGTTTCTTAACCCTTTAGGCGATTCACAAGAATTAAAGCAATGTATAGGCGAAATAATGTTTTTTTGCAGAAATTCATTTTTAATTCATTTTTTTCTGTAACACAGAAGGTTTTACAAAAGAAACACAACTAAATATTTATTGCCAAATTCTGCAATTTTTATAAATATCCCACATGTTGCCCTAGTGTACGAATGGACTGAAACACTGGCCTCAGAAGCAAAGGAGCGGATTTGCTACAAACCACTAAGTTGCAGCGATCACTTTCGATCACTGCATCTAAGGGGTTAATGGCAGGGATCGGAGCTCGCACCATTTCCTGCCATTACAGCGAGGTGTTCGCTGTAACATACAGTGGACAACCCCTGTTGATGACGCCGGCTCAGCTTCTCAGCTTCTTAGCTTCTTGTCGTTGGTACCGGAAGATTTTTAGGCCCCACCTCCGAGTGGGGCATAGGAGGCTTCCATTGCTGGCAGACCGGGAGGCCAGTATCAGGCCTCTGGTTGTCATTGCAGCCACCGGCAACCCAGCGATCACATTGCTGGGGTGCCAGTGGCTAAAAACCCCTCAGATGCTGCAATCTCTATTGTACACAGCATCTGAGGGGTTAATTGTAACCTACAGCTGCTACCCGGCGGTGATGGTGGGGGCTCAGCTCCTGAGCCCGCACTATCACTGCGACATAATGGTACTGCGCTTTGCGGGAACCCCTGCCGGACAGCACCGTATTTATATGGCGGATGTCGGGAAGGCACGTTCTTCTGGCCCATACCCCTTCCAGTGCACCAAGTACTGGAGAGTACCCCTGACCCTTCTGGAATCCACAATCCTTTGAACATCAAATTCCATTTCTCCTTCTTCCTGAACAGGAGGAGGAGGTTTCTTGAGTGGATTAGATGGTGGTACAAATTTTTTAAGGAGAGATTTGGGGAAAAACATCATGAATTTTAAACGATGGAGGAAGAGCCAGGTTGAAAGACGCAGGGTTAATAACTTCAACAATTTCATACGGACCAATAAACCTAGGAACAAACTTTCGAGACTGTACATTTAGTCGCAGATTCTTAGTAGAAAGCCACACCTTTTGACCCACACTAAACACAGGACCCACCGTACATCTTTTGTCAGCATTTTTCTTTTGAATGACTTGGGAGTTTTTCAGGTTCGATTGAACCTGGGTCCAAACTGTGCACAGTTTATTTGATTCAACTTCCACTTCAGGTTTATCACTAGAAGAGGTGGAAAATGAACCAAAACGAGGATAAAAACCATATGGTGGTGACTATTTATAGCAAACTCCGCTAAAGGAAGATATGAGACCCAGTCAGCCTGGTTATCCACAATATAGCACCTAAGATTTGCACCTAGCATTCCAAGGTTTGATTAAAGCGCTCGGTTTAACCATTAGTCTCAGGATGAAAAGCAGAAGAGAAAGATAACTGTACACCAAGTTTCTTACAGAAAGGTCTCCAGAAATTAGCCAGAAATTGTACACCTCTATCAGAGACAATATTTTCCGGAATTCCATGCAGACGAACCAAAGGATCAATAAATAATTTAGACAGAGTTTTGGAATCAGGGAGTTGAAGCAAAGGAATGAAATGACAAATTTTACTGAAACGGTCCACCACAACCCAAATGACAGTTTTCCCTTCAGAGGGAGGCAAATCAGTAATAAAATCCATAGACAGATGAGACCAAGGTTTCTGTGAAACAGACAATGAATGTAGTTCACCCATTTGAGGAATCTTAGCGTGAGCGCAGACATCACAATCAGAGACATAGGAACTAACATCACGAGATAAGGACGGCCACCAGTATAGCCGTGAGATAAATTTAGAACCAGTTATCCCTGGATGGCCACGCAAAACAGAATAATGTAACTCATTGAGCGAACGAAATCTGAACTGAGGAGGTACAAACAATCTCCCAGCAGGAATGGTTTGCGGAGCGTGGTTGCTTACATTTTTTAATCTCAGTTGCAAGATCAGGCGATATTGTTTTTATGGTTAGTCAGTATAGTAATTTGATGTTAAGCCCCCTCTAGAAAGTGGCGCCACTTTTCAAACACCCAATTAATAGCCAGAAGCTCACAATTACCTATATCATAATTCTTCTCAAAGGCAGAAAATTTGCGAGAAAAAAAGCACAAGGATGCAAATTAGTCAATACAGAATATCCTGGAGACAACACAGCCACCACACCTATTTCTGAGGCATGAAGCCCAACAATAAAGGGGCTGGAAATGTCAGGTTGAACAAGTACAGGTGCTTCCATAAAACACAGTTTCAAGGTTTCAAAGGCGCAGACCGCACTAGGTTTCCAATTTACAAGGTCAGAACCTTCTTTTGTAAGATCCGTCAAATGTTTGGCAAATGATGAATAAATTTTTGGTAATAATTAGCAAAACCCAAGAACCTCTACAGAACTTTTAGTGAAATGGGTTTAACCCAATCAAAAATTGCCTGAACCTTAGCAGAGTCCATACGAAAATCATGAGGAGACAGAACATACCACAAAAAATGTATTTCTTGTACTCCAAAAATAAACTTTTCAAATTTCGCGTAAATAATATTTTCCCTCAGTACTTGAAGGACGGGCTTGTGAATATGTAATGGAATCACTAGTTGAACAATTCCCGAAGTGCAAATTTATGGAATTGCTCTGTAAGCATAGGCAGTTAGAGACTGTCTGGATTAAGCGTGCAAATAATCCGCTACCTCAAATCCGTCACTACTCTGATCAGCAGAGTCTAAGGCTACTCTATGGTCTTCACCAGAGCCCACCGCAAGGCAGGTTGGATTTGGATGCATAGAACCCTGGTTGTATTAACAGAATACGGTGTTGGACAGGAGGTGCAATGCAGGCGATACCAAAACGGATAACAAGACAGCCAGAGGGTAAACAGCAAACAGAGATCACAAGCAGGAGAGACTGTAAATCCAAATCACAAAACAGAAGATTAGCAGGAGTTGCAGAGGTCAAAACCAGCCAAGAGAAGAATGTCCAAGTCAGTAAGCAAAAGGCTTAATGCAAAGACAAAGCCGAGCTCCAGTTCCAAGAATCCAAATAGTCAGGTAATACAGGGTATAATCAGGAGCTTGATCGGATACTTGCATACACCAAGAAATTCACAAATGAAGCAACTGACCAGACTTAAATACTCCACCCTAGAATCTGACAGGATGCAAACAGAGAAATGAAATTGGTTCTGCAACTACAACCAAAACAGCCCAGAAGCTAGACTAGTAGTCATGACAACCTTGAAGAAACAGACGTTTCTTAACAATATACTTACCGCTCCCTGATCCTGGTTCTACTCTTTTCTCTTCTCTTCTGGGCACACGACGTCATGGTGCTGGCCAGAGTCAAGACTTTAATAGTGCTGACTGAAGGGATAAAATGTGGCAGGTGGGCCTGTTTGTGTCCTGATGGCCTGTAATATAGCCATAAATCCAGGTTTGTCCATGGATCTAATGACCTAAACTTAAGGCATTATAGATCCCTATGATGCTGTTAGTTCAGGTCATTAGATTTGTGGACATAAAACGGGTGCAAAGAAGAACCTCAGTGGGAAAGCCTGCTTGTTTCTAATTATGCCTATGAAACAACATAATACTGAAGCAGGGCTACAGTTTATCATGTGTCAACAGTGGCATAGCTACCAAAGAGGCAGGGTCAGAGGCATACTTAGAAAGAGCTGGGCCGCAGTAATAAACAAAACTTACGTGAAAACTACCAACATGACCTGACAAATGATCAGATCATGCTGGGACAAAGGTACCACCCACACTATCAGCCATATAAGTAGAACATGTAGGATGGGCGTTTGATTCCTAAGATGCTGTTAGTTCGGGGTCATTAACCCTACAGTCAGGCAGGGATTTTTCAGACATAACGCATTTCAGCGTACATATTATGACTACGTATATACACCGTTTAGTGATAATATTAAATGCACATGCCTAATATTAGGAATATTGAAAGCGATGTTTGTTTTATATTTAATATTTAGTATGTTTAATATTTAGTTTGTGTATATTGTGCCTTATAGAGTATGAAGGGAAGGAGGCGATTTGGAACTCTGTGCCAGTAATGATGACTGCAACATCTATAAAGATATATTATGAAATAGCACAAAATTCTAGACTTTGAAATTATGTATAAAATTGGATATGCCTTTTAACATGTTTCAGTGTACATTGTAAGTGGTTTTGTAATTGTTTTTCTGTTGTCATTGTATTGTCTCCGTGAAGTGAGAATAGTGCAAGATAGCCCCAAAACACATTATCTCATAGAGGGCTCATGAACACGACCGTTGTTTTCTTCAGTATCCTATCAGTTTTTTTGCAAATAGCATACTGAACCATTCATTTCTATGGGGACATGCACACATACCTTATTTTGTGGATCCCTGTGTCCGTTCCGCAAATTCCAGAATAGGTCCTATTCTTGTCTGTATTTGCAGTTCATCTCACCGATTCTAGTGTATGGGTCAGCAAAAAAAAATGGACAGCATGGAAGCCACTAGGATCCGTATTTTGCAGTCTGCAAAATGGCAACAGTTGTGTGCATGATCCCTAAGGCTAGTAAAGTATCTATGTGCATAATAATATTAGTAGCCTGAGAGTGATTTTTTCAATGAAGTTACAGCAAGCCTTGATGCATCCACCAATTCCTGATATTCTTGCAGTTTGCATCCATGGCATGGCCAAAGTAATTAATCAGTATAAATATAGCAATCTTGATCTTGACTTTAACTTGCTGCAACGTGATTTCTTATCACTTAAGTAATCGAAAACAGTTAAAAAGTCACGTTAAAGTTTTTTGCTTATGAATTGTTTACAAGTCCTCCTCCTTGTCCATAACAACAATATGGCCGTAATCTACACTTTTCCCCCATTGTACTTTTCATATATGTACTGTATAGTGTTGCCATGCCACGCCATATGACCAAGAGGAAGGACACACTAAGGGTCCTTTTACGCCAGCCAATATGGGCCATATAAAGGAGCACCAATCAACAAGACAGCTTGTTGAAAGGCGCTCATTTGCTCCATTTACAAGAAGCTATGATCAGTAATGTATGGGGACGTTACTACGATCGCTCGTACCTATGCACTTCCATCATGTTGGCAGCACATCTCCCTGTTTGATATCACACAATAAAAGCCATTTAAAGGCCATTAAAAAAGTTGAGTTAAAGTTTCTTGTCATTGTGTATTTAAGGCTTCATTCACATCTGCGCCAGGGTCCCGCTAGGGCTGTGTTCTGAGCCCTTACAGACACAAACGGAAACACTATTGATTCTGTCAAAACGACGGAACCCTTGCACAACTGAGACAAACGGAAACCATTGGGACCGAATCCGTCACCATTGAAATCAATGGTGATGGAAACGATGTCTGTCAGGGCTCCTTTCTAATGGAAAGTTCTGACTGTGCATCGGAACGGAGCCCTAGCGCAAATGTGAACAAAGCCTAATGCGTTAAAAGTCAAGATAAAAATGGCTACATCTGTATTGTTTAGCGTTCAGGTATTGGCAGATTATCAGGGATGCCTGTCACTTTAGGCCTTTTGAAGAGACCAGTAAATCTCTGAGTAGGAACAACACTGCCAAAAACAACGCCATTCCACTTATTTATATTAAAGCAGACAAAATGGAGAGGCAGGCAATATGGGTACATTTACAAAAGATATTACAGACAGTTTTCTGGAGATTATGATGTAGATATAGAGATATAAGATGAAAATGGAGATGTAATAACAACCAGCGCATAGGGCGGAGTGTGTGTGTATATGGATATTTAGAGATAAAAGTACAGCAGAATATAGACCTCGTCTCCACTATACATAAATATATACATAAATATATATATATATATATATATATATATATATATATATATATATACAAAGAGAAAGCAGCAGCACTCACCCGGAAATCAATGAACGGGTGCCCAGCAAAAACGTCCCGATCCTCGGACGAAATGTCAGATATAGCAAAAGAAGATATGCGGCACTCCAATGAAGAAAATGGTTTTCCGAGTGCTGCTGCTTGATTGATTTCCGAGTGCTGCTGCTTTCTCTTTGCATATTTGGATCCTATTAGCTTGCACCACGATTTTTTCAACTTCATTTAACGTTTTTTCTATGGAGCAGGTGAATATAGCTGTTGGGATGACTTCAGCCAATACCACTGTTTTTACTGAGGAGGATATTGTGAGAATTTTAAGTGGAGCGGAGGGTGATGTGTCATTTTTGAGTGTTCCTTCTATAACTGACATCAAGAGAAATCTGGAATTCGAATCAAAAAGATTGATCAACGTTGAACTACATCTACTTACACTCGGACAGTACTATAAGAACAACATGATCCCACGTGGGATGAGAATCCAACTTAAATCTACCATGCACATGCAACATGAAGAGTTTAGAAATAAACACGAACAACTTGCCAGCAAATATGCTTTGGAAACTATATTGTTGAATATGGACTTCCTACAGAGAGATTTGGGTGCTTTGAAGAAAAAGGTGCAGGAGCTGGAGAGTACCTTGAAAACGCTGATACAGGTGGAGGAATTCAATACCCACATGGATAAATTACGCACGACACTTAATAGAGTAAGGGTGGATATCGAAGAAACTAAGAAAAAGAAATGGTATCGTGATCAATTGGATTATCAATCAGGACGCGTCTACACGTGGGATAACTACTTGAATTATGCTGGAGGTGCCCCTAGACGCGACAGAAAAACACGGGATCCGTTTGCTAATAAAAGGGATGTACGCACTCAAGAATATTCCCAGAAAAATCTTCCAAGAATCACACAGGGTGATTTTTTAGATTCCAGTCCGGTGGAGAGTTCAAAAAGAAGAATACCAGAAGAGCAGGCCGCAGGAGAAACAGAGGGAAGAAGAACCCGTTTTCAGAAATTGGCACACCACAAGGGTCAGAAACCATTACAAGACAGCAGCAAAAGGACTCTGCCCAAATAGTGGTAAATATTTCTAGTTGTCAGTTATCTAACATGCAGTTGCAGTTACTGTCTAAAGGGCTTTCTTTTTGCCCTAACCAACATGTTGATTGGTTTCAGTTAGAATTGGATGTGTATAGATTCATTAGAGCTATTAAATTGAAGGTGTGGTTTGACACGCAGCCTAGAAATGGAGTGGTCCATGACACCATTCCTATGTTATCTCTAAATAAATTGGGATTATTTAATAAAAGTTTGTTTCAACCTCCTGTCACAGCACAAGCGATAGAGACTTTTAGAGAATTAGTTCAGAAAGACATTAATATGCTTAGGGTTCAGACACATGATCATGAGTTTAAACAACCTAACATGACCACATCTGATATCACAGCACTAGAGGATTTGATCCATAACCATGATCTTACGATAAAACCCGCCGATAAGGGCGGAGCAATCGTGGTTATGGATACGGTTATGTATATGAGGGAATGTAATAGACAATTATCAGACATCAATGTCTATAAGGTATTAAGAGGGGATCCCAGACAAGACAATACAAACAAAATTACATCACTTATCAATTCAGCATTAGAAGAAGGGACGATTGATCAATCTCTACATAAATTCCTCATTGTGGAATTTCCTGTTACTCCATATTTATACCTATTGCCAAAGATCCATAAAAGTTTGACTAATCCCCCGGGCCGCCCAATTGTGTCCGGTCGAGGTTCATTAATGAGTAATATATCCATCTTTGTAGATAAGGTATTGAGGGATTTTGCTATTAATTCTAAATCCTACATCAGGGACACTACCGATTTTTTGCAAAAATTAAAAACCATTGCTTTACCGGAGGGATCTATATTGGTCTCCTTCGATGTAACCTCTCTTTATACGTCAATCAGCCATTGTAATGGTCTTGATGCCGTGAGCCGTAAATTGATGGCTTCAGATTATGATGCCGCCTCATGCGAGTTCGTTATGTCTTTGGTGGAGCTCATTTTGACCTCCAACTATTTTTCATTTAATGACAGCTACTACATACAATTGAGAGGTACGGCCATGGGGTCCAACATGGCTCCGACCTATGCCAATATTTTTACGGACACCATGGAGGAGATGTCGATCTATGTATCCCACCACTTCTCACATGTGTTGAGGTGGTGGCGCTACATAGACGACATCTTCCTCATTTGGACAGATACTGTTACTACACTAAATGACTTTCACTTATTCCTTAATTCTATTGATGAGGATATCCAATTTACTATGACATATTCGATGGATAGCATCCAATTTTTGGATGTTACAGTACTGATTGACAACAATACACTAAAATCAAAAATGTATACGAAAGAAACGGATCGAAATACTTTATTAAGGTTTGACAGTTGTCACCCAAAAAATATGGTCAAATCCCTACCGTACAGTAAAATGATTAGGGCCAAACGTAACACTGATAAACAGGAAGACTTGGATGAATCATTAAGTATCATGACAAATAATTTTCTACAGAGAGGATATCCTAAATCATTGCTGCTATCTCATAAAAATAAGCTTTGTAATGTCACAAGGGATAGTCTAGTTCAATCTGCAAATTCCCTCACACAAAAGAAACAACAAAAAAAACGTATTCCTTTTATTTCAACTTACAATGAAACTAGTGGAGATCTTTCCAGGATTGTGAATAGACATTGGTCTATTATTAGCAACAGTTTTGGGCACATCGAGGAATTGAAAAATAATCCTCTAATGTCTTATCGACGTCCTCAAAATCTTCGTGACCGATTGGTTAAGACTAGGGTGTCAGCATACAAAAAAGGGTCACAATCCTTACTAAAGTCTTTAAAACCAGGGAATGTCCCGTGCCACAGATGTGTTAACTGCTCATTAATGTGTAAGGGCAACACTTTTACACATCCACTAACTGGTCATAAGTTTAACATCAGACATAATTTTACTTGTGACTCTGATTGGGTCATATATGTTCTATGGTGTCCCTGCGGCCTTTTATATGTGGGGGAGACCAGTTGTGCTTTTAAAACTCGTTTAAACAACCACCGTTTTTCGATTCGAAAAAAGAAACTTGATTTACCTGTAGCCAAACATTTCTCAGAACATGGACACAATGAAAGGGATCTTACATTTATGATCCTTGATCATATCCCGCCATTACAATATGGTGGTGATAGACATATGGCTTTACATAAGAATGAACTGAGATGGATATTCTCATTGAACTCGTTGAGACCATCTGGCCTCAATGTAGAATTCAGTGTAGATAGGATTACCATGTGATGCTTTTGCTTCTCCGCTTTATTTTTGAGGTTCTCTAATGCTCTCCTTTTTATGACAATTTATGACACATTGGTAATTTTTATCTATATGTTTATTTCTATCAGCACTAAATTTTACTTTTTATACTTATATTTTGTTTTCTTTCTTTCAGATCCAAACACCAATCTTAACAGAACTTCGGGATCTTTCATATCTATATCTGATACTAATGACCTTGTTTGACAGACATTACACATTGCTATATTACGAGTTTTTTGTCCTATGAACACATTAAATAAAATACCTTTTTACATGAAGTTTATTTCTAGTCTCCTTTTTGGTGATAAGTGACAGGGAGATATTGTGCTATTATTTATATTTACATTATGCTGCTAAAAGAGGTACTATTGGTCCGTTACACGAGTGTGGTTGACGGAATATCCTGTGCACATGAAGATGATGCCAGTGGATTCTGGAAACCTTGGGAGTGCGATCGTTCTGAAAACGCAATAGTGAGCAGAGATCCACATACCCACGTGTGGATCAACAACAATACCCTCTTATTACAATGACGAAAGTCCGTTATACTTAATCGCTATTTTTCCTTTTCTAAGTTATCTCCGTCACTCATCAACAGGAGCCCTTAATAGTATATATGTTTTTTTCCATGTGTTGGACTATCTAACTCGTTGTAGCTTTGTTACTCCGTTATTATGATATAAGAATTTGCGATATTGCCACCTGACGTGGTAGCAACGAAGTGCGGCAGATCCATGTCAGTTGCTTGGCAACTGAGGACGCCACCATCTACATGATCCAGATGGTGGAACGCACAGTGTCGTCAACATGCGCCGTGTGCTCCTTGTTGCCCAGCAACGATATACTTCCGCTGTTTTTAGACAGTCGCACTACTCCATGATTACAACGTGGTGCGCAGCTGAACATCACTATGGATTTCAATGACCTGACATGGTAAACGAAGTCCTGAAGTTCTGATTGGTGAACGGATCTGTGATGCTTTATTTTGACACAGCTGAGGCTTATATGATTATGTCCTAATCACTTGTTTTTAACCTTTTCCGTATAATGTATTGTAGTTCACAATTATTGTTGATGCACATTAGCACTTTATGTATCATATTTATGTTTATTGATACCTTAAATTATCTGTTGATAATGATTTTGACACCAAGCACTTTATTCGTTTTTTAATGAGATCAATTATGTAAAGTGATCTCAGCCCTATATATGCTTGCAATGCTAGATGTGTCACTATGCTTGATAAAGATCCTATTGTAGGATTGAAACGTTGCTTTTGTATTGGAATTGAATAAACCACCGTTTTCTTCATTGGAGTGCCGCATATCTTCTTTTGCTATATATATATATATATATATATATATATATATATATATATACCGTATATGTCGGCGTATAAGACGACTGGGCGTATAAGACGACCCCCAACTTTTAGGCCTCATTTACACGAACGTAATATACGCGCGTGCGACGCGCGTGCTTTGCACGCATGTCGTACGCACCTATATTAGTCAATGGGGCAGTTTAGACGATGCGTGAATTGCGCTCAGCGCGTGTGCGCAGAAAAAAACTCACGACATGTTCTATAATCGTGCGTTTTTCGCGCACTCACGCACCCATTGAAGTCAATGGGTGCGTGAAAACAACGCATGCCGCACGGAAGCACTTCCGTGCGAACTGCGTGATTCGCGCAAGAGCTGTCAAACTCCTGAATGTAAACAGAAAAGCACCACGTGCTTTTCTGTTTACAAACATCCAAACGGAGTGTCAAATTCGAGATGAGCGCACCGAACTTCACCGGGTTCGGCCAAACTCGTTTTGACCGAAACCGGTAAAAAATGTTCGGGTACGCGACGTCAGGAGACAGTCACTGTCCACGGTGCTGAAAGCGTTAAACTGGTTCAGCACCATGGACAGTGACTTCCGCTCCGAAAATCCATGAACCTGTAAAAAAAAAAAGACGTTCTGACTTACCGATAACTCCGGTCCGACCTCCCGGGATGACAGTTAAGTCCAAGTGACAGCTGCAGCCAATCTCAGGCCAAGCACAGGCTGCAGCCAATCACAGGCCAAGCACAGGCTGCAGCCAATCACAGGCTGCAGCGGTCTCATGGACTGCGGCGTCATCCTGGGAGGTGGGGCCGGATGACAAGAGTGGGACGCGTCACCAAGGCAACGGCCGGGAGCCCGGACTGGGGGAAGCAGGAAGTTCTTGGTAAGTATGAAAGTCTTTTTTTATTCACAGGTTGGTGTATATTGTGTTCGGCATTCACTGTCGAGGGTGCTGAAAGAGTTACTGCCGATCAGTTAGCTCTTTCAGCACCTTGGACAGTGACGGGCGTCGACTAGCCTCATCTCTATGATGGCGGCTGCGCGAAAATCACGCAGCCGCGCATCATACACGGATGACACACGGAGCTGCCAAGTGCCTTTTGCGCGCGCAAAACGCAGCGTTTTTTGCGCGCGCAAAACGCACACGCTCGTGTAAATCAGGCCTTACCCTTAAAATATAGAATTTAAGATATACTCACCATTTCGTGCAGGAGCGCTTCACTATGGCCATCGGCGGCAGGACCCAGGACTCTCTGTCTCTTTGAACTCGCGCATGCGCAGATAGGCTGCTTCATCGCGTGAGATCTGAGAGGCAGGGAATGAGAGGAAAGGGCGGGCCAGAGGATCTTACAGAGATGTTCCCTGGCGGCTAATACCGGCTTCCCTCAGATCCGTGGCGGATTCCGTGCATCCCGGGAGCCTGTGTACCGGACTGCAGGCTCACAAGGTAACACACAACCTGTGTGTAGACAATATGTAGACTAGGGATGTCACGATACCAGAATTTGGACTTCGATACCGATACTTCGTTTACTTTCGTTTAATTTCGATACTTTTGCCAAAGGTAATAAAAAAAAAATTCTTCCGTTTTCTGATGTGAGGCGCGACGTGTGATGAATTTTGAACGCGCCTCACATTAATAGTAATTAATCCCATCATGTTTCTCAGTCATATTGGGTTAATGTGCGAGGTACATGACGGGGTTAATTACTATTAATGTGAGGAACATGGAGGGTAAATTCATCGCACCTCGCGCCTCACATTAATAAGTGAATGAAAGCCGTGTTTATTTCATTTCTTTACAGCGTACACATCATAAATGATGCAAAAACATTGTTGTCCGCGCCATTACTGAATGTGTGTATTTTATGTATTGAGACTTATTTTAATGTTTATTGTAAAAAAGGTGAAGGTGTATTTTTTTTAAAATTTAACAATACTTTGTTTTTACTTTATTTTTAAACTTTAATGTACTGACATATATCAGATATGTGCCAGTACATTAACCTGTGGACGGATAATACACAGGCAGTTGTTAGGACATACTTGGGTATGTCCTAACAACATGAAATATGGTAAGACAGCCCTGGGGTCCGTCAATAGACCCTGGGCTGTCTGCCCATATATGGTATGGCCCTCGATCGCGTCACAGGAATTCCCTGTGACGCGATCCAGGGGCATCCCCCCTTCTCACTTTCCCCTGAATGCTGCAGTCAGCTGTGATCGCAGCATTCAGGGGAATAACGGCGGAGATGAGCGGTTTCTCTGATCTCCGCCGTTATAGAGCGGGGCTGCGGCTGTGTAATACAGCCATTGCCCCGCTCCTGACAGGAAGTGCGCGCGCGGTCAGCATGAGGTGATGCGGCCGGCGCTGCACTAATGAGCGGCAGTTCAGGCACTGAAGACAGAACATGGGGGTGTTTTGTAGCGCGCCCGCCATGTTCTGTCTCCAGTGCCGCCGCTCATTAGTGCAGCGCTGGCCGCATTGCATCATCCTGACCCCGCGAACTTATCATGACTCAGGAGCGGGGCTGTGGCTGAATTACACAGCCGCGCTCCCATACATTCATGTGTTACTATACTGAGCTGTGCGGCTGCAACGTGCATCCCTAATGTAGACAATATCCGGCATATAAGATGACCCCACACTTTTGACATTTTTTTAAGGGTGTAAAAAGTCGTCTTGTACGCCGATATATACGGTATATATATATATATATATATATATATATATATATATATATATATAAAGTTTATATATATCTATTTCCACGCATATTGTATATATAAAATGTGTATATATACATATATAAAATATCTTAGCGATATATGTCTATTTTATGTACAGTATAAACATATCAATGTTCAAGACTTCATGAGGGGGCCATATACAGATATGTCCTCCCTTACATTTTCTTAAATCTGACATCTGACATAATTGTGCAAGATTTTCCATCAGCAGTCCCTCGTCCTCGCCCTTAATGTATACGTCACAGCCATTCAGTGATAAACCTATACATTAATTTTATACTTTTTTTTGTACATGGGAGTCTATAGGTTACCATGGCCGATGGATGGCATCCATTAGAGGCATTCGTCCGATATCCATCGCCCGTAGACTCCCATGTTAAAAAAATTTATGTTTAACGTATACGTTTTTTACTGGATAACTGTGACAAATGTTTTGATGGATGACATCAGTCAGCCAACTTTCGACCATGCACCCCATGTTAAAAACAAATTATACATGTAACGTATACGTTTTCTTACTGGATGACGCAAGATTGTATTAAGTTTGTATCATGACAGAAAAAAAAAAGTTCAAGAAAAAGTAAGGGTGGACATGACATGTATGTCAATCCATAATAATCATATCATGGCGTTATCTGTTGGGACCCCGACTGATACCAAGAATAAGGGGTCTCTATTCATCCTCAGTTCTAATGTGCTGGTAATGCTGTTAATCTGATCTTTTTAGATATTGCTAAAGAATTTAATGCTGTAGCTCACAGATAAGTACAGCAAGTTAAGACACAGGGACTAAAGGAGATGTATGTACATGGGTAAAAATCTGGTTAAAGTGCATATGTCAGTTTTATATGCTGCCCTAGTTAAGAGAATCCATGGGGAGAGCATTTTCCTCAGGATCAAATAGCTAGGTCTGAGAAAGGTCAACATGTCTTATTCTAACTGAAGTAAGTATGCAACCATTACCCTAAAATACAGAGGAAAAACAGAACTTTATCTGTGGAGGAACTTACTAAACTATTATTATGCTATTTACCATTTTACTAGTTTACCTTAACCCCTTCGCGCTCAGCGACGTAATAATCCGTCGCGCTAACTGTATCGTTAGCGCTCAGCGACGGATTATTACGTCGCGGGGATAAAGGCCATTTCGGCCGTCCTCCCGACACATGCAGGAGCTGTGACGCTGCTGTCTCGTACAGCAGCTGTCACAGCTCCTACAGCGGGGACCGATCGCTGTGTCCCCGCTGATTAACCCCTTAAAAGCCGTGTTCAATAGTGATCACGGCTTTTTAGGGGTTAAGCTACAATCGCCAGCCTGCTACGCGATAGCGGCTGGCGATGGTGGCTATGGCAACCGGACACCAAACAATGGCGTCCGGCTCTGCCATCGACGGAAGCCTAGTGGGTCCTGACAACGTCAGGACCCACTATGCTTGCTGTCAGTGAGTAGCTGACAGTTCTAATACACTGCACTACGCATGTAGTGCAGTGTATTAGAATAGCGATCAGGGCCTCCTGCCCTCATGTCTCCTAGTGGGACAAAGTAATAAAGTATAAAAAAAAGTTAAAAAAAGATGTGTAAAAATAAGAAAATAAAAGTTTTAAAAGTATTAAAAGTAAAAATCCCCCCTTTTCCCTTATGAGTCCTTTATTATTAATAAAAATATATAAACAAACAAATAAACTATACATAATTGGTATCGCCGCGTCCGTAACGGCCTGAGCTACAAAATTATTTCATTATTTATCCTGCGCGGTGAACGCCGTAAAAGAAAATAACAATAAACCGTACCACAATAACAATTGTTTGGTCACTTCACCTCCCAAAAAATTGAATAAAAAGAGATCAAAAAGTCGCATGTCCCTAAAAATGGTACTGATGGAAACTGCAGTTCGTTACGCAAAAAATAAGTCCTCGCACGGCTTTATTGATGGTAAAATAAAACCGTTCTGGCTCTTAGAATAAGATAACACAAAAAGTGAATGATTGTTTACAAAACGTATTTTATTGTGCAAACGCCATAAGACATAAAAAAAAACTATAAACATCTGGTATCGCCGTAATCGTATCGCCCCGCAGAATAAAGTGAATATGTCATTTATAGCGCACGGTGAACGCTGTAAAAAAAATAGAATAAAAAAACAATAGTAGGATTGCTGTTTTTTAGTCACCGCGCCACCTAAAAATAGAATAAAAACTGATCAAAAAGCCGCATGCACCCCAAGAAAACTACAATGGATTCCTCAAGGGGTCTAGTTTTCAAAATGGGGTCACTTTTGGGGGGTTTCCACTGTTTTGGCACCACAAGACCTCTTCAAACCGGACATGGTGCCTAATAACAAGGAGGTCTCATAATCCGCTAGGTGCTTCTTTGCTTCTGAGGCCGGTGCTTCAGTCCATTACCGCACTAGGGCCACATGTGGGATATTTCTCAAAACTGCAGAATCTGGGCAATAAGTATTAAGTTGCGTTTCTCTAGTAAAACCTTTTGTGTTATAAAAAAAATGGTATAAAGAGGATTTTCTGACAAAATTTTTTTTTTTATTTCACCTCTACTTTGCTCTAAATTCCTGTGAAACACCTAAAGGGTTCATAAACTTTCTAAATGCTGTTGTGAGTACTTTGAGGGGTCTAGTTTCTAAAATGGGGTGTTTGATAGGGGTTTCTAATATATAGGTCCGTCAAAGCAACTTCAGAACTGAACTGGAACCTAAAAAAAAATAAAAAATCAGGCAATACTTGGCTTCTTACATTATACTGATAATAAGCCGTGCCCACCCCGAGATGACCCCAGTTTTGACCGTTTGTATAAACGGAGACCCCTATTAGACCGTTTCAGTGCCTGGTTTTCCCAAGCATACACCCCCAAGAAGTGTATTTCTATTGATGAGTCCTTGGTGGATTTTAAAGGGAGGGTTCAATTCCGCGAGTACCAACCGGGTAAGAGGGCAAGGTATGGCGTGAAGATGTATGAGCTGTGCGAGAGTGCATCAGGGTATACCTACAGGTTTAGGATATATGAAGGGAAGGACACCAGTGCTCAGCCCCCAGAATGCCCCCCCTTACTGGGAGTTAATGCAAAAATTGTGTGGGATTTGGTACACCCACTGCTGGACCAGGGTTACCACCTCTACCTGGATAATTTTTATACCAGCGTCCCACTCTTCAACTGCCTCGCTTCCAGTCCTGTGGCATGCGGCACTTCTAGAAGTAATCTGAGAGGCCTCCCTAAGACTCTGCAGGGCAAACAAGAAGGGGTGAGCGCAGGGCACATTCTAGCAGCAACATATTGTGTGTCAAGTACAAGGACAAGAGAGATGTCACACCAGTACTTATGTACCAGGACGAGGTACCAGTACAGAGACCCCTAAACCAGACTGCATCCTGGACTACAATAGGTACATGGGAGGGGTGGACTTGTCAGATCAAGTCCCGAAGCCCTACAGCGCCATGCGGTGTGGTATAAGAAGCTGGCCGGGCACATCATACAGATGGCATTGTACAATGTGTACGTGCTACGTCGATGTACAGGCCAGAGGGGAACTTTCCTGGAATTTCAAGAGGTGATTATCAAGAACCTAATCTTTAGGGACCAGGAACGGGGGGGCACCCAGTACTTCTGGAAGCGAGGCCACACGCATCGTACCAGGGCAACACTTTCCAGGAGAAGTTCCCCAAACTGGCAAGAAGGGAAAAAGTCAAAAGAGGTGCAAAGTCTGCTATAAGAGGGGTATAAGGGAGGACACAATATATCAATGTAACGCGTGTCCCGAAAAACCAGGGCTCTGTATGAAAGAGTGTTTTAAAATTTATCATACATCCCTTGTTTTATAATTTACCCCAATTCTACTTACCCTGATGCACTCCGCACAGCTTATCCCCCCCTTATCTTTCCCTTCTGAGCCCTGCTGTGTGCCCAAACAGCTGATAACAGCCACATTGAGGGTATTGCCATACCCAGGAGAACCCACATTACAGTTTATGGGGTGTATCTCTCCAGTCAAAATGCTCACTACACCTCTAGATGAATGCCTTAAGGGTGTAGTTTTTAAAACGGGGTCACTTCTTACGGGTTTCAACTGTACTGGGGCTTCTGCACACATGACTTTGCACGAGAAAATCTCCAGTAGGCCAAATGGTGGTCCTTTCGTTCTGAGCCCTCCCATGGGCCCAAACGGCAGTTTATCACCACAAATGGGGTATTGCTGCACTCAGGACAAATTGCGCAACAGAATGGGGTATTTTATTTCTTGTGAAAATAAGAAATTTTCAGCCAAAACTACATATTATTGGAAAAAATTAATTTTGTTTTAATTCCAAGCCCAATTCAAATAAGTTCTGTGAAAAAACTATGGGGTCAAAATGGTCACAACACCCATAAATGAATTCCTTGAGGGGTGTAGTTTCCAAAATGGGGTCACTTCTGTGGGTTTCCATTGCTTTGATACCTCTGGGGCTCTGCAAATGCAACATGGCACCCGAAAACCAATCCAGCAAAATCTGGACTCCAACAAACACATAGCGCTCCTTTCATTCTGAGCCCTCCTATGGGCCCAAACGGCAGTTTATCACCACAAATGGGGTATTGCCACACTAAGGACAAATTGGGCAACAAAATGGGGTATTTTGTTCCCTGTGAAAATAATAAATTTTGATCACAAATGACATCTTATTGGAAATAATTACATTTTTTTAATTTCACAGCCCAATTCAAATAGGTGCTGTGAAAAAACTGTGCGGTCAAAATGGTAACAACAACCATAAATGAATTCCTTGAGGGGTGCAGTTTCCAAAATGGGGTCACTATTCAGGGATTCCTACTGTTTTGGCACCTCAACACCTCTTCAAACCTGGCATGCTGCCTAAAATATATTCTAATAAAAAAGAGGACTCAAAATCCACTAGGTGCTTCTTTGCTTCTAGGACTTGTGTTTTAGTTCATGAGCGCAATAGAGACACATGTGGGACATTTCTAAAAACTGCAGAATCTGGACAATACATATTTAGTAGTGTTTCTCTGGTAAAACCTTCTGTGTTACAGAAAAAAAATGAATAAAATTGAAATTCAGCAAGAAAAATGAAATTTGCAAATTTCACCTCCACTTTGCTTTAATTCTTGTGAAATGCCTGAAGGGTTAAAAAACTTTCTAAATGCTGTTTTGAATACTTTGAGGGGTCTAGTTTTTAAAATGGGGTGTTTTATCAGGGTTTCTAATACATAGGCCCCTCAAAGCCTCTTCAGAACTGAACAGGTACCTTAAAAAAAAGGCTTTTGAAATTTTCTTAAAAATATGAGAAATTGTTGTTTATGTTCTAAGCCTTGTAACGTCCAAGAAAAATAAAAGAATGTTCAAAAAACGATGCCAATCTAAAGTAGACATATGGGAAGTGTGAACTAGTAACTATTTTGGGTGGTATAACCGTCTGTTTTACAAGCAGATGCATTAAAATTCTGAAAAATGCTATTTTTTCCAAATTTTCACTAAATTTTGCAATTTTTCACCAATAAACACTGAATATATCGACCAAATTTTACCACGAACATGAAGCCCAATGTGTCACGAGAAAACAATCTCAGAATCGCTTGGATAGGTTTAAGCATTCCGACGTTATTACCACATAAAGTGAAATATGTCAGATTTGAAAAATGGGCTCTGAGCCTTAAGGCCCAAACTAGGCTGCGTCCTTAAGGGGTTAAAGTGTAGCTAAACGTTTGACAAAATTACCTAACAGTTTAGTATATATTAAAATATAACTAAAAACGAAATATATGATTTAAAGAGTAGCTAAACGTTCGACAAACCTCTGACATGTCATAGTGACATGTCAGAAGTTTGGATTGGTGGGGGTCCGCGCACTGAGACCCCACCAATCGCTAGAACGAAGCAGCTGAAGCGCTCGTGTGAGCGCTCAGCCGCTTCGTGTCTGTTCGGCTTA
This sequence comes from Rhinoderma darwinii, assembly GCF_050947455.1. NCBI lineage: Eukaryota > Metazoa > Chordata > Amphibia > Anura > Rhinodermatidae > Rhinoderma > Rhinoderma darwinii. The sequence continues at coordinate 283,847,472 of NC_134689.1, read as the reverse complement.
TTCCAGAAATGAATGTACCTGTGTACAGACTCAATAGAAAGTCTATGAGCCCGTACGCCGATACAACGGCTTTCCGGAAAAAGCCAAACAGACACGAAGCAGCTGAGCGCTCACACGAGCGCTTCAGCTGCTTCGTTCTAGTGATTGGTGGGGTCTCAGTGCTCGGACCCCCACCAATCCAAACTTCTGACATGTCACTATGACATGCCAGAAGTTTGTCAAATGTTTAGCTACACTTTAAATCATATATTTCGTTTTTAGTTATATTTTAATATATACTAAACTATACTGTTAGGTAATTTTATTTTGTTTTGTTCTGTTCTATATTCCAAGCACATTCATTGTGCATTGTACTTATAATAAATTCTGACTGAATAAATACGTGAACATGAAATGTTTGTATTAAATCTTATTTATATATAGCCATACAATGCAGAAAAATTTATTTTGCGAGTAAATCTGATTTATCTTCTATGGCGAAGATGGCATAGGTTAATTGATGATAAGTACAAATATATGCGCTGTATTATGTCAGCATTAAATGAGATAAATTAATATATCAGTGCTTAATCCCATCTGACCTCAAGAAGCAGTAAACAAGTCTATCGATCAATGTCATGACTCTAAAATCAGGTAGTTAATCTTGGCAGGAGGATTGGCGTGTGCGCAAAATCTCCCTGCTGTTGCTGAAACCATGAAAAATGGTTGCTACTTTTCCAGAACTACTTGTCACAGGAGTAATTGTGTATTCATTGGATGTGCTCTTATAGACCTTAGTTAAGAAGGCCAAATGTTACAGACTGTTCAGTCAATGCTCTTACCAATCTTTAATATATTACTAAAGCAAAAACAGTAGCACACTTAGCAAGCAACATATTTTAATGGGTTGTCCAGTCGTAGGTTTACATTTAGTCGGTGATACATTTTATAGACCTTGTCCTTCATTAACGTCACATAGCTGTAAATTTGGACGATCCAAAAGGAGTATCAGCAGCAGCAATATTCCTCTATATTCCTTAAACCCAGACTATGTTTAGCTCACACAATTGTCTGAAATATTTTATCAAATTGCCGCTATGTAAAAGTAGGCCTAGGTTTGTATTAGTTTCCACTCTATGAATGCAAACAAGAACAAGATGGTTCTCTTACATGCATTGCGTGTGGGAAAAGGACCCTGCTATACAAGAATGACCACTTAGGGTATGTTCACACGCTTACTAAAAAACTTCTGAAAATACAGAGCTGTTTACAAGGGAAAACAGCTCCTGATTTTCAGACGTTTTTTAAGCAACTCGCGATTTTCGCAGCATTTCTTCAGGACGTTTTTGGAGCTGTTTTTCTATAGAGTCGATGAAAAACGGCTCCAAAAACGTCCCAAGAAGTGACATGCACTTCTTTTTCACGGGCGTCTTTTTACGTGCCGTTTTTGGAAAATGAGGCGTAAAAAAACGCCCCGTCGGTACAGAACGCCGTATTTCCCATTAAAATCAATGGGCAGATGTTTATAGGCGTTTGTAGGCGTTCTGCTTCTGTTTTTTCAGGTATTTTTTGAGGCCTAAACGCCCCGAAATATGCCTGAAAACACTACGTGTGCACATACCCTAAAACGCACAGCCCCATGTGGACAATTTCCATTGTGGTGACATCCTTCCTGGCCCTTAGTTACTTTCAGTTTATCAGATTGCAAATATAAGTCCCTTCCAAGGCATTTCAATAATAATGTGGCATCATAATGAGCACCGACCAAGTATTGAGTGCTGTACATACTTTTCAGTAGGCCAACATTTCGGTATTAAAAATGTTTGAAATTGTGCTTATTTAATATTCTTATTTTATGAGAGACTAGATTTTAGGTTTTCATTAACTGTTAGCCATAATCATCAACATTAAAAGAAAAAAATGCTGGAAATAGATCACTCTGTGTGTGTTATGAATCTATATAATATATGAGTTTCACTTTTTGAATTGAATTACTGAAATGAACTAACTTTTTGATGATATTCTAATTAATTGAGAAGGACTAGTATACTACAAAGATTCCTACCTTAAAGTGTAGCTAAACGTTTGACAAACTTCTGGCATGTCATAGAGACATGTCAGAAGTTTGGATTGGTGGGGGTCCGAGCATTGAGCCCCCACCAATCTCTAGAACGAAGCAGCTGAAGTGCTCGTGTGAGCGCTCAGCTGCTTCGTGTCTGCTCAGCTTTTTACGGAAAGCCAATGTATCAGAGTACTGGCTCATAGACTTTCTATTGAGTCCGTACACCGATACATTTAGTACCGGAAATAGCCGAACAGACACGAATCGGCTAAGCGCTGACACGAGCACTTCAGCTGCTTCGTTCTAGCGATTGGTGTGGGTCTCAGTGCTCGGACCCCCACCAATCCAAACTTCTGACATGTCACTGACATGTCAGAAGTTTGTCAAACATTTAGCTACACTTTAATACTGTTTCTAAATTGCATAGAATCCATTTAAATAAAAAGGGTGTTTATATTTTCTCCTGAAAAAGAGTTAAAACTGTTTTACCGGAGCTTTGCCTGCTCATGTTCCAGCAGCTGAACCCCAGCAATTCGCTCACGATAAGCTGCAATAAAATCTCATCCATACTGAAATATGGAGTAAATAGTTGTTCAGGTAACAAAACTTTCAAATACTTTGGTGACTATTGAAATTAAAAACGTTCTTGAAACATTTTTAATATGTAAAGCGATATAATTAGGCAAGATGACGTAAGTCAGAGAAACGGTATTTCTGGTTTAATATTTTGTTCTTCAACAAGTTCTAATTATTTTTTGTTTCTCCACAGGATAATTTGTCAGTGATCACACAGAAATCTAAATGTAATCTTATTTATTTATTTATTTATTTTATTTCTGTGACTTATATAGCGCCAAAATATTCTGCAGCACTGTACAGAAGTTGTCCTCACTTGCTGTCCCGGAGTACGCGGAGAAAATCCACGCAAACATAGGGAGAACATGCAAACTCCATGAAGATGATGTCCTTGGACAGATTTAAACCCAGGACACTAGTGCTGCAGGGCAAGAGTGCTAACCACTGTCACGATCACAGGGTATGTGGACCCACTAGGCCGCTCTGCCGTAGCGGAGAGGCAGCTGACCAGGTCACAGTCTATACAAAAGTCTATAGCAATTCGTAACACTTGGGTACCTGAACTAGTCCAGACAGTGGCTGTGGCTTCAGCACGGATGGAGACACGGATCCATGGCTGCGGGCGTCGGGAGGTGAGTAAACCCGACAGGCCGTGGCCATGGACGCTACAGTATCCCCCCTCTTACGCCCCTTCTTCTTGGGGCCAGAGCGAGAGAGGAATTTCTTAATGAGAGCAGGAGCACTGAGGTTCTCTTCTGGCTCCCAGGACCTCTCCTCCGGACCAAACCCTCTCCAGTCCACCAAATGGAAAGTTCCTCCTCCTATCCTTTTGCAGTCCAGGATCTCCCTCACCTCGAACACATCAGAAGAACCGCTGAGAGCAACTGTGGAACTAGAAGTCTTGCTGTAGCGGTTCAGGACCACTGGTTTCAGGAGTGACACATGAAAGGAGTTGGGGATTCTGAGGGTAGGAGGCAGCCGCAGCTTATAGGAGACAGGGTTTATTTGTTGCAGAATTTCGAAAGGACCAAGGAACCTGGGAGCAAACTTGTATGAAGGTACCTTAAAACGAATGTTCGGAGAGGATAGCCAGACTTTGGTACCCGGAAGATACTGAGGCGGCTCTTTTCTCTTTGTATCTGCCTTTCGCTTCATGCGATCGACTGCCAGCAAAATAGAGGACCGGGTCTGTTGCCAGATTTGCAGAAAGTCCCCATATGCAGAGTCAGCAGCGGGTACCTGAGATGCAGTCGACACTGGAAGAGGGACTCTAGGATGTTGAAAGTACACAATGTGAAATGGAGTGGAAGTGGAGGATTCACTTGTGTGGTTGTTGTACGAGAACTCGGCCCATGGAAGAAGTTGTACCCAGTTATCGTGCTATAAAGAGATGAAGTGGCAGAGATAACTCTCCATGATCTGGTTGATCCTCTCAACTTGCCCATTTTACTGGGGGTGATAGGCTGAGGAAAAGTCCAATCTCACATCCAGGATTTTACAGAGGGCTCTCCAGAACTTTGAGGTAAACTGAACCTCCCGGTCGGACACAATGTGAAGAGGCAAGCCATGCAAACGAAAGATGTGTTGAATGAAGAGACTCGCCAGTCGGGGAGCAGAAGGTAGGCCGGTCAACGGGATAAAATGTGCCATCTTACAGAACTGGTCCACCACCACCCAAACAGTGTTGCATCCTGCTGAGGGGGGTAGGTCTGTGACAAAGTCCATCGCAATGTGCTGCCAGGGGGCATTGGGTACAGGCAGAGGTTGAAGCAGGCCGGCAGGCTTGGAGTGAGTAACTTTGTTAGAAGCACCCACCGTGCAAGAAGAGACAAAGTCCAGAACATCTTTAGGTAGCGTGGGCCACCAGAAGTTACGAGCAATCGGGTCTCGGATTTTACGGACACCAGCGTGCCCAGCCAGTTTAGAACTGTGTCCCCAGCGAAGAATTCTTCTCCTGTCTGCCAACTGAACCAAAGTCCTCCCCGGAGGGATGTCTCTAACCTGCAGAGGATAGGCAGTGACAATGCAGGACGGGTCTATGATAGTCTGAAGGGACTCCACCGTGTCTTCTGTCTCAAATGATCTGAACAGGGCATCGGCCCTCACATTCTTGTCAGCGGAACAGTTGTGGAGCACAAATTGAAAACGGGTGAAGAACAGCTACCACCTGGCTTGACGGGGATTTAGTTGTTGAGCGGACTGAAGGTAGGTAATGTTCTTTTGGTCGGTGTAGACCAAGAAAGGGTGAGCTGTGCCCTCCAGCATATGTATCCACTCCTCCAGAGCTGATTTGATGGCCAGTAGCTCCCGATCTCCAATAGAGTAATTGCACACAGCAGAAGAAAAAAGTCTTGAGTAGTAGCCACATACTACTGCCTTTCCTTTGGAGCTCCTCTGGAACAGAAGTGCACCTGCACCAACAGAGGAAGCGTCCACCTCTAATAAGAACTGCCGAGATACGTCAGGATGATGGAGGATCAAAGCTGAAGTGAAGGCTTTCTTGAGGCTAATGAATGTGGACTCTGCCTCTGGAGTCCATACCTTAGCGATCACACCCTTCTTGGTAAGGGTAGAGATGGGAGCCGTCAGAGATGAGAAGTTTGGAATAAACTGCCGGTAGAAATTGGCGAATCCCAGGAACCGCTGTATGGCCCTTAGGCCTTGAGAACGTGGCCATTCCAGGACAGACTTTAGTTTCTCAGGATCCATCTTAAGACCTTGATCCGAGATGATGTAGCCCAGGAAGGGCAAAGACCTCTTTTCAAAGACGCACTTCTCCAACTTGGCGTATAGGCGATTCCCCCTTAGTGGCAGAAGAACCTGACAGACATGCCTCCGTTGGGTCATCAGATCTGGGAAGAAAATCAAAATATCCTCGAGATAAACTACATCACACATATAGAGGAGATCTCGTAAAATATCATTGACAAATTCCTGAAATACTGCGGGAGCGTTACACAGTCTAAAGGGCATCACTAGGTATTCGTAGTGCCCATCACGGGTGTTAAATGCCATCTTCCATTCGTCACCCCGGCGAATCCGGAATAGGTTATAAGCCCCCAGCAAGTCTAGCTTAGAAAAAGTTTTGGCTCCTCGTATGCGATCAAACAGCTCGGATATAAGTGGCAATGGGTATTTGTTCTTGACCGTGATCTAGTTGAGACCACGGTAGTCAATGCAGGGTCGAAGACCATCTCTCTTCTTAACTAAGAAGAAGCCGGCCCCAGCCGTGTAAAACCCTTTTCCAGATTCTCCTTGATATAGGCTGACATAGATAAAGTCTCTGGCAAGGAGAGAGGACATACCCATCCACAGGGAAGAGAAGCATTGGGAACCAGGTCGATGGGACAGTAATAATTCTGATGCGTAGGCAACGTCTCAGCCTCTCGTTTTCAGAAGACATCCGCAAAACTGGCATACTGAGAGGGGGCATAACAGGGTGGACTTGTGACAGGCAATGGCTATGGCATCTGGAACCCCATTGAAGAACTTCTCCGGAACTCCAGTCAAGAACCGGGGCGTGTAGGTGAAGCCATGGCAGACCCAGCAGGATAGGATTGATAGCCTTAGGGAGTACAAGGAAGGCGATATTCTCCCAGTGAAGAGCTCCGACCCATAGTGTCAATGGCTCTGTGATGAACACAATCAGATTGGGCAATGGTAAACCATTCACAGAGGCAACAGCCAGGGGTCTCTCCAGAAGAACTGTGGGTAGATGTAAACGATCCACTAGATCCTGCTGGATGAAATTAGCAGCCGCTCTGGAGTCAAGATAGGCAGAGGAGGGATGTGACGTTCCTCCGGAGACGATGGCCAAAGGAATCGATAATTTGGAAGAGGTTTTAACGCTTGGAGATGTCCCACCTAGAGTTGCCTCTCCAACGAACCCTAGGTACTGGAGTTGCCCGGTTTCTGTGGGCATTCGCGCACAAAATGACCCTTAAGGCCACAATACATACATAGTTCAGAGGAGTGTCTGCGCTGCTTCTCCTGTTCAGACAACTGGACTCTGTCTACCTGCATGTGTTCTTCAGGTAGCACACTAGGGGAAGGCAATAGTGGTCTCTGGACCGAGGGTGCTGGTCTGTGGACCCGGCTCTCCTGTTAAACCTCTTGAGTGTGCTCTCGGATTCTCATATCAACCCGGGTGGCTAACAGGATGAGGGCATCCAAGGTAGAAGGAAGGTCGCGGGCTGCCAGTTCGTCCTTGATGTGAGAGGACAGTCCCTGCCAGAAGGTCGCCACCAGTGCCTCATTGTTCCATGCCAGCTCGGCTGCCAACGTACAGAAGGAGATAGCATACTCCCCTACTGTGGAACCCTCTTACTTGAGGGTGAACAGAGTAGCTGCGGTAGAGGATGTTCAACCCAGCTCCTCTAACACGGCACGAAAGTACTACAGGAACAAGGCTAGGTCTGAGTATCCAGGTCCTTGTTGCTCCAAGATTGAGTTCGCCCATGCGAGGGCCTTGCCAGCAAAAAGGGAGATGATAAATGCTACCTTGGCCTCCTCGGAGGGGAAGAGCTGAGCCCGTAGCCTAAAATGAACCGTGCATTGATTAATAAATCCTCTACATGCTCTGGGATCACCATCGTAGTGAGGAGGAAGAGGCAGAGGAACTGTGGATCCGGAACAAACAGGAAGAGCAACGGGCAGTGGCATAGCAACAGCCTCAGGAGGAAGAACCATAGGTGGAACAGTGAGTAGATCCAGACGGACCAAGATAGAATTCGCAGCCTCAAGGAGTTGATCCTGACGTGTGCGTAGGTCATGCATCTCCGTCTGTATCTTCTGGACTGTGGTCTTGGGCTGGCCAGCGGGTTCCATGGCCTGAGCGTACTGTCACGATCACAGGGTATGTGGACCCACTAGGCCGCTCCGCCGTAGTGGAAAGGCAGCTGACCAGGTCACAGTCTATACAAAAGTCTAGAGCAGTTCGTAACACTTGGGTACCTGAATTAGTCCAGACAGTGGCTGTGGCTTCAGCAAGGATGGAGGTTGGTGCAGCAGGTAGCGCCAGATGTGGCGGGCAGTATCCGATGTGGCAGAAGAGACTGGGCGTGGCAGAAGACACTGGACGTGGCAGAAGACATTGGACGTGGCGGAAGACACTGGACACGGCAGAAGACACTGGACATGGCAAACAACAGCAGGTTGAGTAGACACCACTCCAACACTAGTAGGCACAGGAACAAGAACAGCACGGGATACAGGAACAGGTAACAGGGCATGGGTAACAACTGGAACGGGAAACACTAAGGGACCATTTGCAAGACAGACTTGGGATAAACTAACAACGCTCAGGCAAGGATCAGAAGGGCTGGGGTCTTCTTATAGACCAGGAAATCATGTGGTTGATAATGATGATTGTTTTACAGGTGCGCGCGCTGGCCCTTTAAGAGTGGGCACGAGCGCGCGCGCACACTCTACGGGACACAGAAGACCGGAGCGGAAGTGAGCGCTGGCATCTCCTAGGAAGGAGATGGGGACCAGCGCTCACGGATCCATGGCTGCGGGCGTCGGGAGGGGAGTAAACCCGACGGCCCATGGCCATGGACGCTACAACCACTGTATCATTGCTTGTTGAAAGAGGTTCTCTGAGATTTAAACATTGATGGCTCACCCTGTTTGAACAGTGGGGGTTTGACCTCCGAGACACTTTCTGATCAGTACAATTGGGGTAAATTCACACGCGGCAGAAAATCAGTTCCATTCATCTGAATGGGGTTGTTTGGTTGCCAGCACGTGAATTCCTGAAAGCTCTATTCAGATGAATTGGACAGTCGTAGAAAATTAATGCAACAAATCTGCTTATAAAGGAGCCGTGGCACTGCTACAAGTGTTATATTGCCTTCATTGGCTCGTCCGTGTTGGCACATTGTCTCCTTAGTATGGGCAGTTGTGCCTATTACTGAAACTCCACCTGCAGTACCAGGCATGTTGAACTTTGTGTAAACAATAAAAGTGAACCTCTTACTGTGCTGATTGCCAGGGGTCCCAGAGACCAATCCCCCATCGATTAAACATGGATGGCCTATCCTAAGAACAGGCCATCACTGTTTAACTGAATACTTTATCTTATTAGAGAAAAAAAATCCTTTTTCTTTACTTATCAGATTCTCCCCCCCCCCCCCCCCCGTCTTTTATTAACTATGCACTCACTAATTACTGCTTAATCCGTCTCCTCAAAAGAAGACAGACTGGGGGATGAGGTTACAGCTTGCCATATAATTCTATGGAGAGGAGAGGGGGAAAGGAGGGAGCAGAACCAGAGTGAGAGAGAGGCAAATAGACACAGACACTTCTGCGGCTTCCTAGTAAGTGTTATATCTCACCACCTTGCTGGATGACGTCTTCAAAGTTGCTGCTGCTTCTATGTGTGTGCTACAAAGATATTTGGGAGCAAGATGTTCACTTCTCTTTGTGTGCAGTGTATAGAAGACGTGATAACAGTTAGGCTCCACCCACTAGCTAAAAAAAAACTGAGAATTGAAGAGCCAGCTGAGGAGAAAACTTCCAAAATCAGCCATATACAAGTCATACAATACTAGAAATTGTGTTATTCATCATGTACACATATATGAAAAGTACACTTTAATTTACAGAGAACTTATTAAAAAATTCCTCCATAAATAGTAAAAAGGATGGTGGGCATGTAGCTGACGTCACTCATTGTAGATTTTAATGTGGACAGAATAAGCAAACTCCTTCACCCGTCGTGGGAATGGGGATAGGTAAGTAATTATGTATTATTTTTCTATTACGTACATACATATGGGGGCATTATACTGGGTATGGGAGGCAGGGCTCATATGGTAGCTGCTGAGGGGGCATTATACTGTATGGGGGCATTTTACTATATGGGACAGCTAAGAGGGGGAATTATATTGTATGGGGGGCATTATACTGTATGGGGCAGCCATCAGGGCATTATACTGCGTGGGGCATTATACTGTATGTGGCAGCTATGGAGGGCATTCTACTGTATGGGGGCATTATACTGTATGTGGCAGCTATGGGTGGCAATATATTGTGGGGGAAGCTATAGGGGCATTATACTGTGGGGCAGTAATGGGGGCATTATACTGTGGGGGGGCAGCTATGGGAGCATTATACTGTGGTGGTCAGCTATGGCGGGCAGTATAATGTGTGGTGCAGTTATGGGGAGCATTATACTGTGGTGGTCAGCTATGGGGGCATTATACTGTGTGGGGCAGCTATGGGGGGCATTATTCTGTGTGGTGGCATTATACTGTGAGGGCACTCATGGGGTTTGTCGGGCAAGCCAGTTGGGCATAGGTGTGCCCAGGGGTCTGGTGGTGTTGGGGAGGGGTAGGGGGGCCCAAGCTGAATTCTTGCCCCAGGGCCCATGAGCCTTTAGCTAAGCCCCTGATTACCAAGAAGGAAAAGTTTTGGAATTGTGAAAATCACAGGATCGATAGACATGTTAATGATATGCAAATGATAAAAAATGGAAACAAAATATTCCAAACATCTTGATTTATTAAGTATCAAGTATGAGCGCTATGTGCAGAAATACACGCTCTTACACGCCTTGGAATGCGATCAATGAGGTTGTTAATGGCTGTCTGAGGAATTTTTTGCTATGCTTAATGCACTTAGGCACGCAAATCATCAAGATTGGTTGCTGGCAGCTCCCTTTACAATTGCAGACCAATGACGTTCCAGATGTTTATAATGGGAGACGAGTCCGGAGATGCTGTAGGCCATAGTGGCACATTTAGGCCATGCAGGCTGCTCACAGTAGCAGAAGCAACATGCTGATTGGCATGTACTGTTGAAAAACGGCATCTGGGACACTTTGAAAAAATGGTCGCACCACTGGTTCCATGAACAAACTGTTAGTGTATCTGAAATGAAGACTGGAGGGGTCCGGCTACCGGACATTATGCCTCCCCACACCATAATCCCGGAAGTTGCCCACCTGGTCTCCAGACTAATCTCTGGCTATCATTGCGTCTGAGACAAAAGCAGAACTCATCGCTGAAGAGGATAGACCTCCATTCCAGACTCTATTGCCGCCTTGCTGTGCACCATGATAGCCTCTGACAGTGGTGGCGTGTGATCAATGGAACACCTGTAGATGTCTGGCTCGCTCCTAGCCCAATGTTGTGCAAATGTCCTTCTGATTGATTGTGTTGAAACTAGTTGCCGACCTAGGCTTGGGATGTGATGTCCTATTTCACTTGCATTACAGAATGGATCACTTTGGGACATTCTTCCAATCAGACGATCCGCCCGTGCAGAGGTTCGCCTCTGCACACCTCATGCTTTTATTCCCGTTTGTTGTTGTTCTCTCAACCTCCGGGACACACAACTTTAATCGGTGCTGACATCTCAGCCTAGGTGCGTAGCAAGCTGCCGCAGTGATAAACCAAGGTCTCTCACTTCAAGGATTCTGTCCCTCTCAGTTGTGGCAATAACTGGCACATTGATGAACAGGAGACTTTGCACAATCATCCCACACCACTTGATCCGATTTTTGAAAAAGTTGCTTTCAATCTGGCTTTTATGCCCCTCCCACATGCCACAGATTGGAGCTCGGTGTTTGAAAATGTGATAATTGGCAGATCTTAGCAACACCTGCCACTTCTTAGATTTGCATAACCTTACTGCTTGCCCTTCTTGGTGTTGCAATTTCAATGTTGAGGAGTCTATATGGGCACATGGAGGTTCTTTCTCATAAACTCGTATTTAATCCATGAGAAAAAAAAAGCAGGGCATGACCCCAGACATACTATATAAAGAATGTATTCTCCTCTAAAGATATTGCTTCTATGAGAGAATACGATGCCTCGCGATGCCTACTAATTAAAATACTATTTTAATGCAATATCCCATTTGGAATAAAAATCCTAGAGTATTTACAATCTCTTTTGAAAGATGTTTTTAGATAGGACATTGGGAAAATAGTATATATATTCTATTATAAAAACAATTGCTTGCTAGGAGGTCCATCTATTAAATCATCATGTATGAAAATAAAGGGGAGATAAGTGGGGGCAGGGATAGTATTTTTGAAGTTATAATAGAATGCTACCATTGTTTCCTAGCAACTATGATAACTCCCATTCTGTAGGTGATACATAGCTATTCCATGACACTCCTACACTAGTGTGAATCATGGATTCAAAAGCAATAAATATTATCCACCCGAACAAGTTACAAACATAATTCTTACATTTAATTATGCTGAAGATCTCATTTTACAAAGTAACAGAAATCTTGGTAAACGTCAAAGCTGGTATTAACGCTTTTGATACCAGAAGCAGGTTTTACAATCACATTCTCCCAGCAGACAATCTCGTTACAGATGCCAATATAAAATTGGTGGCACTTTTGATAGAAAATTCAATCAACCGATGATCCTGCCACAAAATCAGTTTTGTGCTACACAATTAAACATAATGATATATATTATGCTTAAATAATTTTTAACTGTTTTACTGCCAATGTGTGCAGGACCTAATCAGCGTGGGCTTAACCCCTTCGGGACTAAGCCATTTTTTTATTTTTGTTTTTCACTCCCCGCATTCCAAGAGCCATACATTTTTTATTTTTCCGTCAATAGAGTGGTGTGAGGGCTTATATTTTGCAGGAGGAGTTGTAGTTTCTATTGACACCATTTATAGTTCCATATAATGCACTGGGAAACGTAAAAAAAATTATTTGCGGGCTGAAGTTGGAAAAAAATGTGAATCCTCACAATAATTATTTGGGTTTTGTTTTTACGGCTTTCACCATGCAGTAAAAACAACAACTTATCTTTATTCTGTGGCTTAATACGATTACGGTGATACTAAATTAAGGCTGGGTTCACACAGAGTTTCTTGATGAGTTTTTTGATGCGGAAACCGCGCCGCAAAACTCTCCAAAAACCGGCCAAAAATGCCTCCCATTGATTTCAATGGGAGGTGGAGGCGGTTTTCTCCCGCGAGCCGGTTTTACTGATAATTTAATTAGGGAAAATATGAAGAGTAAAAAAACAATCAAACTAATGTGTAAAGCTGGGTATGTATGACAAATAGTATATGATAAATAAAATATAGTTATTTAGTACTATCTCTGATTGAATAGTTGCACAGTTACAAAGGCTAAAGCATGTTCACACAATGTGAATTCTATCAGGATATAGGTAAAGATTCCACACCTAAATTCAAACAAAAGCCGCAAATATTTTGTCAGCAATGCCTGTGAATGTGATATTTTATGCCTTATTCAAATTCTCAAAAAAAATCCACTCAGACTAATGATTGCACTGCAGATTTAGAAAAATCTTCCGTTTGCTCATTGATGCGGATTCTACACTGTGAAGCAGAAGATTGGCTCCATTGAACTTCAATCCATGTGCAAATCTGCATGCTAATCCGCCGCAGAAATCTAACTTTCAACTGCGGAATTCTGCCACAGATTATCTTCAAAGTCCATGGAAGATTTGTCTAGTACAAATTCACAGTGTGTATATACTCTTACTTCATGTTCAACCTTTCTAAGAACTACTTGTTTGATCCAGAGAAAGGCAAAACACCACATCTAGACTATCATAGCCAATTTAGCTTCATAGGGGAGAAAGTTTCCTTCTTCAACAATATAACCAAACAAAGCAGTTGGATAATTTATCTGGATCAATAAAAACGTCATTCTTCAACCTTAAGGGCTAGTTCACACTGAGTTTTTGGCACTGTTTTTGACGCGGAAATCACGTCGGAAACAGTGCCAAAAACTTGCCAAAATCACTTCCCATTGATTTTAATGTGAGGCGGAGGCGTTTCCTGTGAGCGAAAAAGACGCTTGCAGAGAAAAAAATAGTCATAATCTTTCTTCCCGCGTTTCTGTCTCTGACCTCCCATTGACATCAATTATAGGCAGAGAAGGCGGTTTTCTTGGCGTTTTTTGCCGCTTAAGGCTATGTTCACACAGAGTTTTTTGCAGGAGGAAAATTCCTCCTGCAAACACTGCTCCAGACGGTTTTTGCACAGTGGTTTGACAAAAACTCGTCAAAACACTAGTCGAGGCGTTTTTTTCCTCTTTCTGACTGATTGAAATGGGGTTTTGGAGGCGGAAACCGCCTCAAGATGGGTCATGACGCTTCTTTTTACCGCGATGCAGTTTTTTTACTCGCGGTAAAAAAACTCGTCCAACTCCCATTGAAATCAATGGGAGGCATTTTCGGGCGGTTTTTGAGGAGTTTTGCGGTGCGGTTTCCGTGTCAAAAAACTTGTCAAAAAAACTCTGTGTGAACAGGGCCTAATGGTGCATCCAAAAAACGCCACAAAAAAACACAGCAAAAATCGTGGCAAAGGAAGTGCAGGCAGGTCAAAATCTGCCTCAAAATTCCAGGAGGAACATACCCTAAAGGGGTTTTCCCATTTCAGACATTTCTGCTATATCCACAGGATATACCATAAATGTCTGATAGGTGTGGGTCCCATCTCTGTGACCCCAAGCTTTTTGGATAATAGGGTCCCCCTCATCTCTATTCTGAAAAATATGCCAACTCTGAGCCATTCCATTTAAGTCTATAGAAGTTTTGCAAAGAGACATGCCACCTTGTCTTGTCAGGGGACCCCCAGTTCTCCCTTGACCCATGTAACGGTGAATTTCCAACCAGCAGACAGTTATGCCAATTCCGTGGCCCTGCCATAAATATCTGAGTTGGTAAATGGGCTAATGACAGTTCTTAATGCTATTAGAAATGAGTAGAGATAATTTGGTCCTAATTTCCCAAAGGTTTTTGGATTTGGCAAATTCCAAAACTCATGGGCTTTGAGGCACACAAATCACGGCAAAAGATTAGACATTAGCAGTGGCTGAAGAAGTACGGCCAGGTTCCTCGAACACAGTGCGAAAAGTGTCCATAAAAAGCTGCAGATTAGAAGACTCCGGACCCTCACATTCCCAGATAGGATTTCCCCATGCCAGGGCCTTACCAGACAACAGGGAGACAATGAAGGCTCTGATCAGTGGCGTAACTACCGCTGTAGCAGCAGTAGCGACTGCTACGGGGCCCGCGGTATCAGGGGGCCCGTGTTGCCCGCCGGCACGGGCCCCCACCATGGCCGGAGGCTCCGCTAGCAGCCGCTATGGCTGCTACAGCGGGACGCCACTGAACACTACGGCAGAGCAGGGAGGTATCTCCCCGCTCTGCCATTAAACAAAAGATATGTATCCCCTCTCCACAGGACAGGGGATACATGTGTGATCGCTGGCATTGATAGGGAGAACGGGGGACTGAAAGTCCCCTGAAGTTCTCCATCACAAACCTCGGACTTCCGGGGTCTGTGTCGGCAGCTCTGTAGAAATGAATGGAGCGCCGGTCGCGCTTGTGCGCATGCGTGACCAGCGCTCCTTTCATTTTTATTGAGCTGCCGACACAGACCCCGGAAGTCAGAGGTGAGTCATGGAGAACTTCAGGGGACTATATGGCATTCCCTACAGGGGGGGCGCTGTATGGCGTCCCCTACAGGCGGGGGGCGCTGTATGGCGTTCCCTGCAGGGGGGGCGCTGTATGGCGTTCCCTGCAGGGGGGCGCTGTATGGCATTCCCTGCAGGGGGGGCGCTGTATGGCGTTCCCTACAGAGGGGCGCTGTATGGTGTTCCCTACAGGGGGGCTGTATGGCGTTCCCTACAGGGGGGGCTGTATGGCGTTCTCTACAGTGGGGGCTGTATGGCGTTAGCGCCATACAGCCCCCTCTGTAGATAACGCCATACAGTCCCCCTGTAGATAACGCCATACAGTCCTCCTGTAGATAACGCCATACAGTCCCCCTGTAGATAACGCCATACAGTCCCCCTGTAGATAACGCCACACAGCCCCCTGTAGATAACGCCACACAGTCCCCCTGTAGATAACGCCACACAGTCCCCCCTGTAGATAACGCCACACAGTCCCCCCTGTAGATAACGCCACACAGTCCCCCCTGTAGATAACACCACACAGTCCTCCCTGTAGATAATGCCACACAGTCCCCCCTGTAGATAACGCCACACAGTCCCCCCTGTAGATAACGCCACACAGTCCCCCCTGTAGATAACACCATACAGTCCCCCCTGTAGATAACGCCATACAGTCCCCCTGTAGATAACACCACACAGCCCCCCTGTAGATAATGCCATACAGTCCCCCTGTAGATAACGCCACACAGCCCCCCTGTAGATAACGCCACACAGTCCCCCCTGTAGATAACGCCACACAGTCCCCCCTGAAGATAACGCCACACAGTCCCCCCTGTAGATAACACCACACAGTCCCCCCTGTAGATAACGCCACACAGTCCCCCCTGTAGATAACGCCACACAGTCCCCCTGTAGATAACGCCACACAGTCCCCCTGTAGATAACGCCACACAGTCCCCCCTTAGATAACGCCATACAGTCCCCCCTGTAGATAACGCCCTACAGTCTACAGGGGGGGCTGTGTGGCGTTATCTACTGGGTGGGCTGTATGGCGTTATCTACAGGGGGGCGCTGTATGGTGTTATCTACAGGGGGGCGCTGTATGGTGTTATCTACAGCGGGGACTGTAAAAAAGGCACTATCTACAAGGGGGGGTTGTGTGACACCCAGGGGAGGGGGGGCCCCAGTCAAAAGTTTGCTATGGGGCCCAGTCTTTCCTAGTTACGCCCCTGGCTCTGATCTTATGGAAATAGACGAGCATCTCGTGATGCCTTTTGGATTATGTAATGCTCCAACTGTGTTGTAAGAATTTGTGAATGATATATTCCAGGATCTATTGTATGTCTGTGTGGTGGTGTATCTGGACCTACAAATATCTTGATCTACTCACCTGATCTAACGACACAGCAGAAGAATGTTCACCAAGTCTGTCACGGTTAAGGGGGAACAACCTGTAGCCAAATTCCTGGGGTATATCATTTCCGATCATGGACTCCAGATGGATCCAGAAAAAGTAAAGTCTGTCCTAGATTGGCCGCATCCCCAAGGTCTCCGTGCTATACAGAGGTTTCTAGGATTTTCACATTTCTATCGTCAGTTTATCCCTAATTTCTCATCACTGACTGCTCCTATCTCTGCCCTCACCAAAAAGGGGGTGAACACAAAAAGTTGGACCCCTGAAGCAGAATCTACATTCATTAAGCTTAAAAGGCCCTTTACTTCTGCCTCCGTTCTTCATCATCCTCATTTTTCCAGGCAGTTTTCATTTGGAGATTGATGCCTTTTCTGTTGGTGGTAGAGCACTTCTCTTTCAGAGAAACTCTAAAGGAAAACCTGTTCCCTGTGGCTTCTTCTCTGAACTCTTCTCTGCAGCAGAGAGTAATTGCCCCTTTGAAGATTGGGAGCTTTTGGCCATCAAATTGGCCCTCAAATAGTGGAGGCATTTACTAGAAGGTTCTGCACGTCCGGTAGTCATCTACACTGATCACAAGAACCTCGCCTACTCACAGTCGGCAAAACGCCTTAACCCACGTCAAGCCAGGTGGTCACTCTTCTTCGCCAGATTCAATTTCCAACTCCATTTCCATCCAGCCGACAAAAATGTGAAAGCGTTTGCACTATCTCGTTCTTTTGAAACAGATGACCTAGAAGAGAATCCTCAGCATATTATCGACCCTTCCTGTATTATTCCGGTTAACCCTCTGAGGATCAAAGACATTCCTTCTAGGAAAATTTGTGTTCGTCCTACAGACAGAATGAAAATTTTTGCCTGGGGTCACAACTCCAAGTTGGCAGGTCACTCGGGCATTCGCAACCTGCGGGACTACTCCAACCTTTGCCAGCTCTGAACAGCCTGTGGCAACACATTGCCATGGATTTTATTACTGATCTTCCTTCCTCTGGTGGCTGCACCACTATTTGGGTTATTGTTGAACATTTCTCCAAAATAACTAGAGATAAAGACAAAAGCAAGACCGACGCCCAGTGCACATAGCACATCAACTGTGGAGAGGCTGATGGCACAGATGAGATAGACAAAAGTTATTACCTGGTGGGGTTGTGCTAGGGACACAACAACCTGAGATGCGTATCTGTGATGAAGTTAGAGGACTGCTGCTGATGATCCGCTCCAGAGCCTCCAGGGCTCATCTCTCAAATTCATACATTTTCCAACTTAGCAAACCAACAGAAATCTCTTTCCCTACACTGGACTCTACAGATGTTCTCAGCAATACATTTTTATTAACCATACATGATACATCCGAGGTGGAGGTCAGCACCTCTCCCCTCGCGGATATCCAGACTTCTGACCAGACCACGGAACCCACAGTTCCCACTATCATAGATAACACAGAGATTGGGGGACCACACCTGGTTCCATTTTTAACTCTACTTCTGCCTCAAATGAATAAGATCCCTGATAAAACTGATATACTATCCTCTTTAATCAATATTCCTTTTTTAGAAACAAGTCACCCTGCAACCTTAGGGATTATACCCCTGCCCAACCCAGTCCCGTCCAAAATCCAGGGAACCCGTACTTTTCCACACCGCTAATCGAAAAAGAAAAAACGATTCAAAGGTTGTAGAGGAGGTAAAAAGAAAAAAAGAATGGCTAAACCTGACACCAAACAAATAATACCCATCTTTAACCTCTCCTCCTACTCCCTCAATGACATGGAATTGGCCCTACTACAAAAAAGCTTATCTTTCTGCCCAACTGCATCTGCTAAAGGGCTTGACCAATTCTTGGACTTGCACAGGTACACCCGCAAGTTGACATTGAAAATACACTTCTTACTCACCTCCTTGACCAACTGGAAACATTTTCGTAGTAGGGCCTTAAAAAGCCTCAGGAACAACAAAGATATTGTGATCCGGCTCCGCGGGCAAAGGTGGAGACACCATTATCCAAAATATTAAGGACTACGATCAGGAAGCACTCCGTATACTTTTTGATACATCGTACAACTCCTGCCTAAAAATAGAGCCTAGCCAAACTATTATCGAGAAGCTAAACTTAATCATCAAACAAGCCTACGCTCAGGGAATAATTAATAAACATGAAAAAAAACTTCCTCCTACCCGCCATACCCTAACCCCTTTCTTCTATCACCTCCCTAAAATTTATAAAAGCGTCACCAACCCTCCGGGCAGACCAATCATATTAGGTATACCTGTCATCTACCACACTATTTAGACCTACTGTTACAGAAGTATGTCACCAAATTACCCAGTTTATTAAGAGACTCCACCTAACTAATTGGAGATCTCAAAAAACATGATTCATACTGAAAATTTACTGTTCATTACCCTAGACGTAACAGCACTCTATTGTAATATAGATCATGACCTGGGCCTCAATAGCAATGAGAAATTTTTAAGCAGCAACATCATCATGTCACCGGTCCAGGCCAAATTCCTCCTACAAGTTTTGGAATTTATTTTAAAAAAATTATACACACATCATCCTCTATAGATGTTACATAGGCAACCTTTTTTCTTATGGAAAGGAGAGGAGCAAAAGGCTCGTTCTTTTTGCAACTCCCTTAATAATAATAATAATTGGGGCCTTTCATTCAACAGCACATTCAGTAAAGAAAAAATCTAATTTCTTGATCTAGTCATTTCCCACTCCAACCAATCCTTCACTGCCAAAACTTTTTTTTCAAAATGTAGATACAAACAGCTATCTAAACTACAAAAGCGGACACTATGCTAAATGGATTAATAATATTCCATACAGCCAGTATAAAAGAATTAGGAAGAACTGCACTTTAGATATAGACTTTAAGAGACACCCGCTTTCTAGAAAAAGTGTATCCCATACATCTATTGCAAAATGTGTATTAAAAAAATCCTTAAAACTATCTCAGGGTGAATGATTAGCTAACAAACAAATGCTCCAAAAACCGTCTAGTGTCCAACACGCAGCACCTCAATACCAACTCAACTTCATAACCAGGGGCGTAACTAGGAAAGACTGAGCCCCATAGCAAACTTTTGATCTACAGAGGGGGCTGTATGGCGTTATCTACAGGGGGGGACTGTATGGCGCTATCTACAGAGGGGGCTGTATGGCGCTATCTACAGGGGGGACTGTATGGCGCTATCTACAGAGGGGGCTGTATGGCGCTATCTACAGAGGGGGCTGTATGGCGCTATCTACAGAGGGGGCTGTATGGCGCTATCTACAGAGGGGGCTGTATGGCGCTATCTACAGAGGGGGCTGTATGGCGTTATCTACAGGGGGACTGTATGGCGCTATCTACAGAGGGGGCTGTATGGCGTTATCTACAGGGGGGACTGTATGGCGCTATCTACAGAGGGGGCTGTATGGCGCTATCTACAGGGGGGACTGTATGGCGCTATCTACAGAGGGGGCTGTATGGCGCTATCTACAGAGGGGGCTGTATGGCGCTATCTACAGAGGGGGCTGTATGGCGCTATCTACAGAGGGGGCTGTATGGCGTTATCTACAGGGGGGACTGTATGGCGCTATCTACAGAGGGGGCTGTATGGCGCTATCTACAGGGGGACTGTATGGCGCTATCTACAGAGGGGGCTGTATGGCGCTATCTACAGAGGGGGCTGTATGGCGCTATCTACAGAGGGGGCTGTATGGCGCCATCTACAGAGGGGGCTGTATGGCGCTATCTACAGAGGGATCTGTATTGCGCTATCTACAGAGGGGGCTGTATGGCGCTATCTACAGAGGGGGCTGTATGGCGCTATCTACAGAGGGGGCTGTATGACGCTATCTACAGAGGGGGCTGTATGGCGCCATCTACAGGGGGGACTGTATGGCGTTGTCTACAGGGGGGCTGAATGGCGCTATCTACAGGGGGCTGTATGGCGCTATCTACAGGGGGGCTGTATGGCGTTATCTACAGGGGGGGCTGTATGGCGCTATCTACAGGGGGGCTGTATGGCGCTATCTACAGGGGGGCTGTATGGCATTATCTACAGGGGAGACTGTGTGGCGTTATCTACAGGGGGTCTGTATGGCGTTATCTACAGGGGGTCTGTATGGCGTTCCCTACAGGGGGGGGTCTGTAGGGTGCGCCATACAGCCCCCTGTACGGAACGCCATACAGACCCCCCTTTAGGGAACGCCATACAGACCCCCCATAGGGAACGCCATACAGCCCCCCCTGTAGGGAACGCCATACAGCCCCCCCCTGTAGGGAATGCCATACAGCCCCCCCCTGTAAGGAACGCCTTACAACCCCCCCCTGTAGGGAACGCCTTACAGCCCCCCCCCTGTAGGGAACGCTATACAGCCCCCCCTGTAGGGAACACTATACAGCCCCCCCTGTAGGGAACGCTATACAGCCCCCCCCTGTAGGGAACGCCATACAGCCCCAACCCCCCAAAAAATGCGACCTACAGTGTGAAAAGACAAAAGACATGTATCCCCTATCCACAGGATAGAGGATACATGTGTGATCGCTGGCACTGATAGGGAGAACGGGGGACCAAAAGTCCCCCGAAGTTCTCCATCACTCACCTCTGACTTCCGGCGTCTGCGCAGCTCAAGAAAAATTAAAGGAGCGCTGGTCACGCATGCGCACAAGCGCGACCGGCACTCCATTCATTTCTACGGAGCTGCCGACACAGACCCCGGAAGTCCGAGGTTAGTCATGGAGAACTTCAGGGGACTTTCAGTCCCCCGTTCTCCCTATCAATGCCAGCGATCACACATGTATCCCGTGTCCTGTGGATACATGTTTTTGGTTTAATGGCAGAGCGGGGAGATACCTCCCCGCTCTGCCGTAGTGTTCAGTGGCGTCGTGCTGTAGCAGCCATAGCGGCTGCTAGCGGAGCCTCCGGCCATGGTGGGGGCCCGTGCCGGAGGGCGACATGGGCCCCCTGATGCCGCGGGCCCCGTAGCAGCCGCTACGGCTGCTATAGCGGTAGTTACGCCACTGTTCATAACCAACTCTGCCCATAAGAAAATACAAGAGAGTCAAATAAAACATTGGCACATACTCAAATCTGACCCATTCCTAAAATCTGTGCTACCCCCTAAATCAACCATACCCTTTAAGAGGGTATCAACGCAAAAAAATATGTTGGCACCAAGCAGAGTCCGCCATTGGGGGAAAGACACACAAACCACTCCTACCCCAACAACTTCACCAGGGATCATCAGATGTGTAACCACCAGATGCATGTGCTGTAAAATTATTAAGCACAAACAAAGCGTATATGAGTCGACCCACGCTGGTCACATTTTTAACATAAAACAACATCTCATTTTAAATCACTGAACAGGCCGATACTTACTCATGAAGGCAGGTACACACAGAACCTCCAGCAGGACACAGACAGACCAAAATGCTATATAGGGGGAGATAGCCCAGGTGCAATATATACTAATGAACAGGAACCAACACACCTCATTCATGAGGGGGGTGGCTGCTTAGAATTAATACCGCATAAAGCTTTTACAGATAAAGCTTTTACAAGTGTGCCAGTCACATGGTAAATGTAGTTCACCATGCTGGAATACAGCCTATTATTTACGCCCATACTATTAGACCAGGCGGGCTGCCCAGCACCATCAAAATGCACCACTCAATAAAGTGACACACTGTTTCTCTCCCTGCACTACAAGGCCCAGCTACGTCCCGGAAAAATATCCTTGAAAAAACAACTAATTGTTTTTAAAACAATATCTCACTTGCAAATCAAACTAAGCGATTTATCTTATGCAATGAGTATACAACATGCCGGTAGGACCATCCAACCGCTACATCCCCGACTAAATAAACATCGGTCCAACTGTGCTAATGACTTCCTGCAACATTGCATAACACAAAATTGTTTACTTAAACATGGAGGTTCCTTTGACTGTTAATCAATAACAGCAATAGATCATATACAGTCCCGAAAAAGTAACAGTTACGAAAATCTCTGTAAGAGAGAGGTGTACTGGATGTACAAACTGGATACACCAAAACCTAATGGCCTTAACCCCTTGGCTTCATGCCACGTACTATTACGTTGCTGTGACCAAGGGGAAGTATGGCTCATGGGCTGAGCGCACTCCATACTCGGCGGGTGACGGCTGTGTAATACAGCCGACACCTCACTCCAGCGGGCGGAATCAATGTTCACTTTGTTTCCGCCCGTTTAACACTTTACATGACCGCGGCATTTAATTTGTTAGAATCCGGGGGGCGCCCCCTCAAACATTCCATCGCATGTAGTTTTTACCACCTGATAGACGCCGTAAAAACAAACCCCCCCCCCCCCCCAAAAAAATGGCGTAATCACTGTTTTTTTCCCATTTCCCGCCACAAATAATTTTTTCCAGCTTCCCAGTTCATTATGCGATACAATAAATGGTGCCATGACAAACTACAACTTGCCTGGCAAAAAACAAGCCCTCATACGTAATGTCGACAAAAAAAACAAAGAATTGATGTATTTTGGAAGGCGGTGAGGAAAAAACGAAAATGAAAAAACTGAAATTGGCCGTGTCTCCAAGGGGTTAATGAAATCAGTGAAACAATTATATAAGAACCTTCAGTCCTCCTTTATCTCCATCATAGCCAAGTATTGCACCATCCTTTTATGTTATTTCACCAATATTAAACATCTTATGATCAATATAGTATTATTTAGCAATTATTATTATTTTTGTACTGAATTCATCCAGTGTATAAAAGTTTTTTCGAGCAATAATTTTTCCTGGTATAATGCCGCAATATAGAATTTCTGTAAATCATCACAGAGGACATGCTCCTCATACTAGTGCTGCCTCAATTGCTACACCAATATTTGTAATTACTTGCAGATTTTTACAAATATTTACAGCTAAGTACTGTTCCTCTCCATCTATCCGCAAGTACATACTGCCCTCTTCCATTTCACTCAGAAGTTTCATTTTATTGAACAGAATAACCATCCCTTCATCCATCCAGGCTTCCGTAGCTCCCGCCCCCCCCCCCCCCCATCTCTATGACTACAAGAGACGCTACACATATCCCCAGGCTATTTGCAATGGTAACTTAGAAACAGGAGGCGCCTCTGTATACACTGAGTCCCGCACACCAAACAATCTGCCAACAGCCTTGCGGGCGAGGTAGGAGTTTTATTCACTCCAGTGCATTAAGAAGCACGCCTAGGCCACGTGGAACACTATAAAGCTTTCCACAACACAGATATCGGCATAAGTCCTGTATTTCGCACCACCAATAATTACATTACTATGACCTAAGTTTGTTCTATTTTATTCCCAATAAATTAGGGAGAATCATCATCCTTGTTTTTAACCCCCTTTTTTTATTTATACCTTGTTATGTATATCTACTGTGCCATAAGATGACCTTTTAACCCTTGACCCCCCCACCTCCTCCACCTGATGGAGGTCAAGCATATCTGCACGCATCTCTTGTGACGTCATCATGGTTTTGGACTGACCAGTGGGGTCCATGGCCTGAGCGTACTGTCACGTTGGGTGCGTGGACCCACTAGGCCGTACCGCCTTAACGGTATGGCAGCTGGCCAACAGGACACAGGTCAAACTCTATAGTTCGTATGGGTGTACCTGTGGTAGCTTCAGACAGTAGCAAAACAGGCTCGGATAGGACTTAGGCAGCAGACAGACACCAGGTATGGTGTAGCAGGACAGGCGTAATACTCAGCGCAGCACGACTCCAACTCAATATGGCACTTGAACCAGGATAACTCGGGATACAGGTTACAGGTAGCAGGAACGGGAACACTGGGAGCTGGAAGACACTTAGGAGACCATTTGCAGAGACAAACTAGAGTAACGACAACAACATTCAGGCAATGCAGGAAAGGGCAGCGCTCTTCTTATAGTCCAGGGTGCTCATGGGCTAATTTGGTCTTTAATTCAGGTGCCCGCGCTGGCCATTTAAGAGTGGGCACGAGCATGCGCGCGCACCCTACGGGACACTGCAGAGCGAAGCAGAAGTGAGCGCTGGCATCTTTTGAGGAGGAGACGGGGACCGGCGCTCACTGATCCATGGCTGCGGCTGTCAGGAAGTAAGCAAACCTGGCAGCCCACGGCCATGGGCATGACACTTCCCCAGAAGACCATCCCTTTGAAAAGACCCTACCTTATCCAGGACGGAATTTTCCTGTGACCAATTTTTCCCCCTATTTTAGTCTAAGGAAGCTGCCCCTCTATAAGCAAACTAGTCTATAATCGGACCAAAGACCACTTTTATGAGCATATTTTTTAGTGGGAACACCTTTTGAAAGGACCACAAATTGAACTTACATGCGCTGCTAACCATCTGGATGAGGGTGCGCCCCTCGCCGCATCATCGGACCCGAGACAGCGGGAGGAGAAGACTTGCTTGGAACATCAGGGGAAAGAAGCTGCGGCATCATTGGGGTAGGAGAAGCATTTCCAGCACAACAGAGCATCATAGAAAAAGAGGGAGGAAGATGGAAGCTGTCAGACAAGGGGAGGGTGCAGTACGCATCATGCTGCATTAAACAGCCTGCGGGAGTACTGAGCAAGAGAGTTCCACTGGGGTGTCAAGGTTAGCAGTGAGGGTGGATAGTGAGTGCAAAGCCTGACTGCAGTCTTAGAATAAGGGGAGCCATGCTGGTATACTGTACAGTAAAGGAATGAAAGGGGATCCATGCTGGTGACTAGTTTTGAGAGGGGGAGACCTAATGAGGATGAGGAATGAGAGGGAAGCCTTACTGAGGACCAAGAGAAGAACCATGCTGGGGAAAAAGATTTACATGGGAGTCATCCTGGGGACCAGGAATGAGAAGGGGGCCATTCTGGGAACTAGGAATAAGAGGGGAGCTATGCTGGGGACTGGGAATAAGAGGGCTGTTTATTTGTGTGCTGTACGTGTCTCCTTACTGCATTACTCACTTAAGCCTGAATTCTGTGTTCTTTTTTCTTTGAGAGGATCGCCCCCATAAAATAATAAAATACAGGTGGCAGTTGACGGGTTATGTAAAAGAAACCCCCCATGAAACTCCATCCACTAGTGAGAATGTGGTTGGCTGTCATTGTGGATTGGATTGCTTGCTCATCATCTCAGTGACAGCAGGATCATGTTGCCTCTGACACTATGACTTTTAGCCAGTGCTTACCACGTTCCTCCTGCTTCTCCTCCTAAACATGAATTTTGTGGCATTATAGTAGCATTTATTTTTCGTTATCTTTGTATTCACTGACCCCTAGTGGGGCGCCTACTTTTCTCATAGGATCATATAATGAGGGCAAGCTGGGCATGTGCCCAGGGTTGGAGGCTGAAAGGAGGTCCAGTTCGCCCTGGCTCCCCCAAACCAGTTGTTAAAATTACAGCCAGTTCAACTAACCGGGATGAAGCGGGACCTCTCACCCAATTGTATCCACGTCCTTAGGACGCAGATACAATTGCTTACTCTAGCGCTGGGCAGCTTCCTGTGGGCAGCGTTGGGGGCGCTATCTACAGGCGGCGCTATCTATAGGGGGCATTATCTACAGGGGGCATTGTGACTGGCGTTATCTATAGGGGGCATTGTAACTGGTGCTATTTACGGGGGGTATTCTGACTGGCGCTATCTACAGGGGCATTGTGTATGGCACCAACTACAGGGTACATTGTAACAGGAACTACCTACAGGGGGCATTGTGACTGGTGCTATTTACAGGGGGCATTGTGATTGGCACTATTTACAGGGGGCATTGTGACTGGTGCTATCTACAGGGGGCATTGTGACTGGTGTTATCTACAGGGAGCATTGTGACTGGTGCTATCTACAGGGGCAGTGTCACTGGCATTATCTACAGGTGGTGTGGGCAGTGTTATTATTTTTCTATTTGGTACATACACATTATACTGTATAGGACAGCTAAGGGGAACATTATACTGTATGGGGCAGGTATGGGGGACATTATACTGAGCAATTACAAGAGCTGCAGGTCCAAGGGGGGAGGCACTGTGTAGCACTATATACAAGGGGGGATTGCTGTATAGCACTATATAGAAGGGGGGAGCGCTGTGCATCACTATATCTAAGGGGGATTGCTGTTTAGCACTATATACAAGGGGGGCTTTGTGGCACTATATACAAGAGGGGGAGGGAGGTGTGACGCTATTTACAGCAGTCAGTGTGTAGCGCTATCTACAGGGGGCAGTGTGTAGCTCTATCTACAGGGGTCTGTGTGTGAAGCTATCTATAGGGGGCTTTGTGTGTGGTGCTCTCTACAGGGGGTTAGTGTGGCGCTATCTACATGGGGCTGTGTGTGATGCTATCTACAGGGGCTGTGTTTGGTGCTATCTGCAGGGGGTGTGGCGCTATCTGCAGGGGGTGTGGCGCTATCTACAGGGTTTGTGTGTGGCGCTATCTATAGGTAGGTCTGTGTGTAATGCTATCCACAGGGGGATGTGTGTGGCGCTCATTACAGGGGGGTGTGGAGCTAGCTATAGGGGGGTGGCGCAATCTACAGGGGGATGTGTGTGTGATGCTATCTACAGGGGTTGTGTGTGGTGCTATGTTCAGGGGGCTGTGTATGGCACTATCTACAGGGGCTGTGTATATGTGGTGCTTTACTTTACAGTGTTTGACACAATTATTTTTTGAGGGGCGCAGTCTATGGTGCTATAATATTTAGGGGCACAGCGTTTGGTACTATTTTATTCAGGGGCGCAGTGTTTGGTCCTATTATATTTAGGGGCACAGTGTGTGGCACCATGATAATTTTATCTTTGTTTATAACCAAAGACATCTGAGTGCCAAATTGTGCAGAAATGGGTCATGGTCGGGAGAAGTCGTCATGAAGTCTGGACCAGATGGAGTAGAAAAGAGGAAAACAACTACGTCGTCACCTGTGAGTCACTTGGGTTTCACAAAAAGTCTTTGTGCAGTCCAGGACTGATAGACAAATAAGTGTTACTATTCCCCTTGTCAGGAGAATGTGTCCCTACACAGTGTGATACTGTCAGCAATGGTTGGAGACTGTCATTATGTGAGGACATAGCCTTTTGACAAGGGGAGTCATAACACCCATTTGTTAATCTCTGGACAAAAAGGAAGTGTTAACAATAGTTACAGGGCAGCGGTGGAGAAGAGGGGCCCAAGTTTGGGTAACAGCCCAGGGCCTATGGTCTACTTAATCTGCCACTGCGTGTAAGATTTGTAGAAGAGACAGTCAGTCAGAGGTATACCGGCAGTGGCTAGCAGTAGTGTAAGGGAGCGTTTTGCGTGCGTTGCAGGTGTGTGTGTGGCATGCGTATTTGACGCGTTTCAGCGTTTGTGGCATGCGTTTTTCCCGCGCGTTAAAAAAACGGAAGGAGGTGTTGTTGAGAGGCCAGCCTACAAAAGGCACCATTGCCACACACCTGCTTGCTGTGTGCTCATGTTATGCACCTTTTTTCACCTTGCAGACAAATAGTGTTTGCTGCTAGATGATTTCTCGCAGATTTGGCGACCGGCGTCCCATGCTACAGGCACAACCGTGTAGAAGAGGTAGAATTTGGGTTCATCCTCTTGTGGCCCAACGCACCTCCAAAGGCCACTTTCATACCCTCTATGATGACCTCCACCGTCACCCAGAAAAATTTCGATCCTTTTGCCGCCTGTCTGTGGGCACGTTTAATATGCTGCTTGCGTTGATTCGTACAGGAATCACCTACCAGGACACAAACATGCGGCGCTGCATTTCCCCAGAGAAGCGACTCCTTGTGACCTTGCGGTATGTGAGTTTCTTAAATACTGCTTACACGATGGTTTCTGTGTTTAATGTCCTACATAACATGTGTTCTTTGTTGTTTGTGTTTTTGACGTCATGTAGATTTCTGGTCACTGGCAATAGTTACCATTCGCTACATTTCGAATTTCTTCTTGGAGTGACCACTATTTCCTGCATTGTGACATCAACCTGTGTCGCACTGTGGCAGAGATTAAAGAGCACGGTGATGCCTCAGCCCACGGCACAACACTCGCTTAGTATATCCGAAGATTATTTTACTGCCACCCAATTTCCACATTGTTTAGGTGCACTAGATGGGAAGCACATTCGTGTGAAGAAATTCCCCCACTCTGGCTCCAGATACTATAACTACAAGCAGTATTTTTCTATCGTCTTGTTGGCCTTGGCGGACAGTAATTATTGTTTTACAATAGTAGACATTGGGTCGTATGGAAGCTCTGCTGATGCACGCAGAAAGGGACAACGGCTTATGACTTATCAACTTGCTGTGCCTCAACCTACCATCTTCCCTGGCTCCAGCGGGCCACCAATCCCATATGTCATTGTTTGCAAGAAGGGGCTCGGATGAGCGTAGGCACATCTTCAATTACCGCCTATGCAGAGCGCGAAGATGTGTCGAATGCACCTTTGGCATCATGTCAAACAAGTGGAGGGTCTTTATGACAAAAATGCAAATGTTGCCGCAGAATGTGACACGTGTCATCCAAGCGTGTGTAGTTCTGCATAACTTTACCCGCATACATGATGCCAGTTTTGATGCCGAATATATGCAAACAAATGCAACCAACACCAACATTGTGCCGCCTATTCCACTAGGGCGGGCACAAACATCTGGACACCGAGTGCGGCAACGATTCGCCGAATATTTTGACAGCCCTGCTGGAGCTGTACCATGGCAGCACAATGCCATTTAAATGGTGGCATAGTTATTAGTATTGTCTGCAAAGGTCCTTATTGACCCGTGTACTTAAAGGGAATGTGTTACCAGCAAAACATGTTGTTGTTTTTTTTAGTTAAACAATTAGTGTATAGGTGATTAAACATTGTTCTAATTTATTTTTTTTTTTTCACGAGTCAGGAAATATTATAAATTGGATTCAATTGGATTCTAATTTATAATATTTCCCATTGCTGGTCACTAGATGGAGCCATTCCCAAAATTGCAGCATTGCATGTGGTAAAGCAACCACATTGCTTTATGCTGCAAAATTGGGTAAAAAGCCCTCGCTCTAGTGAGCTCTCAGCATCCCCCCTCCTTTATCCTGGCTTGTGCCGGGAGAAACGAGGGGTTTGAACGGTCTAACCTCCTACACTGTGTGTCGCCATTTTTTGAGCTAACACACAGTGTAGAAGGTTTACATACAGTAGCAAACACACACTGAAACACAAACATACATAGAAATCCCTTACCTGCTCCAGTCGCCGCCGCTCCCTCCGGTCCATCCGCTCCGTCTGCTGCCGCTGCTCCATGTGCACAAGTCCGGAAGCCGCGACCGGAAGTAGTAATCTTACTGTCCGGCCGCGACTTCCGGTCCACAGGAAAATGGCGCCGGACGGCGCGCATTTCAAATTGAACTGTGTGGGAGCGGCGCATGCGCCGTTCCCACACAGCGGCGTACATGTTAGTGGATGGAACGGGCCCCGTTCGCAGTCCCTATGGGACTGGAGCTGCCGTATTCCATGTCTGTATGTGTCATTAATCGACACATACAGAAATGGAAAAAAAAATGGCAGCCCCCATAGGGAAGAAAAAGTGTAAAAATAAGAAAAAGTAACACACAAACACACAAATTCATCCAAACGTTTTTAATAAAGCACTAACATCTTTAACATATTAAAAAAAAAATTGTGGTGACACTGTTCCTTTAATGTTTTGTTGGTGGTTAGTTATGTTAGGGACTCGCAATACGTGAGGACCCTTGACGTGGGTTGCGAGCTAATATCTTTAGGGGTTTGGAGTTAGCATTTATCCGGCAAACAAGTAATTGTAACAGAATAACATGGCCTATACCAATGTTTTCTGATACAATCACAACAGTCCTTTGTGCGAGAACTATGATAGCACTTCACGACCACATAGTAACACCTTTCGCTTACTAAATCCAAACCCCTACAGATGAACTAATACCTCAATGATGGCGTAGAACAATGTTGGGCCCTGTTAAACCGTGTGTAAATATACAATTATACAGTGAGAATCGCAAACATTTATAAAAAAATTAGTACAAAAGAATGGCCACACTCAATTGAAAATATAAAATTTTTATGTTCTGCTCACAAAAACCCAAAAGCCAAACATATGAGAAGAACAACGACAGTTTTGCACCAACATGATGCTACAATAAACATAATCAAACAGTGATGTATAACAAAAACAAACATCCAACTTCCTTCACCGCGCACGCCTACAAGTCTTGGTATGAATGCGGCGGAGATGTGTAGGCGGAAATTTCAGCACTACTATGCTGTCCATGGGCCTGCAGAGGATGTTCCTCAACAGTATAGTGGTGCTGAAGCTGGGGCTGGTAGCCGTGAGTCTGTATAGGAGGCTGATATGTTGGTGCGCCTCTGTTGTAGGTTGGAAAATGTCGCTCCCGGCCAGCCATCGGACCAGGCGAGAAGCGTGTAGGCAATGGCCTATATTGAGTTTGGCGTGCGATGGGGGTGGCCGGTTGGGATGGGCCAGGTATATTGTACCCCACAGAAGGCAGCGGTACTTCACACCAATGCTCTATAGCAGTGGCGTGGATTATTGGGTGGTGTGGCACTGTCGATGAGGGACAGCATTGCCACCTGGAGGCGCACCAGCCTATGCTCCGTTACCTTTCTTAGTAACGGTGCCATGCTGCGGCAAAAAAAATCATATCTGTCCTCATCTGCGGCGCGCCACAGGTAGTCCAGAACCCTGGCGTCCACTTGCGCACCTGCGGAAGGCATGTTTGTGCATCTGCGTCTGGGTGCTGCAGGATGTCGTCGCACTTCCTCCGTTGCCACGCGTTCTGCTGCGGACGCTAGTGGCACAGGTTCCTCAGGTGTTGGATCCGTGGTTA
Organism: Rhinoderma darwinii; assembly: GCF_050947455.1. Classification (NCBI taxonomy): domain Eukaryota; kingdom Metazoa; phylum Chordata; class Amphibia; order Anura; family Rhinodermatidae; genus Rhinoderma; species Rhinoderma darwinii. The sequence continues at coordinate 283,816,184 of NC_134689.1, read as the reverse complement.
GGAGCACCAGGGGAGTGGCGTGATCTGACACTTGTGAGGACTCAGGTCCAGGCTCCTCTTGTGAATCCTCCAGATTGTCGCTGGTTCTAGAACAGAAAAGTATGATGATTCAAGCATTTTCTACAAGGAACACACAGCCTCTTTTGAGTACATGACATGTGAACACATTAACATTTTTCAGGCGACATGATGATTACTTACGGTCGCATCTCCATGATGTCTTTCAAAAAAATCAGCTGCTGGGTGTACATGTACCTCCTTTTTTTTGAAGCACGATCTCCGCTTCGCCCTCTGGCGCCATATTCCCTGTGGAACTTATCCCTGGTGCTCCGCCAGCGTGTCTTCCCATCCTCTACTGTAGAATGAACCCAAAAAAATATGGTTACTCATTATGTTATAGCACACACAGCTACAGTTCAAACTATTGTAATTGACCTACACAGAAACATACATTACACAAGCTGATGATGCAGTGACACAAACGAAACGTTGGGCATGTTGGGAAATGTTAGCACAGGGCCACACTATTGAATATGGATGACATTACATATATAAAGACATGTACTCACCAATAAGCTTACGGTCTCGTGTGCTGCTTTTTGCCCAATCCTGCCTGAACAGCGACTCGGCTATGTGGTCCCATGCCACTTCTTTCGCACTTCTGTCGTGGTACGACTCTGCACGTGTGTCCCACACCTCGGGCCTCTCCTGCACAAGGCAGATCAATTGTTCCACATCCATATGTCTCGGCATGTCTGCAGTTCTGTGTCTCTAGCTAGATATGTTGGCAAAACCAGGTCTAAACCACTTCCTGGTTTGTGCTTGTTTGGACAACTGTTCTAAGTCATTTACATACAGTTAACACGTGTTGCATGAATAACGCGCGTCCCACGGAAGTGCCTCCGTGTGGCATGCGTGATTTTCACGCACCCATTGACTTCAATGGGTGCGTGATGCGCAAAAAACGCAGAAATATAGGACATGTCGTGAGTTTTACGCAGCGGACTCACGCTGCGCAAAAATCACGGACTGTCTGCATGGCCCCATAGACTAACATAGGTCCGTGCGACGTGCGTGAAAAGCATGCGCGTTGCACGGGCGTATATCACGTTCGTGTAAATCCGCCCTAAGACTAAGGGGAGAGTCAGTCCATGTGAAAGCTTATAGGGCCTATTTACGAAGCAACCACTGGTCATTTCAGAACAAGGCAGCCATCTTGCCAGCCTCAGCCTAAGGCCTCATTTACACGAACGTAATATACGCGCGTGCGACGCGCGTGCTTTGCACGCATGTCGTACGCACCTATATTAGTCAATGGGGCAGTTTACACGATGCGTGAATTGCGCTCAGCGCGTGTGCGCAGAAAAAAACTCACGACATGTTCTATAATCGTGCGTATTTCGCGCACTCACGCACCCATTGAAGTCAATGGGTGCGTGAAAACCACGCATGCCGCACGGAAGCACTTCCGTGCGAACTGCGTGATTCGCGCAAGAGCTGTCAAACTCCTGAATGTAAACAGAAAAGCACCACGTGCTTTTCTGTTTACAAACATCCAAACGGAGTGTCAAATTCGAGATGAGCGCACCGAACTTCACCGGGTTCGGCCAAACTCGTTTTGACCGAAACCGGTAAAAAATGTTCGGGTACGCGATGTCAGGAGACAGTCACTGTCCACGGTGCTGAAAGCGTTAAACTGGTTCAGCACCATGGACAGTGACTTCCGCTCCGAAAATCCATGAACCTGTAAAAAAAAAAAGACGTTCTGACTTACCGATAACTCCGGTCCGACCTCCCGGGATGACAGTTCAGTCCAAATGACAGCTGCAGCCAATCACAGGCCAAGCACAGGCTGCAGCGGTCTCATGGACTGCGGCGTCATCCTGGGAGGTGGGGCCGGATGACAAGAGAGGGACGCGTCACCAAGGCAACGGCCGGGAGCCCGGACTGGGGGAAGCAGGAAGTTCTTGGTAAGTATGAAAGTCTTTTTTTATTCACAGATTGGTGTATATTGTGTTCGGCATTCACTGTCGAGGGTGCTGAAAGAGTTACTGCAGATCAGTTAGCTCTTTCAGCACCTTGGACAGTGACGGGCGTCGACTAGCCTCATCTCTATGATGGCGGCTGCGCGAAAATCACGCAGCCGCGCATCATACACGGATGACACACGGAGCTGCCAAGTGCCTTTTGCGCGCGCAAAACGCAGCGTTTTTTGCGCGCGCAAAACGCACACGCTCGTGTAAATGAGGCCTTAAAGGGAACCTGTCACCAGCATTTCACCTATTAAACCAATAATACCTGGTGGTAGTGGGTGAAAAATCTTTTCTATATAACCTATAATTGTCTTCTTAGTCGGCTCTGTAGCTTTAGTATTCACTTTTTTAGTGTTCCCACACCGTATGCGAATGAGCATAAGAGTCAAATCTTCATTTGAAAAGAGTCAAATCTTCATTCCTCAAGTCTTTCCGAGTTTGCCCCGCCTCCATACTTTTGATTGACAGCTCCTCGCCTTCCCCCAGCACACAAAAACCTGTGCTTGTGCATCGATGTCCTATTCTGGTGTGTGCCGTGCGCACAAAGGGACTCCGGATTATTACGATAAAAGGCGCAAAATGTTTGCAGACCATTATTTAGAGTCGGAGAAGAAGTTTAGGAGAGGGGATAACGGCAATGAACTTTTGATAGCAGCGGCCAGTGAGGGATAAGTAAAGTTCAATAGGTGAAATGCTGGTGACGGGTTCCCTTTAACAGCTTGTTTAAGGCGTTAAATAAGTCTGTGCCTCTCATCAGCGAGAAGGATTGTAAATACGGTAAATATTCTTGTGCCTTCCAGAGTTGGAAGAACTGTAAATATTGTCTATGACTGTGTGCACCATCAATGGTTCAAAATTGTATATATATTCAAAAGTGCAAGTAAAGTTTGCAAGTTTGGCACTCTAACTACTGCTTAGTTTCATCTTTCATACAACATTTCTGTGTGGTATTTTCACGATCTTGCCCCACTCTCCACCACCTTACACCCAAGCTGCACAAAAAGTACTTTGTCCAACTTTTCCCCTGCAGCCTACTTTGGTCCAAAACAAAGAAATTCCTACTTCTATCCTGTCACACCATCTCTCCAGCTTCCATGCTCTAGCATTGCCGTCCACACTGACAAGTACAGAATAATCTTTTGATGTTACACTATAAATGATTATTCTCTACTTGTCACAGTGCAGAATAATAATGGTGGAGTCCCAGCTATTTTCTCCACTTGTCAGAGGAGGAAAATGCCCCTGCAGACGCTTGGCTTTTCCGCTAAGTGGAGAAGCTGATGATGATGCTAAGGAAGGTGGGCGCAGCATTAAACAGTCAGTAGAAACACTAGGGAGACTATCATTTGGTTAAAATAACTATCTCTGCACACAAGATTTGTTAGAGAATTTATATTGAGAAATTACTTTGAATCACATGTTCTTTTGATTTTTATATAATAGTGTTCATGAGATAACCCCTTCAAGAAATGATGAATTACTATAGTAATTCTTCTAGGACAGAGAAAAGCCTCTTTCTTTTGCTAATATTTATTTCTTTATCGACTATGATGGGTTCATGGGTTAAGTTTAAAATCCAAGGCAACATTTCTATGGATTTATCTTGTTTTCAACCAGGTTAATCTGACAGACCATTGACTTAACAGGTTTTTTTTTTTCAGGACAGGCTATGAATGTGTGACCAGTAAGGGTCCACTCACCGGGACTCCCACAAATCAGCAGAACAATCATGCGAGTGTGTGGACAAGAGTAGGGGACACCGCTCTTCTTTCTGCTGATTGGCCTGTCAGACCCCACTTTTCACTCACTGGTGGCATATCCTGAGAATAAAATCTGGAAAACCCCTTTAAGGAATGGTTTCCATGACATAATTCTTCAAAGTAGTGTGTCCATTGTCTAGGAAATTAGCTCCCCTGGTATACAGATTGCTGGTAATATTATTAAAGTATGTTCTATTTCCTCCGCACTGTATAAAGGATGTATCTTGACTGCATTTCGCTTCCTGTGGCATCAATGAGCTTTATAACTAAATCACATATGAGTCAGTCACTGGACTCTGCCGCTCTGCCAACACTTAATATAATAATCTGTAGTATTAAATGCTAGACAGGGCAGTCGTTTGGGTTGGAAGGTTAATTGTGTAGGAAAGCATTGCATGAAATAGAATATATTGTCTGTTTTCGCATAAAAAGTAATTATTTGCATTTACTTACCAGGAAGCAACGCAATAGCAATTTTACCACGTGCGTAGATGGTCTGTGCAAAATCCGGCTTAAGAGATTTCCTATGGCAATATTACTTTTTTTCTAATGATAAATTGTGCCAACCACTCTTAAGGTGCAAAAGTAAAAATTAAAAATGCATGAAAATAAAAGATCATATGCACTATAAACGGTCTTTTTTTGAATGCACATGGAACTGTAATATGTCACCCCAGAGGCGTAGCTAGATTTTCCAGCACTCGGGGCAAAAATTCAGTTTGGCGTCCCTACCCCCCAACTTCTTTCCCGACTTCTCCTTTCACCTCGCCATGTTTGCTTTCTCTACCAATGGTGTTATTTTTATTTTATGTAACTCGAGCATAGAACATGCCCCGTCTGCCCCCCAGCTATGCCCCTGTCACTTATAGCAGTCTATAGAGTCATACCATACCTCCATATGCCTCATATTTCACATGGGAACATACAGACGTTTTTTCAGTGGGATTCATACAGAATCATCTATGAGTAAAAGCACGTTAGGCTCAAAATGCATAAATTCATTTATTTTAAATGGAGGAACAAATGTGACATTTTAATTAAAGTGGTGCTGGACTTTGTCTATAATACTTGAGGGTTATCTAGGACTTGCAGTGCCTTGAGAAGTCCATGCACCCTCCCTTAACTATCTGGATGCTGATGCACATGATGATGTCTTACTTTCATATATTTAAATTACGCTATATAGATAAGAAAATGTGCCATGTTCCATCAGATACATATTACAGCCAGCGGCGTAACTAGGAAAGACTGGGCCCAATAGCAAACTTTTAACTTGGCCCCCCTCCCCTGGGTGCCAAACAGCCCCCCTGTAGATCCTGCCATACAGCCCCCTGTAGATTCTGCCATACAGCTCCCCTGTAGACAGTGCTATACAGCCACCCCTGTAGACAGTGCTATACAGCCACCCCTCTAGATAGTGCCCCTTCCCCCTTATAGACAGTGCCATACAGCCCCCTGAATATAGTGCCCCACCTCCACCTTGTAGATAGTGCCATACAGCCCCCCAGTAGATAGTGCCCCCACCTCCCCCTTATAAATAGTGCCATACAGCCCCTGTAGATCGTAGATTTTCACGCACTCATTGACTTCAATGTGTGCATGATGGGTGAAAAATGCAGAAATATAGGACATGTTGTGAGTTTTATGCAGCAGACTCACACTGCGCAAAAATCACGGACACTCTGCACGGCCCCATAGACTAACATAGGTCCGTGCGACGCTCGTGAAAAGCACGCGCGTTGCACGGACGTATTACACGTTCATGTAAATACACCCTAAGGGAGATTTTTCTGTGCATGCCCTGTGACCTGTGCAAAGGTCATTGTGCAGGAAGGTATAGGAGGGGAGCTGTGTCCATCACCTATTGCCAATGGCTGTGCAAAATTTGAGTTTTTAATTTTTAATAAATTTGCAAAAACTTCTAAAACTCTGTTTTCACTTTATCAAAATGGAGTATTAAGTGCAGAATAATAGGGAAAAACTTGATTGTTTTTTTTATTTTAGCACAAGTCCTCAAAATAACAAAATGTGAAAAAAGTGAAAGGGTCTGAAGACTTTCCGAATGCACTATAAAACTGGTGGACTGGCTCCTCAGCTGTTTTATAGTAATTGCGACTTTCTCTTGCTGGTGTCATAAAATGGTGAACCTCTGTTCATGGACCCTACATCTCCTTTCCTCACTGTAGGAAGTCATGTATTCAACTTTTGGAGTTCAATCCACATGCTTAGTGCTTGGCTCCTGCAGCCAACTCCTCCTTGCTTGAATGAACTAGGTCAAATTTTAAATTTTAAATTGCTAAAGAGAAGACCTTGCTGTGTTGTAAAATAGGACAGGAAAATCAGAATAGTCTGAAGTCACTAAGAGGAAACTTCTAGACATTCAATAAAGTCTCTAACATTGAATGGTAACAAGAACATCGTTGAGAAAAGGGCTTGATGCAAATACATGCCACAGTCTCCAAACTTGTGGTAAGCCAGGCATAGAGAAAGATGCAGAATGGACAGCAGTGCTACCCAAAGGGTCAGAATAAGAAGGCAGCAAGATTTAATAAGTAACCAAAATGGTGGTTAATGTATCCCAAGCTCAAATCATTCATAAGGATGAAAGGTTGTTTGTGATAGGCCCTAGCTTTAAAGGGGTCGTCCGAGATACCATCATATTTTCAAAAACCCCTTTAATGCATGTAATTTATAAATGTAAATCCATTTGTAATATACTCACATTTTCCAAAGTGGCCCCGTTTCCAGATCCTGCCGTGGGGAACTTGACTGGTGACGTCACTCTCTGCACTGGCTCTGCCGCTTTGTTGATCTTGAATGCTTTGCCAGGTATACGACACGTCACTTGTCACGTGGTGTATATCGGCTTGTTCTGCTTCACAGCTCGTAACGCGCAAGCGCTGTCACTGCTGTTCTCGCGGTCCCTGCTGTTCTCGAGATAACAGCAGGGGCCGCACATGCGCGTTACAACAGAACAAGCTGATATACACCATGTGACAAGTGACGTGTCATTTATCCGGCAAAGAATTCAAGATCAACAAAGCGGCAGAGCCAGTGCAGAAAGTGACGTCACCAGTCAAGTTCCCCACAGAAGGATCTGGAAACGGGGCCACTTTGGAAAATGTAAGTATATTACAAATGTATTTACATTTATAAATTACATGCATTAAAGGGTTTTTTGAAAATATGATGGTATCTCGGACAAGTTCAATACTCCAAAATTAGCTTCAGATGGACTTCATGGGATATATTGTGACAGGGCCCCATTATGGTATTAAAATCTGAGCCCACCTGAGGATCCACTGTTTGTCTGTTGTGCCAGTCCAACCTATGGCTAGTGCAGGGGGGCCACGTTAAGCAGCAGTAGAACTATCCACCTCTGCTGTGCATGTTTACAATTTTGATGTAGCAAGGCTGTTGGGACAACTCTAATGTTTCCCTAATCTAAAATATATTCAGTTCTTTAATGTTCAGTGTAGGGTTAAGGGATCATGCACACAACCATACTGCAGCTCCGTAGAACCTCCGAGTTGTTCAGGGCCGCAATATGGCACCCAATATCTTAGTGAGGCATGCAGAAGATTCAGTTGGATTCCATGTGAAAAAAATTGTAGCATGCTCCATTGTATGCTGTATTGTGAAAGTATTCCCCATAAGAATTCTAGGGGCAAATACTTACATAATATGGAGATATACAGAGGGACCATGCAGTGACACATAGGCTGCCTATGACACCATAGTTCAGAGCCACGGGGACTCCATGGTCTTCATACAGGTTCCAAGCACATGGTTCTGCCATGTGTATGAGACCTACAGATGCGTCCCCCCTTATATCTATTCCCAACATTTACAGAGATGTGTGGTGCGAGATGTTAAATAAACATGGGGAAAAAAAACTTATATTTCTGATGGATGCCATCGTCTATAGATTCCCTTGTTAAAAAAGTGTATACATTTAACGAATACATTTTTTACTGGATGGCTGTGACAGATGCCTCTGACGGATGCCATTTGTCAGCCACCTGTTGTCCATGACTCCCATGTTTAAAAAAAACACGTATACGTTTAATGTAGAACGTTTTACTGGATAGCGCAAGATTGTATTGAATTGCTATCATGAAAAATTTTAGAACTTAATGCACTTTAAAAAAAGTTAAGGGTGGGCTCATTTAAGTGGAAGAAATTATCAGTTCTACTCTACTGGGTCCAGGCTGCTATACTAACACTTTGAACATGAATGTTCGAATAACACTTACTCAAAACCTACATAACAATACACAATGTGGACACTTTTGCAGTTATGCCATTAATTATATATCTGCATTTGAAGTTGTTAATTCAGAAATAATAACATAGTTACCGTAGACAGATCTTTAACTATAAATACGTGGTTACGGGCATAATTGAAATCTTTGCATAAGATTTTCACCTAAATACTTACATACTTGTACAATTATGCTGATGTATTTTTTTCAGACAAAGGATGTGTCTTTTGTTTTGCATCTTTAACTATCACCCTTGCATCAGTAGCTACGCCTTACTTATCAATGTTTATGATAGCAGGATTCTCCTACATCTTACCAGCCTTTAAATCAATTATTTACCAAGTTATTCGATGAGAAATAAAAAATTTGGTAGAAAGCATGGAAAAGAGCAATATTCAGTTGCCCTGTGTCAAGCGTTCTTCTGTCATTTAGATCATAAGTTCACTAGGTGTAATTGTTGCAGATTTTTGGAGCCAAATTTCACATTGAATATCCACTACAATGTACAGCACAAAAGTAATTTATGTGTTCAAACTTAATCCCAATTTAGTATTATACAACTTCTTTACGCATTTTTATTAATATGTGCTACATAACCTGTAGATGCAATTTGCAGAGAGCATGTACATGTAAAATATTAATAGTATGGAGAAAATACTTACTCTTATCAAAACTAAAATAAAGAGAAATTATAAATGATATTTTCTGTTATTTCATATTTTTAAAATGGGGAAAATAAGAAAAGTCAAATATGGAATTAAACATTATTTCTTTTACACTAACTTCCCTAAAAAAATATTCTATGGTAAAGGAAAAATATTAAAAAATAACCACATAGTATATATATATATATATATATATATATATATATATATATATATATATATATATATATATATATATATATATATATCATGCAGTAATTGTTTTAATTTGCTGCTAAATAACAGATTATTACATTGTGACAAGTGCTTTTTACATATCTATCTATCTATCTATCATATTTCTATAAATGAAATGTTCCAAGTAAACTGTGTGATGATACATTATGTTTATTATCTTATTACAATACCACATCAAGCTGTGATGAGGACAAAAGTAGAACTTGATCTTCTTTAGGTCACCCAGATCAGTGGGATTACCAATCCACTTCAGATGTCAGTACATCTGTTACAGGCCTCTCCAGCCCCTGATAGAGATCCTGAGTGGCCCTTGGTCCGTCAGGTAATTACGTTCTGATTAATATACTGATTTACATTCTGGTGTTAAAAAATATACTCCAAATTGACATTCAGGCAAATAACAGCCTCAGTTATGAGGACAAACTTAAAGAACACTATGTGTCGCTCACAATAAATTTCTGCTAGTAGAGGTTAGACTGGTGCAGGCATGAGGATGGTTAAAAGTTTCCCTGAGGCTGTCACTAACTGGGATACTGTTGTGAGCACTGCTATGGAGGAACTGAGGCTGCCTTTGCTCTTATTTCACCAAGGCCAGGACATAGGGCTTGTATACATGGCCGTATTAGCAACAGAGTCAAGGGCCGCATTAGAGGTCCCGAGTATGTGGCAGGTAGGCAACCACTACTATAGACTATTACCAGATTGCAACACCAAGGGCAATTTTGAAAAAATGCCAGTGCTCACAAAATGCAGTTCAGATGTTCTTTGTCCCTGTATTAGTATATGTACTCCACTGGGACAAATTATAGCTCATAAAAAGGTATAAATAGCTTATGTCATACAAGTCTATATAACCTTAGGGTAAGGAGAATAAATGTGCTGTCAGATTGCTAAATAACATGTATCAACAGAGAAGTTTTTTAATATATATCTCTCTCCTAATAATAAGACAATTCAATTAAACAAAGGTCCACTCCACCTAAAAAATGAAATAACGAGTGAAATGTATAAATAGCTGGTAGATGGTCAACTTAAACATCACATGCATATATACATGTTCTATCAAATATAAAGATCATCATGTCACATGAAGAATCAGTATTCAAAGAGGTCGTCTACTTTAGTGCCACAAGTATCGGGTGATACTTCATTTCCTGCAGGGAAAATTAGGACTAACTGGTACTAAGAATCCCCTAAGCAATATCAGATGATCGTGGAGGGGTCCAGGCAAAGAATTCCCACCCTCCCAAAAATATCAGTTGATCATTGTTACAACCAGCGGGTTGAGAACCCACTGGGCTACTCCATGACAAATGGCTGTTAAAAATGGTCAGATGGCTAGGAAATGGATGAAAATTTGGAGACACACTGATGCAAAGCATCCATGAAAAACTGACAGTTGATCCATTTTTACCGGGCATTTTATTTCACTGTTGTGTGAATATAGCCAAAGATTAGAATTTGTAGGTGGGTTAGATTCCTAGAGGGACAAACGTCCATTTACACACTGTAGATATTATTATGACCGTTCATTATCTGTTGTCCCGTACCAAAAATCCCTGCATATAAACCCAGCCTTACTTCATGACTTGCCAGACTGATAATCTGACATAAAGTTCAATACCAAATAAAACCTCACATAAAGCAATAGTATGCATCTACTGTACATTGGTAAGAGTCACACACACGTCTTTTAGTTCTTCTAAGCGTGGGTATATTAACGTGAGACAATTTCTTGAGGGTTTTGAAGAGCGTGACGAAAACCTGCAATAAAACCCGCAATAGAAAGATGCTATGTTTGGGGCAGCACTGAGAAGCCACTCAGATGCCATTTGCTATTATATTTTGCTGCGCCAACATCAATGCTGTTTTAATGTTTTGAAAGGCAACTGTACCCGCCAATCGGGGTTTAGTGCAGCCCTGATAGCAGTAGAGTGCAGTAGTGCTTTCGAGCACGGGTAAGGAGAGACCCTGAAGCTAGAGTGGGTCCAGTAAAAGCGCGTAGTGTTGCCAAGGAGCAGAGAAAAAGGGGATGTAGATAAGAGGACATTACCCCTGCATCAGGGAGGAGTTGAAAGCTATGCGCGGAAGTAAACTTGGTGTGCCATCATTGCTGCATTGTTCGCATTGCTGCCATTGCATTTGTGTAACTTTCCAAGAGACTGTGCCTCTCGTTTGTGGGAAGCTGTTTGAACCGCAGTGTGGCAATTTGTGTGAGAACACCAGCCTAGTAAAATGGACTGTTATTTGCATCATGCTGGATCACGTCAGGAAGACAGAAGGAGCATGAGGACCTGGTAAATATGCATGGTATTCAACTAGTGTGTGTGTGTATATATATATATATATATATATATATATATATATATATGAGTAAGGCCTCATGCACACGAACATATTTTTTTCCTCCCGTAAATACTGGCGTAAATACGGGTCCTTGGTCAAGCGTATTCGACCCGTATTGCACCAGTATTTACGGACCCGTGCCCGTAAATACGGGTCCGGTGTCACTAGTATTCCAGACGCATTTACGAGCACGTTTTCGCTGCAAAATTGCACTGCACTAATTGGCAGCCCCTTCTCTCTATCAGTGCAGGATAGAGAGAAGGGACAGCCCTTTCCGCAGTAAAAGTAAAAGACATTCATACTTACCCGGCCGTTGTCTTGGTGACGCGTCCCTCTTTCGACATCCAGCCCGACCTCCCTGGATGACGCGTCAGTCTATGTGACCGGTGCAGCCTGTGATTGGCTGCAGCAGTCACATGGGCTGGGAGTTCTGGGTATGAACTATTTTTTTTTTTTACAGGTTGATCTATATTGTGATCGGTAGTCACTGTCCCGGGTGCTGAAAGAGTTACTGCCGATCGTTTAACTCTTTCAGCACCCTGGACAGTGACTATGTCCTGACATCACCTAGCAACGCTCCAGTAATTACGGGTGCACACACGTAGACACCCATAATTACGGGAGCCCCATAGACTTCTATGGGCCTGCCCGTGCCGTTATTACAGCCTGAAATAGGACATGTTCTAGATTTTTCAACGGCACGGGCACCTTCCAGTAAGCATACGGGGATGTACCCGTGGCCAATAGAAGTCTATGGGCCCGTAATTACGGGCGTTTTTACGTTCGTGTGCATGAGGCCTAAGCAAGATCCAGGAAAAATACTGGAGGGGTTGTATATCTCACTCAGTTTGTTAACATAGAGAAATCCAGGAAAGCTGGGTTTCTTCAGCATACTTATGGTAACGCTCTGGCTGGAGATTCCGGTCCAGGAGGAGCCCCTGAGGGGACAGTGACATCAGGGGCTCCTCCTGGAGAGTCCACTCCTAGAAGGAGCCCCAATGGAGCAATCTGCAGGGAGGGTGGTGTAGCGCTGTAGACAGGGTAGGGTGTGTGGGGTGCTATCAATAGGGGGTGTATTAGTGGCACTAAATATAGGGGTGTGTGGCACTATCTATAGGGGAGTGTGTGGCACTATCTACAAAGGGGCATGTTGCACGATCTACAAGGGGGTGTGTGTGGCACTATCTACAGAGGGCACTGTGGCACTATCTACAGAGGGCACTGTGACAATATCTACAGAGCGCACTGTGGCACTATCTACAGAGGACACTGCACCATTATCTACAGAGGGCAGTGTGGCATTATCTGCAGAGGGCACTGTGGCACTAGTAAGCACGAGTAAAGTTGCAGACTTTAAAACTATCAGTATTATTATAGTAATGTAGTATTGTTATAGTAATGTAGTATTATAGTAATGTAGTATTATTATAGTAATGTAGTATTGTTATAGTAATGTAGTATTATAGTAATATACAAGGGCGTAGCTAAAGGCTCATGGGCCCTCGATGAAATGATTCTTCTTGGGCCCCCCCCCCAAATTCTCATGGCCGACGGCCCACAGCTTTCAGCTGTATCGCTGCTGCACTAGCAGCAAAGGGCGTCACTAAGGTCTTGAAACGTCAGGGGAAATAGCCCCAATACATATACCCCAAAAAATATTTGTGTGCGTGTATGTATATGTCTATATAGGAGACAGCATATCTATAGCACTACGACCCTATAGCTATGGATAGGATTAGATACAGTGGCTCAGCAGACAGTATCACACACACGATAAGATTAGATATAAGGCCCAGTAGATAGTATCACACTTGCTGGGATTCGATACAGTGGCTCAGCAGACAGTATTACACATGATAGGATTAGATAAAGGGCCCAGCTCGCTGACATTGCGGCTCCAGCGCTGGACCCAGAAAAGGTAAGAATAATAATTGATTTGCTTTTTTATGTGTTACTAATTATTTTTGTGTTTGTGTTTATTTACAAGTTCGGTTGTTGGACAACATCCCGACCCTGGGTGGAGTCAGGACCTACGCTGCGGCCGAAGAGGAGGGTACGTTTAATACCACTATCTGCTGGAATTGATGGGTTGGGGTTTGACTCCCGGGACCCCCGCTAATCAGCTGTATTGAAGGGGGTGCTCGTACGAACGCTACTTCCGCTTCATTTCGGTCACTTTCTCACACTGAAAAGCTGACACGAACGTGTCAGCGATTCACAGTGTGAGCAAGTAAGGGAAAAGAAGGGGAAGCAGCGTTTGTACGAACGCTGCACCACCTTCAAAACAGCTGATTGGCGGGAGTCCCATGAGTCGGACCCCGACCGATCAGCTATCTACGGTCTATCCTGAAGATAGGCCATCAATGTTTAGGGTCTGGACAACCCCTTTAAGCCTACCATGTGGTAGGCTTAGATACAGGGCCCCAGCTTATACTGTATAACATTACTGTCTGCTGGACCCTGTATCTAAGCCTACCTTAGGCTTAGATACAGGGTCCAACAAACAGTATCACACATGAACGTGGGCCCTGTATCTTAGCCTACCATATGTGTTAGGCTGTGTTCACATCAGCGTTGCGCTTCCGTTCTTGACGCTACCAATAGCGCAGTCGACTGCGCTATTGGTTCCGTCAAAACAATGGGACCCTGTCACAACGGTGACAAACGGAAAGCTTTAGCAACGTTTCCTTCACTATGGAGATCAATGGTGAGGGAAACGGAAGCTGAGGTTTCAGTTTGCCTTTCCATTGAGGGGTTACCCGACGAAAACCACCGACGGAAGCGCAGCGGTGATGTGAACAGGCCCTTACTAATGTTTTTGTTTTTCTTGGTGATTTTTTTAAAGGTTCGGTCGTTGGACTTCGTCGGATTCGAGGACTACTTCGATGATGGATTTTTTACGTCCATTACTAAGATGGGGCTTAATGTTAGACAAGAATAGGCTAACACTAACCCCCTTTATTACCCCGGTACCCACCGCCACCAGGGGTATCGGGAAGAGCCGGGTACGATCCAGTACCCGACCATCTTTAGTGATGTCCGGGCACTGGCGCGGCCGCAGGCTGGTATTATTAGGCTGAGAAAGCCCAAAAACAGTGGCCCTTCCCACCCTGGTAATGCTAGCTTTCTGCTGCTATGTTGTATCTGGCTGGTTATAAAAATGGGGGAACCCCGCATCGTTCTTTCCAATTATTATTTATTTTTTTTAAATGACGTGGGGTCCCCCCCATTTTTCATAACCAGTTGGATACAACACAGTAGCAGCCGCCTAGCATTACCAGGGTGGCAAGGGTCACTGTGTTTGGCCTTTCCCAGCATAATAATACCAGCCTGCAGCCGCCCCAGTGCCCGGCCATCACTACAGATAGTCGGGTACTGGATTGTATCCGGCTCTTCCCGTCACGCCTGGTGGCGGTGGGTACCGGGGTAATAACAGGTGTTAGTGTTAGCCTCTGCACCGGCTAACACTAAGCCCCACCTTAGTAATGGACACTGTCAGTCAGCCAGCAGCTATTAATAAGGCGGTGGAAATAAAGTTTAAAAAAAATACACCGTGTTCCAAATTATTATGCACATAGTATTTAAGTGTCATAAACATTTAATTATTAGTTTTTCAATTAAACTCATGGATGGTATTGTGTCTTAGGGCTCTTTGGATCATTGTAATCAATCTCAGACACCTGTGATAATTAGTTTGCCAGGTGTGCCCAATCAAAGGAAAACTACTTAAGAAGGACGTTCCACATTATTAAACAGGTTTCAAGCAATATGGGAAAGAAAAAGGATCTCTCTGCTGCCGAAAAGCGTGAAATAGTGCAATACCTTGGACAAGGTATGAAAACATTGGATATTTCAAGAAAACTTAAGCGTGATCATCGTACTGTGAAAAGATTTGTGGCTGATTCAGAGCACAGACGGGTTCGTTCAGATAAAGGCATAATGAGGAAGGTTTCTGCCAGACAAATTAATAGGATTAGGAGAGCAGCTCCTAAAATGCCATTGCAAAGCAGCAAACAGCTATTTGAAGCCGCTGGTGCCTCTGGAGGCCCGCGAACCTCAAGGTGTAGGATCCTCTAGAGGTTTGCAAGTGTGCATAAAGCTATTATTCGGCCACCCCTAAACAATGCTCACAAGCAGAAACGGTTGCAGTGGGCTCAGAAATACATGAAGACTAATTTTCAAACCGTGTTGTTTACTGATGAGTGCCGTGCAACCCTGGATGGTCCAGATGGATGGAGTAGTGGATGGTTGGTGAATGGCCACCATGTCCCAACAAGGCTGCGACGTCAGCAAGGAGGTGGCGGAGTCACGTTTTGGGCTGGAATCATAGGAAGAGAGCTGGTAGGCCCCTTTAGGGTCCCTGACGATGTGAAAATGACCTCTGCAAAGTATGTAGAGTTTATGACTGACCACTTTCTTCCAAGGTACAAAAAGAGGAACCGTGCCTTCCGTAGCAAAATTATCTTCATGCATGACAATGCACCATCTCATGCTGCAAAGAATACCTCTGTGTTATTGGCTGCTCTGGGCATAAAAGGAGAGAAACTCATGGAGTGGCCCCCATGTTCCCCTGACCTCAACCCTATTGAGAACCTTTGGAGCATCCTCAAGCAAAATATCTATGAGGGTGGGAGGCAGTTCACAACAAAACAGAAGCTCTGGGAGGTTATTCTGACATCCTGCAAAGATATTCAAGCAGAAACTGTCCAAATACCCACAAATTCAATGGATGCAAGAATTGTGAAGGTGATATCAAAGAAGGGGTCCTATGTTAACATGTAACTTGGCCTGTTAAGTTTTTTTTGATTGAAAGAGCTTTTGATTTCTGTAAATATGACCTCCTGATGCTGCAAATTCAACAAATTACCATTTTAGTTCTCTTTACAACCTTTAAAATGTTTTGATCTCTGTTGTGCATAATAATTTGGATCAGTGCATTTTGAGTTTTTTACTTCTAAAAAAAAATCTGTTATCATTAGGAGATTTGTTCAATAAAATTCGCATTATACTCCAACGGTTGATGGCTTGAAGATTATACTGACTGTCATTTGCATCGACTATTTAGAAAAATAACATTTGCATAATAATTTGGAACGCGGTGTAGAAAAAATTGGTTTTATTGAAATAAGAAACCCCCGACACAACCCTCATTAACCATTTTATTGATAATTAAAAAAGCTGTCATCAAAGTAGTCCTCGAATCCGACGTAGTCCAACGACCAAACCTTTAAAAAATCACAAAAAAAAACAAAAACATTAGTAAGGGCCTGTTCACATCACCGCTGCCCTTCCGTCGGCGGTTTTCGTCGGTTAACCCCTCAATGGAAAGGCAAACTGAAACCTCAGCTTCCGTTTCCCTCCCCATTGATCTCCATGGTGAAGAAAACGTTGCTAAAGCTTTCCGTTTGTCACCGTTGTTACAGGGTCCCATTGTTTTGACGGAACCAATAGCGCAGTCGACTGCGCTATTGGTTGCGTCAAGAACGGAAGGGCAACGCTGATGTGAACACATATGGTAGGCTTAGATACAGGGCCCAAGTGCATGTGTAATACTGTTTGTTGGACCCTGTATCTAAGCCTAAGGTAGGCTTAGATACAGGGTCCAGCAGACAGTAATGTTATACAGTATAAGCTGGGGCCCTGTATCTAAGCCTACCACATGGTAGGCTTAAAGGGGTTGTCCAGTACCTAAACATTGATGGCCTATCTTCAGGATAGACCATAGATAGCTGATCGGTCGGGGTCCGACTCCTGGGACCCCCGCAAATCAGCTGTTTTGAAGGTGGTGCAGCGTTCGTACAAGCGCTGCTTCCCCTTCATTTCCCTTACTTGCTCACACTGTGAATTGCTGACACGTCCATGTCAGCTTTTTAGTGGGAGAAAGTGACCGGAATGAAGGGGAAGTAGCGTTCGTACGAGCGCTGCACCCCCTTCAATACAGCTGATTAGCGGGGGTCCCGGGAGTCGAACCCCAACCCATCAGTTCCAGCAGACAGTGGTATTAAACTTACCCTCCTCTTCGGCCGCAGTGGAGGTTCTGACTCCATACAGGGTCGGGATGCTGTGCACAGCCCATAGCGTTGCGATGTAATGTGCTGCGTACATCGCTGCGACGTCAGGACTACCGCTGCGCTCCGGAAGGAGGAATGTAAGTATTGTCAGTTACTATAGTAACGGGGGCCCGTGTAGTTTATTACATAGGCCCCAGTTACTATAGTAACTTTTCATTGATGTGGTGCGGCTTCGGGGACCGGTCGACATCGCGACCGCTGGGACCCCTATAGTTACGCCACTGGTAGTATAGTATTGTTATGGTAATGTAGTATTATTATAGTAATGCAGTATTATAGGAACATAGTATTGTTATAGTAATGTAGTAGTATTATAGTAATATAGTATTGTTATAGTAATGTGGTATTGTTATAGTAATGTAGTATTATAGTAATGTAGTATTATTATAGTAATGTAGTATTGCTATAGTAGTGTTGTAGTAGTGATGTAGTAGTGTTATTATAGTAATGTAGTATTGTTATAGTAATGTGGTAGTATACAGGGGCGTAGCTAAAGCTAATGGGACCGGGTGCAAGAATTCAGCTTGGGCCCCCCTACCCCTTCCCAACACCACCATCATCAGACCCATGCGTGCGCCTATGCCCAGACGCCTTGCCCAACAGCCCCCATAGTATAATGCCCCCACACAGTATAATGCTCCCATAGCTGCCCCCACACAGTATAATGCCCCATAACGTATAATGCCCCCCCAGAACAGCCCCATACCGTATAATGCTCCCCATATCAGCCCCCACAGTATAATGCCCCACATAGCTGCCCCCATACATTATAGTGCCCCCCATATCAGATCCCATACAGTATAATCCCCCCATATCAGCTCACCATACAGTATAATGCCCCCATATCAGCTCCCCATACAGTAAAATGACTCCCATATCAGCTCCCCATACAGTACAATGCCCCCCATATGAGCTTCCCATACAGTATAATGCCCCCCATATGAGCTCCCCATTCAGTATAATGCCCCTCCATATCAGCTCCCCATACAGTATAATGCCTCCCATATCAGCTCCCCATACAGTATAATGCCCCCCCATACAGTATAATGTCCCTCATATCAGTTCCCATACAGTATAATGCCCTCCACATGAGCTCCCCATACAGTATAATGCCCCCCCACATCAGTCCCCCCCATACAGTATAATTCCCCCATATCAGCCCCATGCAGTATAATGCTCCCCATATCAGCCCCCCATACAGTATAATTCTCCCATATCAGCCCCCATGCAGTATAATGCCCCCCCATTTTATCAGCCCCATACCCTATCAGCCCCCCCATGCAGTATAATGCCCCCCCCCCGCGCAATATCAGTCCCCCATACAGTATAATGCCCCCATATGTTCATAATAGAAAAATAGCATAATTACTTACATATCCCCGTTCCTTCACCTTCTCCGGTGTGTACTATGAGTGACTCAGCGCAGGCAGGCGCGATGATGTCGCTACATCCCGCCTGCGTCGAGCCGCTCAGGGCACAGTGAATGCTGGATCAAGGAGACGTCAGCTCCTTGCTCCAGCATTGAATGGAACCGGGACCTCAGTGAGTGACTCGCGACCCCCCGGAGGTCTTCACACGAATCCCCAGGGGGACGCGACCCACAGTGTATAATGTATTGTGTTGTATTGTTCAGTTTGCGGTGGAGAGAGGAGGGGGGGCTGTAATTTAAAGGGGCCCCCAGTCTCCACCGCAAACAGCACAATACATTACAAGGCAACACAATACATGACAAGGCAACACAATACATTACATGACAACACAACACAATACATTACAATACAGACTCTGCAGCTCACCTGGAGTCCTCCGCACCGGCTCTTCCACTGCACTGGCTGGAAGACGTGTCACGTGACAACACGATCACATGGTACACTAAGTGTACCATGTGACCGTAACCAGGAAGTGCCGGCTTCACGGCACAGAAAATAAATTTTTAACAAGCATGCTGTATGGCAATGGGGGCCCGTGGGCCCCCCAGGCTTAGGGGCCTGGTCGCAACTGCGACCGCTGCGACCCCTATAGCTACGCCACTGGTAGTATAGAAATGTAGTATTATAGTAATGCAGTATTATGATAGTAATATAGTATTCTTATAGTAATGTAGTTTTGTTATTGTAATGTAGTTTTATAGTAATGTAGTATTATAGTAATGCAGTATTGTTACAGTAATGTAGTATTATTATAGTTATGTAGTATTGTTATAGTAATGTAGAATTATTATAGTAATGTAGTATTGTTATAGTAATGTAGTATTATTATAGTAATGTAGTATTATAGTAATGCAGTATTGTTATAGTAATGTAGTATTGTTATAGTAATGTAGTATTATAGTAATTCAGTATGGTTATAGTAATGTAGTATTGTTATAGTAATGTAGTATTGTTATTGTAATGTCGAAATATTATAGTAATGTAGTATTATAGTAATGTAGTATTGTTATAGTAATGTAGTTTTATAGTAATGTAGTACTGTTAAAGTAATGTAGTATTATTATATTAATGTAGTATTGTTATAGTAAAATAGTATTGTTATAGTAATGTAGTATTATAGTAATGTAGTATTGTTATAGTAATGTAGTATTATTATAGTAATGTAGTATTGTTATAGTAATGTAGTATTATTATAGTAATATAGTATTATTATAGTAATGTAGTATTATTATAGTAATGTAGTATTGTTATAGTAATGTAGTATTATAGTAATGTAGTATTGTTATAGTAATGTAGTATTATAGTAATGTAGTATTATAGTAATGTAGTATTATAGTAATTCAGTATGGTTATAGTAATGTAGTATTGTTATAGTAATGTAGTATTGTTATAGTAATGTCGAAATATTATAGTAATGTAGTATTATAGTAATGTAGTATTGTTATAGTAATGTAGTTTTATAGTAATGTAGTACTGTTAAAGTAATGTAGTATTATTATAGTAATGTAGTACTGTTATAGTAATGTAATATTGTTATAGTAATGTAGTATTATTATAGTAATGTAGTATTGTTATAGTAGTTAAAATAACTAATTGATTAACAATAATTATGTATTGTAGTATTATAGTAATGTAGTAATGTAGTATTGTTATAGTAATGTAGTATTATTAATGTAGTATTATAGTAATGTAGTATTATTATAGTAATGTAGTATTGTTATAGTAATGTAGTATTATTATAGTAATGTAGTATTATAGTAATGTAGTATTGTTATAGTAATGTAGTATTATTATAGTAATGTAGTATTATAGTAATGTAGTATTGTTATAGTAATGTAGTATTGTTATAGTAATGTAGTATTGTTATAGTAGTTAAAATAACTAATTGATTAACAATAATTATGTATTGTATCACATTTGAAAGTAATGCGGCCCGTCAACTTCTCATTTTTTCTATGCGCGGCCCATTTACCTGGCCGAGTTTCAGACCCCTGATCTAGAGCCAAGCTCTGCAATCCTTTTGGATTTGTTAAGACAATGAAGATAAATAAACAACACATGCTATTACTGAGAAACACTTACTTGTTTTTGTAATCCCATTCACATGCAACAAAATAATGAACACTTTGCAGATGTTAAAATCCACAGCATGTTCATTTTTTTTGTGCAGATTCCGCTTGCACATCTATGGCAGAAATCTGAGTTTGTCATTGGCTACATTTCTGCCATGGATTCTTTGAAAGATCCATATCAGATTTTCCTATGGCACTTTCAACGCATGTGAACATAGCTTAAATGTTAAAGCAGTCCTGACCACGGCTGCTTTAGGGTAAGGCCACATGGAGCAGCCCTGACACTGTCGCGAACCATGCCAGCACCATGTTTGGCGGGGCTGACAAATACCCTGTTAATGGCCACTCGTTAATGCAGGTAAAACAGAACTGTACCTGCAAAATCGTTTTGATTCTGCAGATAAAGGGACGTTTTACCCGCAAACATGGTGCTGGCGCGGATGTTGGCTGTGTCAGGGCCGCCCCGTGTGGCTTTACCCTTGGGTTTTCCTTATTGCTCTTAGTGGTTGACAGAAATAAGGAACATAATTAGGATTCAGCAAAAAGCTAGTTCTGCGACCTGGTTTGGATATAAACAACCTGATTGGGAAAACCATCACTAAAATCTACATTTCTCCATGCCTGCACTTAATAGGACCCTTGTATCAAAACCATCTCAGAGCAAGTGGTCAAAATGATAATTTTTCTATTTTATTATGCCTCAACACGTGGCTGCGTGTATTGTCCTATAGTAAGGATGGAATAATTGATTTCCCACATTCGATAGTTGCAGGGGAATCAAAGCGATTTGCCTTTTGTGGAATCTGTAAAGAATAGAATTATCATCTCTATTACAGTATTTTTCCAGATAAACTCTATTGACTTTTTCCTGAAGCAATTATTCTCTGATATTTCCATTGACTAGAGCCAAATGTATTATACTTCACCTTTGCTTGAACTTTGATTCATTGTTGCAGCAGAGCGAATTTTGCTTCATAAATTCTGCAAGGTCTAGTATCTTGGGAATCCAGTATAAGCCATAAGTCAATGGTATTCTAGTATTATGTGCAATGTATTGTTCAAAATAAGTGTATTGACCTACATGGTTGTTTTTTTTAGCCCTTGTTTTGCATTGTCTCTATCGATTCCCAACACAGTGAAAATAAAAAGGCATTCAGCTCTCCGTATTGATATGGTCTCAGTGCTGTTTGCATCATCAGTACAATTGTACTTTGAAATGAAGCTAAATAACTAGTTCTGGTACGTCTGCCACACACACCAACTTCAGCAAGTTCCATCAAACGGTTAGGCCCCATGCACATGGCTGTGTCGTAATCACGGGCCGCGATTGCGGGCACGGCCAGCCACTGACGGCCGCGTACAGCTGCCTGCATACTCGGCCCGTGCACCCATACAAAGCATGGGAGCACGGCCCGTAAAACGCAAAAGAGAGGACATGTCTTATCTTTTGCGGTACACTTCTACGGCCTGGACACCTTCCCGTAAATAAACGGGAAGGTGTCCGTGGACAATAGAAGTGAATGGGTCCATAATAGCGGACCGCAATTGCGGATGATTTTTACGGTCGTGTGCATGGGGCCTTTGACTTGCTCACAAATACTCACACTCTCAGAAACATCTCCTGTACCGCAATAACATACAAACATAAGTCAAGAGCTCCTGAATTACACGTGCACACCTGTCTAGAAAAACAGAAGACTGTCCGGAGTATGCACATAATGCATTATATTTATAAATAGGAGGCTTTTCAATATATTGTTCTGGATGTTTATTTTACTGTTAAAAATTTCAATTGCTATTTCATGGCAGGCAGTCTCCTGTCATTTCTCACATTCAGTTAACAGATGACATTTAACACGTTGTCCATAATGAACTATTTTAACAATAACACTTAATCAAACTTTCCTGACACCCAAAACATATTTACCTAAATTGGATGAGATTGATTAGATTTTTAGAGTACGGTCCTACGTAGCAGTGGCCGAAGCCCAGTTCACTTGCAGTGGCCAATGACCACATGAGTTTGCCGGGTAATACCAGCACAATCGTGCGGGCATTGGCCACTGCATGTTGGTGTGGTTTCGGCCGCATGCGGCTGCCTCTACTTGGGTCTGTACCATTACAGCTAATCCCTTGGGCAACTGGTTTGCAAAAAGTCTGCATCAATAGTTTTTTAATTGGGGTAAAATTGGGGTAAAATGTTGGCCAATACCTATGGAGGAACTTGGGTTTTGTATGGTCAGTCTGGTATGTCTTTACATAGTCCTCATCAATAATAACAACCTAGTATGTCTTTATAGTGTCCTAATGGATGACAACAGTGTGTTATTTTTCTAATATGAGGATGTATCATGATCAAAAGAGGGCAAGGACTGCAAGTTTACTTAACTTGAAATACATTTCCATTTTAGATTTAAGGGTATTTAACTACTGCCCAACACAGAGTGCACTTTGTATATTCAGATATATACCATGGAACTGGCGATATACTGACCAGTTTAGAGGGTTAAAAAGTGACCACAAATTTTGAATAGGGTCCCACTCTAACCATGGACACCTATAGCAGAAAGCGAGTTGAGGACATTTTGGTCTCCACCTTTTCCTTTCGCCCTTTCTTCTGTTTTCCAGCAACCTGAACTCATCTTAGAACTCCCCTTCCAGCATTCCCTCAATCACTAACTGCAATTCAACTCTGAGTGTTGCAGAAACAACCCCATTCAGATATATAAAACACATTTGAAATTCCTGCAATCTTACTCTTAGGCTATGTTCACACACAGCACATTTGTTGCAGACATTTCTGCTACTGAAAATCTGTTTCATACATCTGAATTGGATTATTTCTGCAGCATGCACATGGATTTCTGCAAGCCCTGTTTAGATGAATGGGACAGTTACAGACATTTCTGAAGAGTGTGAATATACCTTTATAGGAAAAGTAGCACTATAACCTATACCTAACATCAGGGAAATGATACTGCTTACTAGTACTATCATCAGGGCCGGCCTTAGGAAAGATGGCGCCCCGTGCAAAATTTTCTTTCGACGCCCCACCCTATCATGAAAAAAATGCCCCATAAACAAGTATAATGCCCCCCCCCCACAGTATAATGCCGTTTTTATTGCCCCCACGCAGTACAATGCCCTTTATAGTGCCCCCACACAATATAATGGCCCCTTAATGCCCCCAGCACAGTATAATGTCCCCTAAGTGCCCGCCCACAGTATATTGCCCTCACACAGCAAAATGCACCTTTAGTGACCCCCCACACAGTATAATGCCCCTTTAGTGCCCCCATAGAGTATAATGCCTCCATAGCTGCCCCATACAGTATAATAATAATATTTAATAATATAATATATTATAACCTCTTTAAGGACACAGTATTTTGTCCTCTAAGTGAGCCCACACCGTATAATGCCCCCTAAGTGCCAAACACATTATATTGCCCCCTGTAGTACCCCTACACAATATAATGTCGCCTTTGTGGCCCCCGACACAGTATAATGTCCCCTTAGTGGCCCCCACACTGTATAATGTCCCCTAAGTGCACCCACATAGTATAATGCCCCTATTAGTGCCAACAGAGTATAATGTCCCCCTTTAGTGCTCCAACACAGCATAATGCCTTTTAGTGACTCACACACAGTATAATGCCCCCTTGTGACCCCCACTAAATAATGCCCCCTTATGACAGGCCACACACAATATAATGGCCACCTTTTGCCCCCACTGTCACACAGTATACACTACCGTTCAAAAGTTTGGGGTCACGCAGACAATTTTGTGTTTTCCATGAAAACTTACACTTATATTTATCAAATGAGTTGCAAAATGACTAGAAAATATAGTCAAGACATTGACAAGGTTAGAAATAATGATTTGTATTTGAAATAATAATTTTCTCCTTCAAACTTTGCTTTCGTCAAAGAATGCTCCATTTGCAGCAATTACAGCATTGCAGACCTTTGACATTCTAGCTGTTAATTTGCTGAGGTAATCGGGAGAAATGTCACCCCATGCTTCCAGAAGCCCCTCCCACAAGTTGTATTGGCTTGATGGTCACTTCTTATGTAACATACGGTCAAGCTGCTCCCACAACAGCTCTATGGGGTTGAGATCTGGTGACTGCGCTGGCCACTCCATTACAGATAGAATACCAGCTGCCTGCTTCTTCCCTAAATAGTTCTTGCATAATTTGGAGGTGTGCTTTGGGTCATTGACCTGTTGTAGGATGAAATTGGCTCCAATCAAGCGCTGTCCACAGGGTATGGCATGGCGTTGCAAAATGGAGTGATAGCCTTCCTTATTCAAAATCGCTTTTACATTGTACAAATCTCCCACTTTACCAGCACCATAGCAACCCCAGACCATCACATTACTTCCACCATGCTTGACAGATGGCGTCAGGCACTCTTCCAGCATCTTTTCAGTTGTTCTGCGTCTCACAAATGTTCTTCTGTGTGATCCAAACACCTCAAACTTCGATTCGTCTGTCCATATGTAAAGGAGTTGCCAGACACAGCTTCTGTGTCGACGCCGGTGGGCAATCAGTCTGCACCTGCTCCTATGTCTGTGAGACTGACTCCATCTTCCACCACTCAGGATGGCAGGCTTAGGAGTGGGAGAGCCTATCACAGCCTGGCCAGACGGAGCTAGCTCCCGCCCCCTGTCTATTTATACCTGCCTTTCCTGTTCCTCCTTTGCCTGTGACTCTTCTATGCTTGTTTCCTGGCTTGCTGCTGCTGCTTGTACTACTCATCATCTGCTTGTTATTGACCTTGGCTTTCTGACCACTCTCCTGCTCAGGGTTTTGTACTTCATTCTTTCCTGGTTTGACTCGGCTCGTTCACTACTCTTGTTGCTCACGGTGTCTCTGTGGGCAGCTGCCCCGTTTCCCTTTCTTCTGTGTACCCTTGTCTGTTTGTCTGTCTTGCACTTACTGAGCGTAGGGACTGTCGCCCAGTTGTACCCCGTCGCTTAGGATGGGTCGTTGCAAGTAGGCAGGGACTGAGTGATGGGTAGATTAGGGCTCACCTGTCTGTCTCCCTACCCTGTCATTACATAATCACAGGCCCATATACCTAGTCTAACCTGGTCCCTGACACATCTATGGACCCCCTTGAGACCCTGGCTCAGCAGATGCAGGGCCTCTCCCTACAGGTCCAGGCCCTGGCTCAGAGGGACAACCTGCGTGATGCTTCCCTGGTAGTACCCCCCACCTCACCTCTTGAACCCCACCTCAAGTTGCCTGACCGGTTCTCAGGGGACCGGAAGACTTTTTTCTCCTTTCGGGAGAGTTGCAGGCTTTATTTTCGCTTAAAGCCCCACTCCTCAGGTTCTGAGAGCCAGCGGGTGGGTATAATTATGTCCCGGCTCCAGGACGGGCCCCAAGTATGGGCCTTCTCCTTGGCTCCTGACGCCCCTGAACTTTCCTCCGTTGATCTTTTCTTTTCTGCTCTCGGGCTCATTTATGACGAGACTGACAAGACTGCCGAGATTCAGCTGGTGACCTTACGTCAGGGTAAGAGACCTGTAGAGGAGTATTGTTCTGACTTTAGGAAGTGGTGTGTAGCTTTTCGGTGGAATGACCCTGCCTTGAGGTGCCAGTTTAGATTGGGTCTGTCGAACGCCCTGAAAGACCTGCTAGTTACCTATCCCTCTGCTGACTCCCTAAATCAGGTTATGGCTTTAGCGGTACGACTTGACCGACGGCTCAGGGAACGACGACTTGAACGTTTTTGTGCCTTCTCCTCTGACTCCCCCATGATGCCTCCCGAGGTTCCGTTGCTTCGTTCTTCCACGGAAGACTCGGATGTACCTATGCAACTCGGGGCCTACGTATCCCCCCAACAACGTAGAGAGTTCCGCAGGAAGAATGGTTTCTGCTTCTACTGTGGGGATGACAAGCATCAAGTGAACAACTGTTCTAAGCGTAAGAATAAGCAGCCGGAAAACTTCCGCGCCTAAGGGATCATCAGGGAGGTCACTTGGGCGCACAGGTATTTCCCGTAAAGATGAAACCTAATAAAATCTGGCTTCCCTTTCAGGTCTCTTTTGGTGGTAGGTCTGCTACCGGCAGTGCCTTCGTGGATTCAGGGTCTTTTGCTAATATTATGTCTGTGGAATTTGCTATGTCTCTAGCTATGCCATTGATTGATTTGCCTAAACCTGTCCCGGTAGTGGGTATCGACTCCACTCCTCTTGCTAATGGTTATTTTACACAGCATACCCCTGTTTTTGAACTCCTTGTTGGCTCCATGCATTTGGAGCAGTGCTCTGTACTGGTGATGCAGGGATTATCGTCTGATTTGGTTTTAGGCCTTCCCTGGTTGCAGTTGCATAATCCCACGTTTAACTGGAATACTGGGGATCTTACCAAATGGGGTAATGAATGCATGACGTCATGTTTTTCTGTTAATTCTATTTCTCTCCCTGAGGAGGTGAACACTCTACCTGAGTTTGTTCAGGACTTCGCTGATGTTTTCTCTAAAGAGGCCTCCGAAGTGTTACCTCCTCATAGAGAATATGATTGCGCAATCGATTTGGTACCAGGAGCTAAGTTAACTAAAGAAAGGATATTTAATCTCTCTTGTACCGAACGTGAAGCCATGAGAGAGTATATCCAGGAATGCCTGGCCAAGGGTTACATTCGCCCCTCTACTTCTCCGGTAGGTGCTGGCTTCTTCTTCGTAGGGAAGAAGGATGGTGGTCTTAGGCCGTGCATCGACTACCGGAACTTGAATAAGGTCACTGTAAGGAACCAGTACTACCTTCCTTTGATTCCTGATCTCTTCAATCAGTTTCAGGGGGCCCAATGGTTCTCTAAGTTTGATCTACGGGGGGCTTATAACCTTATCCGCATCAAAGAGGGGGATGAGTGGAAGACTGCGTTTAACACGCCCGAAGGTCATTTCGAATACCTCATCATGCCCTTTGGGTTGTGTAATGCTCCCGCGGTCTTCTAGAATTCCATAAATGAGATTTTAAGAGACTACCTGGGGGTATTTCTTGTAGTGTACCTTGATGACATACTTGTGTTTTCCAAGGACTGGTCCTCCCACATTGAGCATGTCAGGAAGGTGCTCCAGGTCCTTCGGGAAAACAAACTGTTTGCTAAAACCGAAAAATGTGTGTTTGGGGTGCAAGAGATACCATTTTTGGGTCAAATCCTCACTCCTCATGAATTTCGCATGGACCCCGCCAAGGTCCAGGGTGTGGCGGAATGGGTCCAACCTGCCTCCCTGAAGGCGTTACAGTGCTTCCTGGGATTCGCTAATTATTACAGGAGATTTATTGCTAACTTCTCGGTCATCGCTAAGCCTCTTACGGATCTCACTCGCAAAGGTGCTGATCTCCTCCACAGGCCTCCTGAGGCTGTCGAGGCTTTTGAGGTCCTTAAAGGGAATGTGTTGCCAGCAAAACATGTTTTTTTTTTTTAGTTAAACAATAAGTGTGTGGGTGATTAAACATTGTTCTAATTTTTTTTATTTTTTTCAATTGTCAGGAAATATTATAAATTGGATTCAATTTATAATATTTCCCAGCACTGGTCACTAGATGGAGCAATTCCCAAAATTGCAGCATTGCATGTGGTAAAGCAACCACATTGCTTTATGCTGCAAAATTGGGAAAAAATCCCTCGCTCTAGTGAGCTCTCAGAATCCCCCCCTCCTTTATCCTGGCTAGTGCCGGGAGAAACGAGGGGTTTGAACGGTCTAACCTCCTACACTGTGTGTCGCCATTTTTTGAGCTAACACACAGTGTAGAAGGTTTACATAAACTAGTAAACACACAGTATAACACTTACATACACAGAAATCACTTACCTGCTCCAGTCGCCGCCGCTCCCTCCGGTCCGTCCGCTCCGTCTGCTGCCGCTGCTCCATGTGCACAAGTCCGGAAGCCGCGACCGGAAGTAGTAATCTTACTGTCCGGCCGCGACTTCCGGTCCACAGGAAAATGGCGCCGGACGGCGCGCTTTTCAAATTGGACTGTGTGGGAGCGGCGCATGCGCCGTTCCTACACACACGGCGTACACCATAGTGGATGTAACGGGCCCCGTTCGCATTCCCTATGGGACTGGAGCTGCCGTATTCCATGTCTGTATGTGTCGTTAATCGACACACACAGAAATGGAAAAAAAAATGGCAGCCCCCATAGGGAAGAAAAAGTGTAAAAATAGAAAAAAGTAACACACAAATAAATATAAACGTTTTTAATAAAACCCTAACATAAAACTGATATAAAAAAAAAAAAATTGGTGACACTGTTCCTTTAAGATGTGCTTTATCTCGGCCCCGGTGCTGGTTCAGCCCAACCAAATGGAGCCATTTATCGTGGAGGTTGACGCCTCCGAGGTGGGAGTGGGTGCTGTTTTGTCCCAGGGTACCAGGTCCCTCACCCATCTCCGTCCCTGTGCCTACTTCTCCAGGAAGTTTTCGCCCACTGAGAGTAACTATGATATTGGCAACCGCAAACTCTTAGCCATTAAATGGGCATTTGAAGAGTGGCGCCACTTCGTGGAGGGGGCTAGGCACCAGGTAACGGTCCTTACCGACCACAAGAATCTGGTTTTCTTAGAATCTGCCCGGAGGCTAAACCCGAGACAAGCTCAATGGGCATTATTTTTACCAGATTTAACTTTTTGGTCACCTATAGGGCTGGGTCTAAAAACATTAAGGCTGACGCACTGTCACGTACCTTCATGGCCAGCTTGTATTTTGCCTCCAGGTATAATCATTTCCTTTATTGATTTTGATTTAGGCTCCGAAATTCCGGCTGATTAAGGTTCAGCTCCCGGGAACCTTCCTGAGAACAAGCTGTTTGTACCGCTGCAACTCCGGCTAAGGGTACTTAGGGAAAATCATGACTGCACTATCTGGCCATCCAGGCATCCTGGGTACCAAGCACCTCATTGCCAGAAACTACTGGTGGCCTGGGTTGCTTAAGGACGTTAAGGCCTACGTCGCCGCTTGTGAGGTTTGTGCTAGGTCCAAGACTCCCAGGTCCCGACCAGCGGGCTTACTACGTTCTTTGCCCATTCCCCAGAGACCTTGGACCCATATCTCCATGGATTTTATCACCGATTTGCCTCCATCTCAAGGCAAGTCGGTGGTGTGGGTTGTAGTAGACCGCTTCAGTAAGATGTGCCAATTTGTGCCCCTCAAGAAACTACCCAATGCCAAGACGTTAGCTACCTTGTTTGTCAAACACATCCTGCGTCTCCATGGGGTCCCTGTCAATATTGTTTCGGACAGAGGGGTACAATTTGTTTAATTGTTTTGGAGAGCCTTCTGTAAAAAGTTGGAGATTGATCTGTCCTTCCATCCTGAAACTAATGGCCAAACTGAGAGGACTAATCAATCTCTAGAACAGTATTTAAGGTGTTTTATCTCTGACGGTCAATATGATTGGGTCCCATTCATACCCCTCGCCGAATTTTCCCTTAATAACCGGGTCAGTAACTCGTCAGGGGTCTCCCCCTTTTTCTGTAATTTTGGGTTTAATCCACGGTTCTCCTCCGTTTCACCTGGTAGTTCCAACAATCCCGAGGTAGAGGTCATTCATTGGGAACTGTGCACAGTCTGGGCCCAGGTTCAGAAGAACCTAGAGGCGTCCCAGAGCGTAAAAAAAACTCAGGCTGATAGAAGACGTTCTGCTAACCCCTTGTTTATGGTCGGGGATCTGGTGTGGTTATCGTCTAGGAACTTGCGCCTTAAGGTCCCGTCCAAGAAGTTTGCTCCCCGGTTTATTGGGCCATATAAGGTCATTGAAGTCCTCAATCCTGTCTCCTTCCGACTGGAGTTGCCCCCATCTTTTCGAATACACGACGTGTTTCATGCCTCCCTCCTTAAACACTGCTCCCCGTCCTTGGCTCCCTCGAGGAAACCTCCTGTTCCCGTTCTCACCCCTGAGGGGGTGGAACTCGAGGTGGCCAAGATTGTGGACAGCAAGATAGTCCAAGGCTCCCTCCAGTACCTGGTCCATTGGAGAGGATACGGGCCTGAGGAGAGGACTTGGGTACACGCCCGGGATGTTCACGCTGGGGTATTGGTCAGGAAGTTCCACCTTCGTTTCCCCAATAAACCAGGTCCACTTAGAAAGGGTCCAGTGGCCCCTCATAAAAGGGGGGGTACTGTAAAGGATCTGCCAGGCACAACTTCTGTGTATACGCCCATAGGTAATCAGTCTGCACCTGAGTCTATGTCTCTGAGACTGACTCCATCTTCCACCACTCAGGATGGCAGGCTTAGGAGTGGGAGAGCCTATCGCAGCCTGGCCAGACGGAGCTAGCTCCCGCCCTCTGTCTATTTATACCTGCCTTTCCTGTTCCTCCTTTGCTTGTGATTCTTCTCGTGTGGTTTCCTGGCCCAGCTACAGCTTCTGACTATTTGATCCTGCTCCATACTGACCCTGGCTTACTGACTACTCTCCTGCTCTGCGTTTGGTACCTCGTACACTCCTGGTTTGACTCGGCTCGTTCACCACTCTTGTTGCTCACTGTGTTGCCGTGGGCAACTGCCCCATTTCCCTTAGCTTGGTGTACCCTTGTCTGTTTGTCTCGTGCACTTACTGAGCGTAGGGACCGCCGCCCAGTTGTACCCCGTCGCCTAGGGCGGGTCGTTGCAAGTAGGCAGGGACAGAGTGGCGAGTAGATTAGGGCTCACTTGTCCGTTTCCCTACCCTCATCATTACATATATATTTTATATTTAAATGCATCTGCTTGTAAGACAGATAGTAATAGAACACAAAATAGTTACTAGTTAACATTCTCCATATGTCTACTTTATGTTTGCATCATTTTTTGAACGTCTTTTTATTTTTCTAGGACGTTAGAAGGCTTATAAGTTTAGCAGCAATTTCTCACATTTTCTAGAAAATGTATAAAACCTATTTTTCTTTGGACCAGTTCAGTTCTGAAGTTGTTTTGAGGGCGTTATATATTAGAAACTCCCCATAAATCTTCCCAATTTAAAAACTACACCCTCAAAGTATTCAAAACAGCATTTAGAAAGTTTCTTAACCGTTTAGGCATTCCACAGGAATTAAAGCAATGTAGAGGTGAAATTTACTAATCTCATTTTTTTGGACGAAATTGATTTGTAATACTTTTTTTTTGTACCACAGAAGGTTTTACACAAGAAATGCAACTAAATATTTTTTGCCCAGATTCTGCAGTTTTTAGAAATATAACATATATGGCCCTAGTGTGGTAATGGACTGAAACACAGGCCTCAGAATCAAAACAGCATCTAGTGGATTTTGGAGCCTCCTTTTTATTAGAATATATTTTAGGCACCATATCAGGTTTGAAGAGGTCTTGTGGTGCAAAAACAGTGGAAACCCCCTAAAAATGATCCCATTTTGGAAACTACACCTCTCAAGGAATTTATTTAGGGGTATAGTTAGCATTTTGACGCCACAGATTTTTTGGCAGAATTTATTGGAAGTAAAAATGAAGTCTGTGAAAATGAAAATATTTTTTCAGAAAAAAAATAGAAACACCCCAACATTTGTAAAGCAATTTCTCCCGAATACGGTAATACCCAATAAACTGCTTTTTGGACCCACGGCAGGGCTCAGAAGGGAAGGAGCACCATTTGGCTTTTGGAGTTCAAGTTTTGCTGGAATAATTTTCAGGTGCCATGTCGCATTTGCAAAGCCCCTGAGTAACCAAAAGAAACCCCCCAAAAGTGACCCCACTTGGGAAACTACAGCCCTCAAGGAATTTATCAAGGGGTAAAGTGAGCATTTTGATCCCACAGTTTTTTTGCTGAATGTAGTTGAATTAGGCAGTGAAAATGAAAAGCTACGTTTTTTCTAATAAAATGTAGTTTTAGCTCAGATTTTTCCATTTTCACAATAGATAAAGGTGAAAAAGCACCCCAACATTTGTAAAGCAAACTCTTCAAAGGATGGCAATACTTCATATGTGGTAATAAACTGCTATTCGAACACATGGCACGGCTTAGGGTATGTGCACACGATAACTGCATTTACGTCTGAAATTACGGAGCTGTTTTCAGGAGAAAACAGCTCCGTAATTTCAGACGTAATTGCATGTACTCGCGTTTTGCGAGGCGTCAATTACGGACGTAATTTGGAGCTGTTCTTCATTGGAATCAATGAATTACGTCTCAAGAAGTGTCCTGCACTTCTTTTGACGAGCCGTCTTTTTTACGCGTCGTCGTTTGACAGTGACGCGTAAATGACAGGTCGTCTTGCACAATACGTCGGCAAACCCATTCAAATGAATGGGCAGATGTTTGCCGACGTATTGGAGCCATATTTTCAGACGTAAATCGAGGCGTAAAACGCCTCGTTTGCATCTGAAAATAGGTCGTGTGAACCCAGCCATAGTAAGGGAAGGAGCGCTATTTGGCTTTAGGAGCTCAAATTTAGCTGGAATGGTTTTCGGGTGTCATGTCGTATTTGCAAACCCCCTGATGGACCAAAACAGTGGAAACACCCCAAAAGTGACCCCATTTGGAAAATGACATCCCTTAAGGAATCTATCTAGGGGTATAGTAAGCATTAAGACCTTTTGCAGAATTTATTAGACTTAGGCCGTGAAAATGAATATCAAAATTTTTTCCAATAAAATGTTGCATTTTTTAATTTTCACAAGGGGTAAAGGAGAAAAAGCACCCCAACATTTGTAAAGCAATTTCTCCCGTATACGGCAATATCCCACATGTGGTCATAAACTGCTGTTTGGACACACGGCAGGGCTCAGAAAGGCAGGAGAGCTATTTGGTGTTCAGATTCTCTTGGATTTTTTTAAGGTACTGAGGTACGAGAGTACAGTGGAAGCCCCCAAGAAGTGACCCCATTTTAGAGACTACACCCCTTAGGCCGGGTTCCCACAGGTCGGATACGCTGCGTAAACACTGCACAGCGTATCCGACACACAATAGCAGGGCTCTGATGTCAAATAGTAAAACAAGCCCCCAAGTAGTGACCTCTATTTTTAAAACTTCACTCCTTAGGCCGGGTCCCATGGGTCGGATACGCTACGTAAAAAGTGCAGAGTGTATCAGGCCTGGAACAAGCAGTACATTCAGTCCGAAAAACCGCACCACATTGTGGGGCGGTCTTTTGAACGGAATTTCGGCTGCGGAATGCAGCGCTGGGAGAAAAAAAAAATGTCCATACTTACCTCCCACCCTCTTCCCTACGCGTAGTCCGGCCTCCTACGATGACGTTGCAGGCCATGTGATGCTGCAGCCTGTGATTGGCTGCAGCAGTCAAATGGGATGAAACGTAATCCCAGGAGGCCGGACTGCCGGAAAGAGAGAGTTCTGGGTAAGTATGATTTTTTGTCTGCCGCAAAAGTCACAACACTTGGCTTTCTGTTGCGGGTTTTGCATCCCTATTGAATTCAAAGGGGAAAACCTGCAACAGAAAAGCAATGAAAGCGCAGCATAAATTGGCATGCTGCGGATTTAAATTCCGCACCACTGGTCAATTTCTGAACATTTACACTGCAGTTTTTTTTCCGCAGCGTGGGCATGAGATTATCTAAATCTTATTAACTTTGCTGCTACTGTAAATGCTGCAGAATATCCGCACAGAATTCCGTAGCGTTTACGTTTACCCCTTAACCCTTTCACGACCAAGGACGAAAATGCACGTCCTGGTCGGCTGCTAGTTCCCGCTCCAGGACGTTCATTTTCGTCAGTATTTAAAACTGTCACTCTGTGTAAACACAGAGTGACAAGCCAATCGCTGACAGCTGTCCTAGACAGCTGAGATATCAGTCTCGCCGGACAGCGGACCATCGCCGCTGCTTTCGGCAGTTAACCCCTTAAGTGCGGCGACGGATTGCCGTCGCCGCATTTAAGTGGTTTGAAGCACATCGGCAGCCCCCACGAAGTGATCGTGGGGGCTACCGATGCTTGTCACCCCCTTGAGGAAGCGGACATCTGCGAAACGCGCGTCGGGGCGCACACAGTGGCCATCAGGACTTAGCCTAAGGACTTTTTATGGGTAAGACCATCCTAGCAATCCTTTCACACTAGGTCTGCTTCAGACCCATTACCCTCAGTCTGATGTTTGTTTTTGGGACCATTTATGCCCTTTAAACAGCATCTAAGGCTGTAAATAGATCTAACTAGTCTCATGCTACATTAGTGTTAGTCTTACCCCAAACCTATACGTTTAAGGTTTACCATACATACCTTGGCTCTCCTGATGTGTCTCTATGTCATCTTGTGATTGAGTCCTCCTACTGTTATACGTCTTTTAAATGTTTGTCTATTATGTATATTTAAATAAAGTTTTGTATTGATACTTTTCAAATATATATTGGCTATAGACTCTGTTCTTCTCGTGTTTATATAAAACTATAATGTTATTTTTCCCGCACGATGAACACCCCCAAAAAAATCAATAAAAAACTACGACAGAATCGCAATTTTTTTGGTCACCACCGCTCCCTAAATAAAGAATAAAAAGTGATCAAAAAGTCGCATGTACCCAAAAATAGTAACAATAAAAACTTCAATCCGTCCCGCAAAACACAAGCCCTTACACCGCTTTTTTGACTAAAAAATAAAAAAATTATGGCTCTCTGAATATGGTGACACAGAAAATTATTTTTTTTTATAAATAAGCGATTTTATTGTGCAAACGCTAAAAAAAAGGACCAAACCTATATACATATGGTATCGCCGTAATCGTACCAACCCGCAGAATAAAGTAAAAATTTAATTTATAGCGTACGGTGAACGCCGCAAAAAGAAAACCTAAAAAACAGTGTCAGAATTCTTGTTTTTTGGTCAGGATTGCAAAAAAATTGAATAAGCAGTAATAAAAAAAAAAAAAATCGCACGTACCCCAAAATGGTACCAATGAGAACTACAGATTGTC
This sequence comes from Rhinoderma darwinii, assembly GCF_050947455.1. Lineage (NCBI taxonomy): Eukaryota > Metazoa > Chordata > Amphibia > Anura > Rhinodermatidae > Rhinoderma > Rhinoderma darwinii. The sequence continues at coordinate 283,780,429 of NC_134689.1, read as the reverse complement.
CCGCAACAAATAAGCCCTCACACGGCTCCGGTGGTGAAAAAAATAAAAAAGTCCTGGCTCTCAGAATATGGTGATACAAAATGTGCAGAGTATTCCAAAAGCGGATAAGATCGGGCGTCATTTATCAGTGCGACACCGGCCACACATCTATGAATTATTATTTATTTACCGCATTATTATACCCTCTTATTATGCCCTGATGATCTCCGCACATATTACATACGCCCCCCACATTATAAACTGAAATACCAGCGAAACCCAAAACAAATCTACTACCAAGCAAAATATGCGCTCCAAAAGCAAAATGACGTCCCTCCCTTCTGAGCCCTGCAGCGTGCCCAAGCAGCAGTTTGCGCCAACATATATGGCATCGCCATACCCGAGAGAACCCGCTTAACGTTTTATGAGGTATTTGTCTTCTATGGCACAAACTGGGCGCAACATATTATGCACTAAAATGGCGTATCAGTGGAAAATTGCAATTTTCACTTTGAACCATCCGCTGTGCATTAACCCCTTTGCGCACTATGACTTAATTGCCCGTCATGGTGCGGGGGTTGCTGTATGGAGCCGTCTCACGTGCGGAGGCCGCTCCATACTCTGCGGGTGTCAGTTGTGTATTACAGCTGACACCCGGGACTAACGGACAAGAACAGCGATCGCTCTGTTACAGAAGCCTGTAAGAATAACAATATACTGCAATACATTAGTATTGCAGTGTATTGCACCAGCGATCCAATGATGGCTGGATCAAGTCCCCTAAGGGGATTAATAAAATGTGTAGAAGAATTATAGTTATTAGTAGAGAGATTTTTTTTTTTTTTAAAGTTAAAAAAAAAACACCTTTTCCCATTTTTCTTCTAAAGTAATGTAAAAAAAATGAACAAAATTGGTATCGCTACGTCCGTAAAAGTCCGAACTATTACAATACACCATTATTTAATTTGCACAATGAACACCTTAAAAAAAATTAATAATTGAAACCGCCAAAATCGCAGTTTTTTTTTCTTTGTCACCTTAGCTCTAAAAAGAAAATGTAATACAACTTTTTAATCACTTTTTATGTACCAAAAAATAGTACCAATAAAAACTGAAGCTCCTCCCGCAAGAAATAAGCCCTCACACCGCTCTATTGATGGAAAAATAAAAAAAGTTATGGCTCTTGGAAAGCGGGGAGTGAAAATCTAAAATAAGAAAGAAAAAAATGGATCAGTCCTGAAAGGGTTAATTAATTTCTAATGAAAAAACGTATGACCACATGTGGGGTATTTCCGTACTCGGGAGAAATTGCTTTATAAAAAATGGTTGTTTTTTTTCTCCTTTATCCCTTGTGAAAATGAGAAAATGCAACATTTTAGTGGAAAAAATTTTGATTTTCGCGCCCTAATTCTAATAAACTCTGCAAAAGACCCGTGGGGTCTAAATGCTCACTATACCCCTAGAAAAATTCCTTGAAGGTTTTTCCAAAATGGGGTCACTTTTGGTGGGTTTCCACTGTTTTGGTCCCTCCAGTGCATTGCAAATGCGACATGGCACCAAAAACCATTCCAGCAAAATCATAAATCCAAATGGCGCTTCTTCCCTTCTGAGCCCTGCTGTGGGTCCAAACAGCAGTTTATTACCACATATGGGGTAGTGTCGTAATCGGGAGACATTGCTTTACAAAGGTTGGGGTGCATTTTCTTCGTTATTCCTTGTAAATATTAAAAATTTCTATGTTGTTTCAGAAAAAAAGCGCATTTTAATTTTTACAGACTAATTCCAATATATTTAGCGAAAACCCTGTGTGGTCAAAATGCTAACTATAACCCTAGATAAATACCTTAAGGGGTGTAGTTTTCGAAATGGGGTCGTTTATGGGGAGTTTCTATCGTTCTGGCAGCTCAAAGCCTCTCCAAATGTACAGTGGGGCCTAAAACATTTTCAAGCAAAATATGAGTCCTGAAAGCCTCCGGGTGCTCCCTTCCTTTTGGGCCCTGCCGTGTGTCCAGGCAGCGCCTTAGGGCCACATTGTGGGTATTTTTGAAAACAGGAGAAACAGGGTGATAGATTTTGTGGTGTGTTTCTTCATTCTCATGGTCGCTTTACAAAGAAATCGGTCTTCAAACTGATACTTTTATGAAAAAAAGTGAAATTATTATTTTTTTCACCTGCTATGTATTAAATTTTGCAAAAAACTGTGGGGTCAAAATACTTACTATACCCCTAAATAAATACCTTATGGGGTCTAGTTTTCTAAATGGGGTCATTTGTGGGGGTTTCCATCACTCTGAGACCTATGAGCCTCTGAAAACCTGGCTTGGTGCAGGAAAACAAAATGTACTTCAAAATTTATAAAATTATTATTCAATTTGTAAGTCCTCTAAATTGCTGAAAATTTATTTTATTTTTTCAAAAGTGCTGCCAAAATAGAGTAAAGAGATGGAAATATATATTTAATTAAAAAAATTGTACAGTATGTGTGTACATATGTGACATATTTCAGTTAAAAATAGGGAAAATTTTTAATTTTTACAAAATTTCTTCCATTTTTTTATTAATTTCCGCAAATTGTATCAGTCTACTTTTACCACTAAAATAAAGTACAACATGTGACAAAAAAACAATGTCAGAATTACTTGGATATTCAAAATTTTCACAGAGTTATTCTCTGATAAAGTCAGACATACCAGATTTGACAAATCTGGCTTGGTCATTAAGGTACAAACAGGCCCGGTCATTAAGGGGTTAAGGCATTTTAAAGAGAAACTTTCACCTCCCCAAAGATGTGCAGCTGAGTGCAGCATGTTATAGGAAAGGCTTCATAAACCCTGTTTCACGTAAAATTATTTTTCTAACTCCCTCCGTTATTTACATATCGGTGCCGTTATATTTGACGCCCGATATGTAAATAAGCCCCTGAACAGTCAATGGGGCGTTTCTAACTAACTAAAAGGCAAGGGGGCGTGATGTCTCCACTCTGACACTGTCCAATCAGCTGCGGACAGTGTCAGGGCAGCTAGCGCTGTGTTCTCTCCCGGGAGAATACACACAGACTTGGTGGTTGTGCTGCAGATAGCGTGGGCGTGCACGCGCACATTGACGGATGTAAGTAGATGTCCTCCACGTCTCCTTCTTCTCCTCGTCTCTGTTTCTTCTCCTCGTCTCTGCTTCTCCTCCTCGTCTCTTATCGTTCCGTGGAGGCGGGAGCGGTGACGTCGATGTGTGAGCGAATGGCCGTGCGCACATGCGTGAGGGCACGCACGCTATCTGCAGCACAAACACCAAGTCTGTGTGTGTTCTCGCGGGAGGGAACACAGCGCAAGCCGCCCTGACACTGTCCGCAGCTGATTGGACAGTGTCAGAGTGAAGACATCATGCCCTCTTGCCTTTTACGCCCTCACGCCCCATTGACTGTTCAGGGGCTTATTTACATATCGGGTGCCAAATATAACGGCACCGATATGTAAATAACGGAAGGAGTTAGAAATATAATTTTACGTGAGAAAGGGTTTATGAAGCCTTTCCTATAACATACTGCACTGAGCTGCACACGTTTGGGAGGTGAAAGGTTCTCTTTAAGGGGTGTAGTGAGCAATTTGACCCCACAAGTGTTACTCATTAGAAATTAGTTAACCCTTTAAGCAGGGGCGTAACTAGGAAAGACTGGGCCCCATAGCAAACTTTTGACTGGGGCCCCCCCTCCCCTGGGTGTCACACAACCCCCCCCTTGTAGATAGTGCCTTTTTTACAGCCCCCCCCTGTAGATAACGCCATACAGCCCCACTGTAGATAACGCCATACAGCCCCCCCTGTAGATAGCGCCATACATCCCCCTGTAGATAGCGCCATACAGCCCCCCTGTAGATAGCGCCATACAGTCCCCCCTGTAGATAACGCCATACATCCCCCTGTAGATAACGCCATACATCCCCCTGTAGATAACGCCATACAGCCCCCTGTAGATAACACCATACAACCCCCTCTGTATTTAGCGCCATACATCCCCCTGTAGATAACGCCATACAGCCCCCTGTAGATAACACCATACAGCCCCCTCTGTAGATAATGCCATACAGCCCCCTGTAGATAACGCCATACAGCCCCCTGTAGATAACGCCATACAGCCCCCTCTGTAGATAGCGCCATACATCCCCCTGTAGATAGCGCCATACAGCCCCCCTGTAGATAATGCCATACAGCCCCCCCCCCCTGTAGATGACGCCATACATCCCCCTGTAGATAACGCCATACATCCCCCTGTAGATAACGCCATACATCCCCCTGTAGATAACGCCATACATCCCCCTGTAGATAACGCCATACATCCCCCTCTGTAGATAACGCCATACAACCCCCTCTGTAGATAGCGCCATACATCCCCCTGTAGATAACGCCATACAGCCCCCTTTGTAGATATCTACAGAGTTGGCTGTATGGCGTTATCTACAAAGGGGGCTGTATGGCGTTATCTACAGGGGGACTCTGTATGGCGCTCTCTACAGTGGGGGCTGTATGGTGTTATCTACAGGGGGGCTGTATGGCGTTATCTACAGGGGGGCTGTATGGCGTTATCTACAGAGGGGGCTGTATGGCGCTAACGCCATACAGCCCCCCTGTAGAGAACGCCATACAGTCCCTCCCTGTAAAGGAACGCCATACAGCCCCCCCTTTAGGGAACGCGATACAGCCCCCCCCTGTAGGGAACGCAATACAGCCCCCCTGTAGGGAACGCCATACAGCCCCCCCTGTAGGGAACGCCATACAGCCCTCCCTCCTGTAGGGAACGCCATACAGCCCCCCCCCCTGTAGGGAACGCCATACAGCGTCCCCCCTCCCAAAAAGATGCGACCTACAGTGTGTCCTACAAAAGACATGTATCCCCTATCCACAGGATAGGGGATACATGTGTGATCGCTGGCAGCGATAGGGAGAACGGGGGACCGAAAGTCCCCTGAAGTTCTCCATGACTAACCTCTGACTTCCGGCGTCTGCGCAGCTCAATAAAAATGAAAGGAGCGCTGGTCACGCATGCGCAGAAGCGCGACCGGCGCTCCATTCATTTCTACGGAGCTGCCGACAAAGATCCCGGAAGTCCGAGGTTTGTGATGGACAACTTCAGGGGACTTTCAGTCCCCCGTTCTCCCTATCAATGCCAGCGATCACACATGTATCCCCTGTGGATCCCCTGTGGATAGGGGATACATGTCTTTTGTTTAATGGCAAAGCGGGGAGATACCTCCCTGCTCTGCCGTAGTGTTCAGTGGCGTCCCGCTGTAGCAGCCATAGCGGCTGCTAGCTGAGCCTCCGGCCATGGTGGGGGCCCGTGCCGGCGGGCGACACGGGCCCCCTCATGCCACGGGCCCCGTAGCCACTGCCTTTAAGGACTGAGCCATTTTTTTGCGTTTTCATTTTTGTTTTTCACTCCCTGCCTTCCAAGAGCCATAACTTTTTTATTTTTTCGTCAATAGAGTGGCGTTTTGCAAGAGGAGTTGTAGTTTCTATTGGCACCATATAAAGTACCATATAATGTACTTGGAAACAGAAAAAAATATTATTTATGTGCTGAAATTGGAAAAAACTGTGATTCCTGCATTATCTTTTGGGTTTCGTTTTTTCGGCTGTCACCGTGCGATAAAAACGCCAACATAACTTCTGCGGTTAAATACGATTACGGTGATACCAAATTTATATAGGTATTTAATATTTTTACAAAGAAAAAACTATTTGTTAAAAAAAAAAATAGTTTTGTTTCGCTACATTCTGAGAGCCATAACTTTTTTATTTTTTGGTCGATTGGCTTATTTTATGTTGGACGAGCTGTAGTTTTTATAGGTGGCATTTTTTGGCACATACATGTTTTTGATCACTTTTTATGACTTTTTTTTTAAAACTTAGGTGACAAAAAAAACAGCGATTTCGGCGTTTTAAATTTTTTATTTTTTACGGCGTTCATCGAGCAAGTTAAATATTTGTATATTGTAATAGTTCGAACTTTTGCGGACGCAGCAATACCAATTTTGTTTTTTTTTTATTTTTTTACATTACTTTTTTGGGAAAAATTGGAAATGGTTCTTTTTCACTACCAATAACTTTATTTAACTTTTTTTTACACATTTTATTAGTCCCCCTATGGGACTTGAGCCAGCTATTGTGTCATGGTGTGCAAAGTGGTATATGTGCAGTGGATGTTACAAAGTGAAAATTGCAATTTTCCACTGATACACCATTTTAGTGTACAATATGTTATGCCCACTTTGTGCCACTGAACACAAATACCTCATAAAATGTTAATCTGGTTCTCCCGGGTATGGTGATGCCATATATGTGAAAGTAAACGGTTGTTTGGCACGCTGTAGCGCTCAGAAGAGAAGGAGCGCTATTTGGCTTTATGGAGCGCGGATTTTGCTTGGTAGTTGTTCTGTTTGGGGTTTTACTTGTATTTCAGTTTATAATGTGGGGGCATATGTAAACTGTGCGGAGTACATCAGAGCATAATAAGGGGGTATAATAATGTGGTAAATAAATAATAATCCGCAGATGTGTGGCCAGTGTTGCATTGATAAATTTTGTGATCACAGATTTTGTGATGCCATAATCTGAGAGCCAGAACTGATTACTTTTTATTTAATTTTTTGGCAAGCAAGGTGACCAAGTACCAGCAATTCTGACAATGTTTTTTATCATTTATTTAAAGTGTTAACTGTGGGCTATAAATGACAATTTTACTTTATTCTGCGGGTCGATACGATTATGGCGATGCCATATGTATATCGAGGTTTTTTTTAATGTTTTGCAGCATTTGCACAATTAAATTACTTTTTTTGTGTCACCATTTTCTGAGAGCCACAACTCTTTTATTTTTCAGTCAAAAATGCTGTGTGAGGCCTTATTCAAACAAACATGGGGAAACTCGTACGTGAAAAACAGACGTTTTTCACGTCCGAGTTGCCCCCGTGCGGGTCCCATTTTCACTGATCCCCTTAGACTTAAGTCTATGGAGGGATCCATGAAAACGGAAGAAAATAGGACATGTTCTATTTTTCAGCGAACCCTTCACATGGTCCGTTGAAAGAGCCGTGTGAACGGCCCCATTGAAATACATGCATCCGTGTGACGGCCATTGATTTAACGGCCGTCACAACGGACGTGTTCTACGTTCGTCTGAATAAGGCCTAAGGGCTTGTTTTTTTGCGGGACAGATTGTAGTTTTTATTTGTACTATTTTGGGATACATGTGACTTTTTGATCACTTTTAATTCTACATTTTGGGAGTGGTGGTGACCAAAAAATTACATTATAGTTTTATAGCTTGGGTCGTTACGAATGCGGTGATATCAAATATGTGTACTTTTTTTAAAGTTTGCATTTTTTTCCTATAATAAAAGTCTTATAGGAAAAAAGGTAGTTTTTGGTTTTTTAACTTATAACTTATTTTTACACTTTTATACAACATTTTTATTACTTTTTTTTTACTTTTTTTTGTCCCACTAGGGGACTTGAAGACCTGCAGCACTGATCCCAGCTATAATACTTTATACTACCTACGTAGTGTAATGTATTATAGCAGTCAGTGTGACAGGAAGTATATCAGGACCAGCAGGCGGATAAACCAAAATATCTCTCAAAACACTTGCACAATTTAGACACGTATAGTCCAAAACATTTTATTTTATTCGTCCATAGATATGAACACCTCCTTCCCACAATTACAAACAAAAATATTTAAAACATAATTAAAACCATAGGCTCCAATGAAACCATCAAAAATACCAGCCACAACAATATGCTATTGAAAAAAAAACAAATACATAGCCAAAGCAATGCTTAGTATCAAAAGAGAAGAGGTTATTTATCTGTTACTGGCATGATGGAAGATGGAAAACTCTTAGGAGACACCTCGACACGTGTTTCGCACCCTTCTTCAAGAGATGATCACAGGCTTCCATGCCAAACATCTGCACTCCCCACAATTGCATCGTGGGGGGTGCCGATCTGCTACAAACCCCTTAAATGCGGCAATTGCTATCGATCACCGCATTTAAGGGGCTAATTGCCTAAATTTCCACCGTTTCAACAGGGAAGTGTCAACTGTTGGGGACCAGTGGCGGATTAAGTAGACCATAGGCCCTGGGCTGTTCCACAAACTTGGGCCCCCCTTCCCCACCGCCGCTCTGCCTTGTCTATAGTGAACACCACCTTTCTGTGCGAGCATTGACAAATGGTTGTTACGATTCCCCTTGTCAAAGGGCTGTGTCCCTACATACTGACAGTCTCCAACCATCACTGACAGTATAACACTGCGTAGGGACACTTCCTTTTGACAATGGGAATGGTAACACACATTTGTCTATTAGTCCTGGGTACACAGAGATGTGTAGAATACAAGGATTACCTGCAACAGACATGTCAGGAGAGGTGACAGATCCCCTATAGTTCCAGTGACTCACAAGTGACGTCTTCTCTGATGGGAGCCATTTTCTTTTGTTCTCCATCTGACTCAGACTGTTATAGCGACTTCTCGTGATGAGTCATCTTTGCCCATCACTTCTGCAGCCATTTCCAGCCTCTATAGAAACACACAAATTTAGACACCAAGGCCCAGGACCATACATTAAAGGGGTTGTCCGGGGCATGGACCGGTTTTTATACTGATGACCTATCAATGTGCCCGGACAACACCTTTTACTCAGACTAAGAAATTTGGACCCCAGACTAGATCATAGAATACATACAGACCCCAGACCTTCTAAACTATTGCAGTCCCCAGACCAAACCCCCCTAAACAAATACAGACCCAGTACAAGCACCCTAAAGAAATACAGACCCCCAGACCAGACCCCCTACACTAATAATGACCCCAGACCTGACTCCCTTAATACAGACCCCAGACCAGACCCCATAAACTAATACAGACCCCTAAACGAATACAGACCCCTAAATACAGACCCCATAAACGAATACAGACCCCAGACCAGACCCCTAAATACAGACCCCAGACCAGACCACCTAAATACAGACACCAGACCTCAAACTAATACAGACCCCAGACCTGACCCCTACACTAATAATGACCAAAAGACCTGACTCCCTCAAGTAATACAGACCCAGACCAGATCCCCTATTCTAATACAGATCCCAGACGAGACCCCTAAATACCGACCCCTAAATAAAGACCCCTAAACTAATACAGACCCTAGAACAGACCCCCTAAATAGACCCTATAAACTAATACAGACCCCAGACCAGATCCCCTATTCTAATGCAGACCCCTAAATAAAGACCCCTAAACTAATACAGACTCTAGAACAGGCCCCCTAAATAGACCCTATAAACTAATGCAGACCCCAGACCAGACCCCCTAAATACAGACCCCTAAATACCGACCCCAGACCCCTTAAAGTAACACAGCCCCCAAAATATACAGACCCTAAACCCCTTAAACTGATACAGACCCCAGACCAGACCCCGTAAATACAGACCCCTTAAACTAATACAGACACCAAACCTCCTAAATACAGTCCCCAAACCAGACCCCCTGAATTCAGATCCCACATCAGACCTCCTAAATACAGTTCCCCTAAATACAGACCCCTTAAACAAATCCATTCCCTTATACTTACATAGCAGCTCACCTCAGACTTCTCTGTGGAGCCTTGCTGCTGCTGCTGCTGCTGCTCATGGAGCTGCGGTCATGTGACCAGCAGGTCTCTAAGCAGTAGTAAGAACTTCAGAGATAAGGTCATGTGACCTTATGTCTAAAGGTTCTTTTGCAGGACATACACAATGCAGTTTCGCGTTTTTGTGCCGTGATTCGCAGCAAAATCCCGGCAAAAACGTGACAAAATTACAATGTACTTTGGGCCAAAACGCCCTATGATAATACGCCATTGTCGGGGACAGCTGATCTCTCGAATCCCGAACACTGTCCATTAGGGCAGTGCTCACCGTCTCTGTAAGGTCTAAGGTGCGGGAAGTAACCGCTCGCCAAGATGTACAGTTACATCGTAGTGTGGGTAGGGCTTGAAGGCTATGTAAACCTTTGAAATTGATTTATATATGTATGTATATATATATATATATATATATATATATACATAGATATATATATATATAAATGTCAGTCAGTTTGGTGCAACTTTCAAATTAGTTTTTATTAAAAATAATTTTTACTTTTTAACCACTTGCGGACCGCCCATAGACTATAAACGTCCGGGGCGGTCCGCAATTAACTCTGCAGGGACGTTCCAGAGCGTTTTGCAGATTTATACTATTTTCCGCTCTGTGGCGGAATTTAGTTCCGTGATACAGCTATCTCTAGACAGCTGACATCAGGGAGCTCTGCCCTGAGACCAATCAGCGTGGTTTCTGGGTATGTGATCGTTGTGACCTGTTACAATGATCACAATACTATCCCGGTCGGCGGTGCTTCACCCTTAATCGCGGCATCCCCACCCCCTCACTACACCCCCCTGTAACTTCTCCCTCTCCTGTCAGGCTGTCAGGGAGGGAGAATAGTAATAATAAAACACACGCACTTTTTTTCCCCCCTCAAATAAATAGGTTTATTTCTATGTTTCTATCTATCATCTCTCTCACATTTTAGCTATCTATCTATCTATCTATCTACAGTTAGGTCCAGAATTATTTGGACAGTGACACAATCTTCATGATTTCGGCTCTGCAGGACACCACATTGGATTTGGAATGAAACAACTGAGATGCATTTAAAGTGTAGACTTTCAGGTTTAATTCAAGGGGTTGAACAAAAATATCCTGTGAAACATTTAGGAATTGCAACCATTTTTCTACACAGGCTCCTCATTCCAGGGGCTCAAAAGTAATTAGACAAATTAACATTACCATAAATAAAATGTTTTTTTAATATTGTAGAGAATCCTTTGCAGGCAATGACTGCCTGAAGTCTGGAACCCATGGACATCACCAAACGCTGGGTTTCCTCCTTTGTGATGCTTTGTCCGGCCTTTACTGCAGCAGTCTTCAGTTGTTGCTTGTTTGTAGGTCTTTCTGCCTTAAAGAGGCTCTGTCACCAGATTTTGCAACCCCTATCTGCTAATGCAGCAGATAGGCGCTGCAATGTAGATTACAGTAACGTTTTTATTTTTAAAAAACGAACATTTTTGGCCAAGTTATGACCATTTTTGTAGTTATGCAAATGAGGCTTGCAAAAGTCCAAGTGGGTGTGTTTAAAAGTAAAAGTCCAAGTGGGCGTGTATTATGTGCGTACATCGGGGCGTTTTTAATACTTTTACTAGCTGGGCGCTCTGATGAGAAGTATCATCCACTTCTCTTCAGAACGCCCAGCTTCTGCCTGATCACGATGTGACGTCACTCACAGGTCCTGCATCATGTCAGACGAGCGAGGACACATTGGCACCAGAGGCTACAGTTGATTCTGCAGCAGCATCGGCGTTTGCAGGTAAGTAGCTACATCGACTTACCTGCTAACGCCGATGCTGCTGCAGAATCAACTGAAGCCTCTGGTGCCGATGTGTCCTCGCTCGTCTGACACGATGCAGGACCTGGGGCAGGAAGTGAGTGACGTCACAGCGTGATCTCTCGAGAACACGCTGTGTCTGCACTGCCAGAAGCTGGGCGTTCTGAAGAGAAGTGGATGATACTTCTCGTCAGAACGCCCAGCTAGTAAAAGTAGTAAAAACGCCCCGATGTACGCACATAATACACGCCCACTTGGACTTTTACTTATAAACACACCCACTTGGACTTTTGCAAGCCTCATTTGCATAACTACAAAAATGGTCATAACTTGGCCAAAAATGCTCGTTTTTTAAAAATAAAAACGTCACTGTAATCTACATTGCAGTGCCGATCTGCTGCAATAGCAGATAGGGGTTGCAAAATCTGGTGACAGAGCCTCTTTAAGTTTTGTCTTAAGCAAGTGAAATGCATGCTCGATCGGGTTGAGATCTGGTGATTGACTTGGCCATTGCAAAATATTCCACTTGTTTGCCTTAAAAAAACTCCTGGGTTGCTTTCACATTATGTTTTGGGTTATTGTCCACCTGTACTGTGAAGCGACGTCCAATCAACCTTGCTGCATTTGGTTGAATCTGAGCAGAAAGTAAATCCCTGAACACCTCCAGTGTTCACCTCCAGTGTCCAGGGGATTCGTGAAAATGGAACCTGCACTGGGGCACCTTGAACGTGAAAACGTCACGTTTTTCACATCCGAGTTTCCCCACGTTCGTGTGAATCTAGCATTGGAATCAAGGAGGAGCAGCTGGTTTAGAGCTGCTCCTTCACAGCTTTTCCCTGCACAGCAGCACTCCTGGGAACTACAACACAGCACTATTTATTGAATGGGGCTGTGTTGCAGTTTCCAGCACAATTGGCGGTCAGAAGGGAAAAGGACTCCAGTCTCTTTATTCTCATGATCGACAGGGGTTTCAGAGATCAGAGCCCCCACCAATCATAATGTCATATCCTAGCGATTTGTCATAACATTGTTGGTTGGGAATACCCCTTTATCACATGTATTTGTAAATGTTTATGGCTAACTACAGTCTCTCCCCAAACGTAAATGTTACAGCTTGGCTGTACCCAATAAGGGGTTACCAGATTATAGCCCAATTGTGTGTTTCCAAATTGTTAAAGTGGTTAGGGGGAGCACTGCTATCATTTAAATATTGGTGGTTCATGGTTTACAACAGTGGAGGCCAGTACGAGTGTGTACATGCATGGCTTTTGTGGCTGGCACTTATATGGGCTTTTTTTTTTATGTCAGCTCACCATGTGTGGTTTTGTGTGTGTGTCCATGTACAAGTTCCTCCCTTGACACAATCCGATGTATGCCCCTGGTAGCCACTTGCATCATCAAAGAGAATACAATTATGCTCTGACAAAATAATTTGATGTCCAGTCAGTGTTCCCAGCACCGGAAATGCAGCCTGTTGGCACATTGGTAGGAGTCTTATTAGCTAGTGTAAGGGTATGTTCACACGCACAATTAAAAACGGCTGAAAATTATGGAGCTGTTTTCAAGGGAAAACAGACTCTGATTTTAGCCGTTTTTGAAGCAGAAAATGCTTTTTGAGGTTTTTTTTTAGATGTTTGTTACCTATGAAAACCAGATCCAAAAACAGCTAAAAAGTAGCATGCTCCATCTTTTTACGCGCCATTTTTTAAACAGCGGTGTAAAAAACACCCGTCTGAACAAAACACAGTTTTTCCCATTGATTACAATTGGAAGCTGTTTATCTGCGTTTCACTAGCATTTTTTAAGGCGTATTTCGAGGTGTTTACACCCCAAAATACGCTTGAAAACACTGCGTGTGAACATACCCTAACAGAAGCAGGGCCGGTATACAAACTTTTACCAGAGAAAGACATGTGTAGTACAACTAAGGCCTTAGGCTGGGTTCACACGACCTATTTTCAGACGTAATGGAGGCGTTTTACGCCTCGAATTACGTCTGAAAAAACGGCTCCAATACATCGGCAAACATCTGCCCATTACTTTCAATGGGCTTTATGATGTACTGTGCCGACGAGCTGTCATTTTACGCGTCGCTGTCAAAAGACGGCGCGTAAAATTACAGCCTCGTCAAAAGAAGAGCAGGACACTTCTTGGGACGTAATTGGAGCCGTTTTTCATTGACTCCAATGAAGAACAGCTCCAAATTACGTCCGTAAAAGACGCCCCGCAAAACGCGAGTACATGCAATTACGCCTGAAATTCAGGAGCTGTTTTCTCCTGAAAATTGCTCCGTAATTTCAGACGTAATTAGTTATCGTGTGCACATACCCTTATTCACACGAACTTGTTTAACGTCCGTGATACGCGCGTGAAAATCATGCGCACGGACATAAGTATATGTATCACTGTTACTGTAGACAGGGTAGCGGAGGAAGGTACCGAAGTTGGGCACTGCTTGTGCTTTACACTACTTTGCTTTGAACTGCCAGTGCAAGACCACTGGGTGTCAACAAAATATGTCAGCTGAGCCAATGACCGGCAGGCTCAATCTGTGTGTCAGCTGACATCTATGAAAGCTGCTCAGCGGTCCCGCACTGGAGACTCAATACGAGTAGTGTATTAAATATAGGAGCTTAAAGAGTGTCCTGCCTCCTCTGCCCCACACCAGTCCCAGATAATACATTTAGCGCCCCCTTGCAGTGGTGGGCAGGACTCCTCTTCTGCAGTTTAAAGAATTTTCTTTGTTTAGATGTGTGGTGAAAGGTTGCGCAGTACAATTACCCTAACCAAATGGGATGCGCACGCCTATGCTAGCGTTTACAGTATATAAAAGTATACAAAATAGGAAGCTCCCAGATACGTGAAAAAAAATAGAGCTTTTATTTACTCCTGTGTGGTGTTTCGGCTCCACACACTAGAGCCTTTCTCAAGTATATATTACAGTATATAGCTACATTAGGCTCTGTTCACATATGCGTTGGGGTCACGTTCTGACATTCCGTCGGAGGTTTCCATCAGAACGGGACCCTGAGCAGACATAAACTGACACCTACGGAAACCAGGGATTTCTGTTTCCATCCCCATTGATTTCAATAGTGACAGAGCCGGTGCCCGTGGTTTCGCTGTGTGCACCGGAACCGTCGTTTCGCCGGAAGCAATAGCATAGTTGACTACGCTATTGCTTCTGGCAAAACGACTGGTCCGGAGCACAAAAGAGAAAAACGGAAACCACGGGCATCGGCTGTAATGACGGGGGTGAAGAGACAGACAAGTGAGCCCTAATCTACCCACCACTCAGTCCCTGCCTACATGCAATGACCCGCCCTAGGCGACGGGGTACAACTGGGCGACGGTCCCTACGCTCAATAAGTGCACGACAGACAAACAGACAAGGGTACACAGAGCTAGGGGGAGAAAGGGGCAGTTGCCCACGGCAAAACCGTGAGCAACAAGAGAAGTGAACAAGTCGAGTCAAACCAGGAGAGTACGAGGTGCCAAACGCAGAGCAGAAGAGTAGTAAACAAGCCGAGTCAAACCAGGAGTGTACGAGGTACCAAACGCAGAGCAGGAGAGTAGTCAGCAAGCGGGGGTCAATATGAAGCAAGGACAATTGTACAAGAAGCTGCAGCAGGGCCAGGAAACCAAATGAGAAGAATCACAAGCAAAGGAGGAACAGGAAAGGCAGGTATAAATAGACAGAGGGCGGGAGCTAGCTCCGTCTGGCCAGGCTGTGATAGGTTCTCCCACTCCTAAGCCTGCCACCCTGAGTGGTGGAAGATGGAGTCAGTCTCACAGACATAGAAGCAGGTGCAGACTGATTATCTATGGGCGTTAACCCCGAAGCTGTGCCTGGCAGATCCTTTACAGTACCCCCCCTTTTATGAGGGGCCACCGGACCCTTTCTAAGTGGACCTAGTTTACTGGGGAAACGAAGGTGAAACCTCCTGACCAATATCCAGCGTGAACATCCCGAGCGGGTACCCAAGTCCTCTCCTCAGGCCCGTATCCTCTCCAATGGACCAGGTACTGGAGGGAGCCTTTGACCATCCTGCTGTCCACAATCTTGGCCACCTCGAATTCTGCCCCCTCAGGGGTGAGAACAGAGAACGGAGGTTTCCTCGAGGGAGCCAAGGACGGGGAGCAGCGTTTAAGGAGGGAGGCATGAAACACGTCGTGTACTCGAAAAGATGGGGGCAACTCCAGTCGGAAGGAGACAGGATTGAGGACTTCAATGACCTTGTACGGCCCTATAAACCGGGGAGCAAACTTCTTGGACGGGACCTTAAAGCGCAAATTTTTAGACGATAGCCACACCAGATCCCCGACCATAAACAAGGGGTTAGCAGAACGTTTTCTATCTGCCTGAGTTTTTTGTATGCTCTGGGACGACTCTAGGTTCTTCTGAACCTGAGCCCAGACTGTGCACAGTTCTCGATGAACGACCTCTACCTCGGGATTGTTGGAACTACCAGGTGAAACGGAAGAGAACCGTGGATTAAACCCAAAATTACAGAAAAAGGGGGAGACCCCTGACGAGTTACTGACCCGGTTATTAAGGGAAAATTCGGCGAGGGGAATGAATGAGACGCAATCATATTGACAGTCAGAGATAAAACACCTTAAATATTGTTCTAGAGACTGATTAGTCCTCTCAGTTTGGCCATTAGTTTCAGGATGGAAGGCAGAGGAGAAGGACAGATCAATCTCCAACTTTTTACAGAAGGCTCTCCAAAACAATGAAACAAATTGTACCCCTCTATCAGAAACAATATTGACAGGGACCCCATGGAGACGCAGGATGTGGTTGACAAACAAGGTAGCTAACGTCTTAGCATTGGGTAGTTTTTTGAGGGGCACGAAATGGCACATCTTACTGAAGCGGTCTACTACAACCCACACCACCGACTTGCCTTGAGATGGAGGCAAATCGGTGATAAAATCCATGGAGATATGGGTCCAAGGTCTCTGGGGAATGGGCAAAGAACATAGTAAGCCCGCTGGTCGGGACCTGGGAGTCTTGGACCTAGCACAAACTTCACAAGCGGCGACGTAAGCCTTAACGTCTTTAGGCAACCCAGGCCACCAATAGTTTCTGGCAATGAGGTGCTTGGTACCCAGGATGCCTGGATGGCCAGATAGTGCAGAGTCATGATTTTCCCTAAGTACCCTTAGCCGGAATTGCAGGGGAACAAACACCTTGTTCTCAGGAAGGCTCCCGGGAGCTGAACCTTGATCAGCCGCAATTTCAGAGACTAAATCAGAATCAATAGCGGAAATGATTATACCTGGAGGCAAAATACAAGCAGGATCTTCCTCCGAAGGAGGGCTGGCCATGAAGCTACGTGACAGTGCATCAGCCTTAACATTTTTAGACCCAGCCCTATAGGTAACCACAGAGTTGAATCTGGTAAAAAATAACGCCCAACGAGCTTGTCTCGGGTTTAGCCTCTGGGCAGATTCTAGGAAAACCAGATTCTTGTGGTCGGTAAGGACCGTTACCTGGTGCCTAGACCCCTCCAGGAAGTGGCGCCACTCTTCAAATGCCCATTTAATGGCTAAGAGTTTGCGGTTGCCAATATCATAGTTACTCTCAGTGGGTGAAAACTTCCTGGAGAAGTAGGCACAGGGACGGAGATGGGTGAGGGACCTGGTACCCTGGGACAAGACAGCCCCCACTCCCACCTCGGACGCGTCAACCTCCACGATAAATGGCTCCATTTGGTTGGGCTGAACCAGCACCGGGGACGAGATAAAGCACTTCTTAAGGACCTCAAAAGCCTGGACAGCCTCAGGAGGCCAGTGGAGGAGATCAGCACCTTTGCGAGTGAGATCCATAAGAGGCTTAGCGATGACCGAGAAGTTAGCAATAAACCTCCTGTAATAATTAACGAACCCCAGGAAGCACTGTAACGCCTTCAGGGAGGCAGGTTGGACCCATTCCGCCACAGCCTGGACCATGGCGGGGTCCATGCGGAATTCATGAGGAGTGAGGATTTGGCCCAAAAATGGTATCTCCTGCACCCCAAACACACATTTTTCGGTCTTAGCAAACAGTTTGTTTTCTCGAAGGACCTGGAGCTCCTTCCTGACATGCTCAATGTGGGAGGACCAGTCCTTGGAAAACACAAGTATGTCATCAAGGTACACTACAAGAAATAACCCCAGGTAGTCTCTTAAAATCTCATTTATGAAATTCTGGAAGACCACGGGAGCATTACACAACCCAAAGGGCATGATGAGGTATTCGAAATGACCTTCGGGCGTGTTAAACTCAGTCTTCCACTCATCCCCCTCTTTGATGCGGATAAGGTTATACGCCCCCCCGTAGATCAAACTTAGAGAACCATTGGGCCCCCTGAACCTGATTAAAGAGATCAGGAATCAGAGGAAGGGGATACTGGTTCCTTACAGTGACCTTATTCAAGCTTCGGTAGTCAATGCATGGCCTAAGACCACCATCCTTCTTCCCTACGAAGAAGAAGCCAGCACCTACCAGAGAAGTAGAGGGGCGAGTGTAACCCTTGGCCAGGCATTCCTGGATATACTCTCTCATGGCTTCACGTTCGGGACAAGAGAGATTAAATATCCTACCCTTAGGGAGCTTAGCTCCGGGTACCAAATTGATTGCGCAATCATATTCTCTATGAGGAGGTAACACTTCGGAGGCCTCCTTAGAGAAAACATCGGCGAAGTCCTGAACAAACTCAGGTAGCGTCAGCAGAACCGATAAAAACACAGGGACATATACAAAAACACCGAAAAAGGCCATACTTACAAATGGACACAGCCAGGTAGCGTGTTCACCACCTCAGGGGGAGAAATAGAATTAGAAGGTTCACTGAAGTGACAACTGAGTAAAATATACCTTTTAATAGTAACTCGTTTTAAAAACAGGGGTAACACACCACTGTGAAATGAGCCCCACCGTGAAAATTAAAAAATGTATTAAACAGAAAACACTGAGTCATTATGATAGATATATCTCAGTGTTTGTAACAATATTTGTCTGGAACCAGCATTTATCCTGGGCACAACAATAGTACAATCCCCAAGAGAAGCACCAGTGTCCGAAATAAATCACCGGATCTCCTAGCGCTGGGTGTAACACAATGTTACTGTCCCCTATGCAGACATTCCATATACAATAAACGACCCTACGCGTTTCAGATACTCATCCTCAGGGGTCCGTATCTTGGTAACTCTGGCCTCATCACCAGCGATAATAATATTCAACAGCAGATATTCTGCTGTGCGTCACGGGAAGATGCACGTATCGATGTCAACGGCATACTTCATTGCAGGCGCTGGGTTACTATAAACACCTAAACTCCACCCCTCGTATTTGGCGGCGATACATGAACTGACCAATCACAGCGCCCTCTCGATTCGTGACACCTGCCCATGTGACCCCCCGCCGTCAGCTGACAGCCAGGGGTCAACATCGACCGCATCATGCCGAACGCGCAGGCGCAGTAGAAGCCAAGGACGTGTCGCCCGGACTACCAAGCAAGAAGAAGGTAAGCGCAAAACGATAATTTATTTTGTAAGTATGTCTTGCGGGACAGTTACCCACCGCAAGTGGACTACCTCACAAAGCAACTCTTAAGTTAATAAACACATATTAGGTGGACAAGATTACTGAGTCCCTCCCTTATGGAAAAACTGACAAAAGATCTCTTTATATGTTGGCTGGCCAATATGGCCATATCGAACATAGTGCACTATGCAAATAGAACCCACCCACCCAAAAAGGCAACCCAAGGTGAATATTGGCCACCTTAAGGGGAATGGTATTGCATATTAAATAAAACACGTATAATTAGTCTGCTCGTTTAAACCCGCTGGTTGTATGCATGCCAGTCTATGGATCCATTGGGCTTCTTTGCGTAGAATTAGGTTGTCCCAGTCACCTCCTCTTTTTTGGGGTCTAATAAGTTCAATTGCTTGAAACTTTAAACATGCTGCATGGCCTTGGTGTTTAGCATGCACATGCTTAGATATTGGGGTGTCCCTAACATGGATAATATCTCCAACATGCTCCCTTATCCGGCGTCGAAATTGTCGTGCTGTTTTGCCCACATAATTTAGGGGGCATGGGCATGTAATTAGGTAAACCACCCCCGCTGTTTTGCAATTGACAAAATCCCGAATGTTATATTTTTCCTGTGTTACAACACTGGTGAAGCTATTCCCTTTGAGAATGAAATCACAAGCTTTACAGCTACCACATCTAAAAGTGCCTGGTATTTGTCTATCCAGCCACGTACCCCTAGGTGTAATGGGGTCAAAACAACTGTGCATGACTCTGTCCCTAATGTTTTTCCCTCTCCGATACGTGACAGAAGGCCACTGTGTGATCTGATCTACCAAATCTATATCAGAACTGAGAATACGCCAGTACCTTTTCAGGATCTGCATAATATCATTTTGTTTAGAATCATAGGTGCCTATGAGTCTCGTAACTTGTTCTTCTTTACGTTTTTTAGGAACCAGGAGACATTGCCTGTCTGCGTCCCTTGCTCCCTCATAGGCCTTCCTAATTACACTCTTGGGGAAACCTCTATCCTTCAATCTTGTTTTGAGTTCCTGGGCCTGGCACTCAAAATCACCCATAGAGCTACAATTCCTACGTACTCTCATAAATTGGCCTTTCGGAATGCCACGTTTGAGGGGATAAGGATGACAACTATTCCATTGCAAGAAACTATTGGTTGCTGTTTCTTTCCGGTGCACCTTGGTACGAATTGTGCCTTCTTCTGTTTTTATAATTTTCAAATTCAGAAAAGACAATTCTTTTTCACTGATCTCACATGTGAACTTTAGCCCTACATCATTTGTATTGAGGGCTGCTACAAAACTATGGAACTCCTCTGCTGTAGAGTTCCAGAGAAGCAGCACGTCATCAATATATCTAATCCATAATCCAACGGATGAAGTCCATTTGGTAAAGTTGTCCCCAAAGACAATTGTCTCCTCCCACCAGCCAAGAAATAAATTTGCATAGGTGGGAGCAGCAGGACTCCCCATTGCAGTGCCACATTGCTGATGAAAGATCTTGTCTTCAAAGATAAATATATTTTTTTCAAGAACAAATTGTAATAACTGCAAAACAAAATGGTTATGGGCTGCAAACTGAGTGCCCCTTGATCCAAGGAAGTACTCGATCGCCTTATAACCCAATTTGTGAGGTATGGATGAATACAACGCCTCAACATCCAGGCTAGCCAGGAGTGTGTCTTTCTCCAAAGAAATACCGTCAATCTGTTTCAAGACATCCATAGTGTCACGTACATATGATGTGAGACTCAAGACAAAAGGGCGCAACACCTGATCAACATATGTACTCACATTTTGGGTTAAATTATTAATGCCTGAAACAATGGGTCTGCCACGTAAGGGGGGATACCCTATGTGGATTTTGGGCAGGCTATAAAAACACGCCATGATGGGAAATTGTGGGAACAGGAACCCAAACTCACTCGCACTAATCAAAGATCTGCTCTTTGCATCACTCAGAATGCCCAGCAACTCTTTCTTGAATAGTGCTGTGGGGTTGTCCTTTAAAATGGTGTAACAGTCAGGGTTGAGTAAAATGTCCTCACACATTTTTTTATAATCATCCCTACTCATGACCACGATGTTCCCACCTTTATCAGATGCCTTTAGAACAATATTTTGTTTTTTCTCTAAAGTGGTCAGAGCTACTCGTTCGGACCAAGACAAGTTGTTATCTATGCCCCTAATGTCCTGACTAAGATTTTTGATCTCATCTCCCACCATCTCCACAAATAAATCCACATTGGTAAAGTCTCCTATAGGTGGCAACTTTCTACTCTTCATTTTTAGATTGGTGAAAGGACCTAGACCTGGGGTTCTACCAGATTCCTCTAGTAACCCCTCTAAGGCCACAAGGCCTTCCATATCAGACTCTTCTAACCCCAATTCCATGCATTTTTTCCTATTATGGTGTTTGAAGAATTTGATCCATTTGAGCTTGCGAGCAAATAAATTAAGATCCTTTATCCAAGAAAATGAGTCAAATTTAACTGTGGGGACAAAGGAAAGTCCCTTTTCTAATAATGTACTCTCTGATGCACTCAAAATGTATTCAAATAGGTTTATGATTTGTAGCCTATCCATATTACTTCCCTTCACTAATCCTTTTGTCCCCTCAGCATGTAGCGGGAAATGGGGGGATTGTTGGCTAAAAAATTATTGCCACTATTAGAAGAGGCTCTAGCACGGCCTCTATTTCTACCTCTAGCTCCTCCCCTATATTTTTGTTTCCCACCACTACCACCAAAGAAAGGGCCCACTCTTTCAGAGTCTGTTGTTTCACTCTCTGATGTGGAAGGGTCAGATTCCCTCGGCCCCCTATTGGTCTGTTGATATTGCTGTTGTTGGGTATTAACAAAGTCGTAAGCTTTTTTCTCCCTAAATTCCTGTAGGTCTCTCTGGAATTGGAAGTGTTTACGTTCCTTTAAATGATTAGTGAACCTTTCTAGAGTTTGTTGAAGGATTTTGTCTTTTTTATCAAAACCAGGGGTATCTACCAAAGACTTAGCTGCCTCAATTTCTTTTTTAAGCTCAGCACTAATAGAGTCAAACTGGACTTTCTCTTCCTCCACTAAAATCTGCATCAGCCTAAGTGAACTCCCTGTGATCTCCTGTTCCCACCTTTCTTTTATATTAGTGGTTTTTAATCTTGATGCTGGAACAATGGGGACCCTAAGGCCTCTGGGAACTATATTGTTTTTTAAATAGTTTTCCAGACTCTGAATCTCCCACCAGCTTCTAGTGTAATCCTTATGCAATCTATTAAGGTTTTTAAAGGTAGATTTGAGAGATGCACCCTGTGTTGTATACATTAGTTCACATTCAGAAAAGACACTTTTTGCCTCACTCATCCACCCTTCTGTGTTTAAATCAGAGAGTGCAAAGGCTGCCATACCCAGATATAATGAAATTATTAACTGTATGGACTAAATATAAATTCACTGTATAAATTGATATAAATATAATTGTGCTCCCACAATATGAAAAAATTAGAAGGTTCACTGAAGTGACAACTGAGTAAAATATACCTTTTAATAGTAACTAGTTTTAAAAACAGGGGTAACACACCACTGTGAAATGAGCCCCACCGTGAAAATGAAAAAATGTATTAAACAGAAAACACTGAGTCATTATGATAGATATATCTCAGTGTTTGTAACAATATTTGTCTGGAACCAGCATTTATCCTGGGCACAACAATAGTACAATCCCCAAGAGAAGCACCAGTGTCCGAAATAAATCACCGGATCTCCTAGCGCTGGGTGAAGGATAGAGGTTTCCCCAAGAGTGTAATTAGGAAGGCCTATGAGGGAGCAAGGGACGCAGACAGGCAATGTCTCCTGGTTCCTAAAAAACGTAAAGAAGAACAAGTTACGAGACTCATAGGCACCTATGATTCTAAACAAAATGATATTATGCAGATCCTGAAAAGGTACTGGCGTATTCTCAGTTCTGATATAGATTTGGTAGATCAGATCACACAGTGGCCTTCTGTCACGTATCGGAGAGGGAAAAACATTAGGGACAGAGTCATGCACAGTTGTTTTGACCCCATTACACCTAGGGGTACGTGGCTGGATAGACTAATACCAGGCACTTTTAGATGTGGTAGCTGTAAAGCTTGTGATTTCATTCTCAAAGGGAATAGCTTCACCAGTGTTGTAACACAGGAAAAATATAACATTCGGGATTTTGTCAATTGCAAAACAGCGGGGGTGGTTTACCTAATTACATGCCCATGCCCCCTAAATTATGTGGGCAAAACAGCACGACAATTTCGACGCCGGATAAGGGAGCATGTTGGAGATATTATCCATGTTAGGGACACCCCAATATCTAAGCATGTGCATGCTAAACACCAAGGCCATGCAGCATGTTTAAAGTTTCAAGCAATTGAACTTATTAGACCCCCAAAAAGAGGAGGTGACTGGGACAACCTAATTCTACGCAAAGAAGCCCAATGGATCCATAGACTGGCATGCATACAACCAGCGGGTTTAAACGAGCAGACTAATTATACGTGTTTTATTTAATATGCAATACCATTCCCCTTAAGGTGGCCAATATTCACCTTGGGTTGCCTTTTTGGGTGGGTGGGTTCTATTTGCATAGTGCACTATGTTCGATATGGCCATATTGGCCAGCCAACATATAAAGAGATCTTTTGTCAGTTTTTCCATAAGGGAGGGACTCAGTAATCTTGTCCACCTAATATGTGTTTATTAACTTAAGAGTTGCTTTGTGAGGTAGTCCACTTGCGGTGGGTAACTGTCCCGCAAGACATACTTACAAAATAAATTATCGTTTTGCGCTTACCTTCTTCTTGCTTGGTAGTCCGGGCGACACGTCCTTGGCTTCTACTGCGCCTGCGCGTTCGGCATGATGCGGTCGATGTTGACCCCTGGCTGTCAGCTGATGGCGGGGGGTCACATGGGCAGGTGTCACGAATCGAGAGGGCGTTGTGATTGGTCAGTTCATGTATCGCCGCCAAATACGAGGGGTGGAGTTTAGGTGTTTATAGTAACCCAGCGCCTGCAATGAAGTATGCCGTTGACATCGATACGTGCATCTTCCCGTGACGCACAGCAGAATATCTGCTGTTGAATATTATTATCGCTGGTGATGAGGCCAGAGTTACCAAGATACGGACCCCTGAGGATGAGTATCTGAAACGCGTAGGGTCGTTTATTGTATATGGAATGTCTGCATAGGGGACAGTAACATTGTGTTACACCCAGCGCTAGGAGATCCGGTGATTTATTTCGGACACTGGTGCTTCTCTTGGGGATTGTACTATTGTTGTGCCCAGGATAAATGCTGGTTCCAGACAAATATTGTTACAAACACTGAGATATATCTATCATAATGACTCAGTGTTTTCTGTTTAATACATTTTTTAATTTTCACGGTGGGGCTCATTTCACAGTGGTGTGTTACCCCTGTTTTTAAAACGAGTTACTATTAAAAGGTATATTTTACTCAGTTGTCACTTCAGTGAACCTTCTAATTTTTTCATATTGTGGGAGCACAATTATATTTATATCAATTTATACAGTGAATTTTTATTTGGAGAAATAGAATTAACAGAAAAACATGACGTCAAGCATTCATTACCCCACTTGGTAAGGTCCCCAGAATTCCAGTCAAACGTGGGATTATGCAACTGCAACCAGGCAAGGGCTAAAACCAAATCGGACGATAATCCCTGCATTAACATTACAGAGCACTGCTCCAAATGCATGGAGCCAACAAGGAGTTCAAAAACAAGGGTATGCTGTGTAAAATAACCATTAGCAAGAGGAGTGGAGTCGATACCCACTACCGGGACAGGTTTAGGCAAATCAATCAAAGGCATAGCTAGAGACATAGCAAATTCCACAGACATGATATTAGCAGAAGACCCTGAATCCACGAAGGCACTGCCGGTAGCAGACCTACCACCAAAAGAGACCTGAAAGGGAAGCAAGATTTTATTAAGTTTCATATTTACGGGAAATGCCTGTGCGCCCAAGTGACCTCCCCGATTATCACTTAGGCGCGGAGGTTCTCCGGCTGCATTCTTACGCTTAGGACAGTTGTTCACTTGATGCTTGTCATCCCCACAGTAGAAGCAGAGACCATTCTTCTTGCGGAAATCTCTACGTTGTTGGGGGGACACGGAGGCCCCGAGTTGCATAGGTACCTCCGAGTCTTCCGGGGAGGAACGAAGCAACGGAACCTCGGGAGGCATCATGGGGGAGTCAGAGGAGAAAACATCAAGACGTTCAAGTCGTCGTTCTCTGAGATGTCGGTCAAGTCGTACCGCTAAAGCCATAACCTGGTCTAGGGAGTCAGAAGAGGGATAGCTAACTAGCAGATCTTTCAGGGCGTTCGACAGACCCAACCTAAACTGGCACCTTAAGGCAGGGTCATTCCACCGAGAAGCTACGCACCACTTCCTAAAGTCAGAGCAATACTCCTCAACAGGTCTCTTACCCTGACGTAAGGTCACCAGCTGACTCTCGGCAAAAGCAGTCTTGTCAGTCTCGTCATAGATGAGTCCGAGAGCAGAAAAGAAAAGATCAACGGAGGAAAGTTCAGGGGCGTCAGGAGCCAAGGAGAAGGCCCATTCTTGGGGCCCTTCCTGGAGCCGGGACATAATTATACTTACGCGCTGGCTCTCAGAACCTGAGGAGTGGGGCTTTAAACGAAAATAGAGCCTACAACTCTCCCGAAAGGAGAGAAAAGTCTTCCGGTCCCCTGAGAACCGGTCGGGCAACTTGAGGTGGGGTTCAAGAGGTGAGGTGAGAGGGACTACCATGGTAGCATCAGGCTGGTTGACCCTCTGAGCAAGGGCCTGGACCTGTAGGGAGAGACTCTGCATTTGCTGAGCCAGGGTCTCAAGGGGGTCCATAGTGGTGTCAGGGACCAGGGTAGACTAGGTATTGGCTTGTGATTATGTAATGACAGGGGTGGGGAGACAGACAAGTGAGCCCTAATCTACCCACCACTCAGTCCCTGCCTACTTGCCACGACCCGCCCTAGGCGACGGGGTACAACTGGGCGACGGTCCCTACGCTCAATAAGTGCACGACAGACAAACAGACAAGGGTACACAGAGCTAGGGGGAGAAAGGGGCAGTTGCCCACGGCAAAACCGTGAGCAACAAGAGAAGTGAACAAGCCGAGTCAAACCAGGAGAGTACGAGGTGCCAAACGCAGAGCAGAAGAGTAGTAAACAAGCCGAGTCAAACCAGGAGTGTACAAGGTACCAAACGCAGAGCAGGAGAGTAGTCAGTAAGCCGGGGTCAATATGAAGCAAGGACAATGGTACAAGAAGCTGCAGCAGGGCCAGGAAACCAAACGAAAAGAATCACAAGCAAAGGAGGAACAGGAAAGGCAGGTATAAATAGACAGAGGGCGGGAGCTAGCTCCGTCTGGCCAGGCTGTGATAGGTTCTCCCACTCCTAAGCCTGCCACCCTGAGTGGTGGAAGATGGAGTCAGTCTCACAGACATAGAAGCAGGTGCAGACTGATTATCTATGGGCGTTAACCCCGAAGCTGTGCCTGGCAGATCCTTTACATCGGCTCCATCACCATTGAAATCAATGGTGATGGAAACTGAAACCCCTGGTTTCCGTCGGTGTCAGTTTGTGTCTGCTCAGGGTCCCGTTTTGACGGAAACCTCCGACGCAACGTCAGAATGGCACCCCAACGCAGATGTGAACAGAGCCTTACCTGTATATAAATTTGACACTACGCAGCAAATGTTGCGTTGATATATAAGGATTTCCGTTCACTCGTGTAAATTATGTATCACTGCCTATATGAACGATTAAAATGAATTTTATTATAGAAATACAAAACTAAAATAGGGCTAAATAGCCAGATTACTAAATAGAGGCGTAAGCACGATTGGCCAGCGCAAGGGGGGGAGGTTTTGCATGTGAGTGTACTGATATGTGAGTGTACCACACACTGCAAAGAGATAATTCACCCTTATTTCTGCGTTATAATATAAACACCTGGTCAATCTATGCCAATAGAACGTGTCCCTACGCGTTTCCGCACCACTTATTAGTCAAGGTGCTTCATCAGGGGTACACAATGGTAAAGATAAACACATCTAAAGTCCGGGAGACACCTATTGCGTGCCTGTATCATAGACCCGGCTCGTGCACGACACTAGTCAGCTGGTCGAACACGAGCCGGGTTAGACACCGGACATAAATAGTAACAGATCACTGCCTCCTTGGATGACGCCGTGGCCGGGCGTCCAATCCGCTGCAAGCCACGCGAATGACGCGGCTCGGGCCGGACACACCCCCGGACGCATAGCGACACCAGAGAAGGAGCACATAATAGCGTCCCTAGTAACCAGGGATCTAAAGGCGGCTGTAAATCAATAGGTGGGAGATTAAATAACCAGGGATGAGGAAAGCAACGAGAGGTACTGTAGCGATAAGAACGGGACAATAGTGAAGGTGAACGCTGTATGCCGATAGAGGATCATACACACAACGTACCTTAACTCAGGGCTAACCAAAGTATATTACAATAGGAGATGCATCAAGCAACATGGGAAAATATAGGAGAATATATATAGGATGCATATGCCAGGGATGGGCTGAGCTGATGAGGCGCGGTAAAGCGACAGTGCAGACCGTTTGGGACAGGGAACGAGCCAATAGTATAAGAATATGTGCCTCCGTATATTAAGTGGAGTTCCAAAAACCGGATTGATTTACTGTGTTGTGTGTGACAAAGTGGGGGGCCATTGTATGTGATATATGTATTGATTGCTTGCTTGCTACAAAGTTTGCAAAAGTGACATAATTTGTAACCATTTTTCCTTTGCAGTTTCCTGAGTAGCTGAGTAAGGGGGAGGGGTTAGCTGCTACCAGGTGGTATAAATCAGGCCTCACTACTCTGTAGAGCCTGCTCTGTGGCTTGAATAGCAAGTGGTTTGTATATTAAGTGGAGTTCCAAAAACCGGATTGATTTACTGTGTTGTGTGTGACAAAGTGGGGGGCCATTGTATGTGATATATGTATTGATTGCTTGCTTGCTACAAAGTTTGCAAAAGTGACATAATTTGTAACCATTTTTCCTTTGCAGTTTCCTGAGTAGCTGAGTAAGGGGGAGGGGTTAGCTGCTACCAGGTGGTATAAATCAGGCCTCACTACTCTGTAGAGCCTGCTCTGTGGCTTGAATAGCAAGTGGTTTGTATATTAAGTGGAGTTCCAAAAACCGGATTGATTTACTGTGTTGTGTGTGACAAAGTGGGGGGCCATTGTATGTGATATATGTATTGATTGCTTGCTTGCTACAAAGTTTGCAAAAGTGACATAATTTGTAACCATTTTTCCTTTGCAGTTTCCTGAGTAGCTGAGTAAGGGGGAGGGGTTAGCTGCTACCAGGTGGTATAAATCAGGCCTCACTACTCTGTAGAGCCTGCTCTGTGGCTTGAATAGCAAGTGGTTTGTATATTAAGTGGAGTTCCAAAAACCGGAGTTCAAAAGAGGAGTTAAAGCCCAAGTAAGTGCTCTTCTACTTCTTTATCTTTTTGATTAACACCTGTTCGCTGTTTTTTTGTAACTGGGATAATGGACAGCAAGATTGGAGGTTTTCTTCAGTGCACAGTTTGCCATATGTATACACGACTGGAGCCGGAGTTCCAGGGTGAATATCTCTGTGGCAGATGTGAGCATATTGTTCACCTGGAAGCTCGTATTAGCGATCTGGAGGAGCAGAATGCAACACTGAGGAGGATAGACAATTTTGAACGGAGCTTGCTGCTCACAGAGCATGCAGTTAGTGGGTTACAACTGGAAGGTGAAGACATGGGTGAGCAGGATCAGGTAAGTAGCTGGGTTAATGTAGTTAGGGGCAGTAGAAAGGGGTCAAAGACAAGGAAGGCCGATCCGGTTTCTGACATTCCAGGCAAAATTGCCAAGTTGGGTGATGATGCGAGGGTGTCAGTCTCAGAAATGGCAGCCCTAGTGGATACTGATCTCCCTAACAGCCGGGAGAACAGCCCAGCTAGTAGTCGGCGGGATGGTAATGCAGGTAAGCCAAGACAATTGATAGTCGTAGGGGATTCTATAATCAGGAAGACGGATAGAATTATTTGTCGCCAAGACCGCCTCAACCGAATGGTTTGCTGTCTCCCTGGTGCCAGGGTTCGGCATGTGGTGGAACGGGTGGACAAATTGCTGGGAGGGGCTGGTGATGATCCAGCTGTCGTGGTCCATGTCGGTACCAACGACCGAATAAATGGTAGGTGGAGGAGCCTTAAGAATAATTTTAAAGAACTAGGCTACAAGCTGAAGGGAAGGACCTCCAAGGTTGTATTCTCAGGAATACTGCCTGTGCCATGCGCATCACAGGAAAGACAGCGGGAGCTTAAGGAGTTAAATGCATGGCTGAAGTCTTGGTGTAGAGGAGAAGGATTTGGGTTCCTAGAGCACTGGGCTGACTTTTCATTGGGGTACAAACTGTATTCTGCAGATGATTTGCACCTAAATGGAAGGGGGTCCGCTGTGCTGGGGGAGAGAATTCTAGCTGGGGTGGCGGAGTATTTAAACTAGGGCTGAGGAGGGAGGTCAATGTAGAAAAAAAAAGGGGTAGCCAGGTTAGAGAGGGGTCAGACTATATTGGTGGGGGGAGAAACAGAATGTGGGGAGAGGACTAGACAACAAGATAAGGAGATCCTTTCGTTACAAAACATCAGTGTAAATAAAAAGGACCGATTAATGTCAAATCACATTTCTGATAATAAAAGTGAAAAACTGACAGGCAAGTTAAAGTGTATGTTCACAAATGCCAGAAGTCTAGCAAGCAAAATGGGGGAGCTGGAGGCCTTGATACTGGAAGAAAATATAGATATAGTTGGTGTTGCTGAAACATGGCTGGACTCTTCACATGACTGGGCTGTAAATCTACAGGGTTTTACACTTTTTCGTAAAGACAGGACAAATAGGAAAGGTGGTGGTGTATGTCTGTATGTGAGAAGTGATATGAAGGCGAGTGTGAAAGAGACAATAGTGGGTGAAGACTGTGAGGAGGTTGAAACCTTGTGGGTGGAACTAGAAAGGGAGGTAAACACTGAAAAAATTACTTTTGGTGTAATCTATAGACCCCCCAATATAACTGAGGAGATGGAAGGTCAGATATATAAACAGATGGAGCGGGCTGCACAGGCGGGTACTGTAGTGATAATGGGAGATTTTAATTTCCGGGATATTAATTGGTGTCATGGTTCGGCTTCAACTGCAAAGGGGAGACATTTCCTCAACCTGTTGCAGGAAAATTTTATGGGCCAGTTTGTGGAAGACCCGACTAGAGGTGAAGCTCTGTTGGATCTGGTCATTTCTAATAATGCAGATCTTGTTGGGAATGTCAATGTTCGTTAAAACCTCGGTAACAGTGATCACAATATAATTACATTTTACCTATACTGTAAAAAACAAACGCAGGCTGGGAGGGCAAAAACATTTAATTTTAAGAAAGCCAATTTTCCCAGGATGAGGGCTGCAATTCAGGATATAGACTGGGAAGAACTAATGTCAAATAATGGAACAAATGATAAATGGGAGATTTTCAAATCTACTTTGAGTTATTATAGTGCAAAATTTATTCCTACAGGTAATAAGTATAAATGACTCAAATTAAACCCCACATGGCTTACACCTTCTGTGAAAGGGGCAATACATGACAAAAAAAGGGCATTTAAAAAATACAAATCTGAGGGTACAGCTGTAGCCTTTGTAAAATATAAAGAGCTTAATAAAATCTGTAAAAATGTAATAAAATTAGCAAAAATACAAAATGAAAGGCAGGTGGCCAAGGATAGTAAAACAAATCCTAAAAAATTCTTCAAGCATATAAATGCAAAAAAGCCAAGGTCTGAACATGTAGGACCCCTAGATAATGGTAATGGGGAGTTGATCACAGGGGATCAAGAGAAGGCAGAGTTACTAAATGGGTTCTTTAGCTCTGTATATACAACAGAAGAAAGAGCAGCTGATGTAGCCGGTGCCAGTGCTGTTAATATATCAGTTGATATACTGAATTGGATGAATGTAGAGATGGTCCAAGCTAAATTAAATAAAATAAATGTGCACAAGGCTCCGGGACCAGATGGGTTACACCCTAGAATTCTTAAAGAGCTTAGTTCAGTTATTTCTGTCCCCCTTTTCATAATATTCAGAGAATCTCTAGTGACTGGTATAGTGCCAAGGGACTGGCGCAGGGCAAATGTGGTGCCTATTTTCAAAAAGGGCTCTAGGTCTTCCCCGGGTAATTATAGACCAGTAAGCTTAACATCCATCGTGGGGAAAATGTTTGAGGGGCTATTGAGGGACTATATACAGAATTATGTGACAATAAATAGCATTATAAGTGACAGCCAGCACGGTTTTACTAAGGACAGAAGTTGTCAAACTAACCTAATCTGTTTTTATGAAGAGGTGAGCAGAAGTCTAGACAGAGGGGCCGCTGTGGATTTAGTGTTTTTGGACTTTGCAAAGGCATTTGACACTGTCCCCCATAGACGCCTAATGGGTAAATTAAGGACTATAGGTTTAGAAAATATAGTTTGTAATTGGATTGAGAATTGGCTCAAGGACCGTATCCAGAGAGTTGTGGTCAATGATTCCTTCTCTGAATGGTCACCGGTTATAAGTGGTGTACCCCAGGGTTCAGTGCTGGGACCACTATTATTCAACTTATTTATTAATGATATAGAGGAAGGGATTAATAGCACGATTTCTATTTTTGCAGATGACACCAAGCTATGTAATATAGTTCAGACTATGGAAGATGTTCATGAATTACAGGCAGATTTAAACAAACTAAGTGTTTGGGCGTCCACTTGGCAGATGAAGTTTAATGTAGATAAATGTAAAGTTATGCATCTGGGTACCAACAACCTGCATGCATCATATGTCCTAGGGGGCGCTACACTGGCGGATTCACTTGTTGAGAAGGATCTGGGTGTACTTGTAAATCATAAACTCAATAACAGCATGCAGTGTCAATCAGCTGCTTCAAAGGCCAGCAGGATATTGTCGTGTATTAAAAGAGGCATGGACTCGCGGGACAGGGATGTAATAATGCCACTTTACAAAGCATTAGTGAGGCCTCATCTAGAATATGCAGTCCAGTTCTGGGCTCCAGTTCATAGAAAGGATGCCCTGGAGTTGGAAAAAATACAAAGAAGAGCAACGAAGCTAATAAGGGGCATGGAGAATTTAAGTTATGAGGAAAGATTGAAAGAATTAAACCTATTTAGCCTTGAAAAAAGACGACTAAGGGGGGACATGATTAACTTATATAAATATATTAATGGCACATACAAAAAATATGGTGATATCCTGTTCCTTGTAAAACCCGCTCAAAAAACAAGGGGGCACTCCCTCCGTCTGGAGAAAAAAAGGTTCAAGCTGCAGAGGCGACAAGGCTTCTTTACAGTAAGAACTGTGAATGTATGGAATAGCCTACCGCAGGAGCTGGTCACAGCAGGGACAGTAGATGGCTTTAAAAAAGGGTTAGATAATTTCCTAGAACAAAAAAATATTAGCTCCTATGTGTAGAAATTTTTCCTTCCCTTTTCCCTTCCCTTGGTTGAACTTGATGGACATGTGTCTTTTTTCAGCCGTACTAACTATGTAACTATGTATTCTGAGTGATACAGTCTGTTATAGAATCTTACCGAGTGATCCAACGCTGGTTTTTACTAATCAATTAAAGGAATTAATAAACCAAGGTAGATCGCTCAATTTGGTGAGCTCTAATGAACAACAATTTATTCTGGCTGCTCACCCACAATATGCCACGTTTTACAGTCTGCCTAAGGTGCATAAAGGCACCTCTCCCCTCAAAGGCCGCCCTATTGTCTCTGGGGTTGATAACCTGACCCAGAATGCTAGCCTCTATATCGATCGTATCCTAAGTCCCTTTGTACTGGCCCTTCCATCATATGTTCGAGACACGATGGATGTACTCAGAAGGTTAGAGGGCATCAAATGTGATCCTGGTGTCCATCTGGCCTCACTAGATGTTGAGGCTCTATACAGCTCCATGCCCCATACCTCCGGGTGCAGAGCTGTGGAGGCCTTTCTGAGTGAAAGGGGACTACAATTCCAGGCCCACAATGAGTTTGTGGTTAATTTACTTCACTTTGTCCTCGAACACAATTTTTTTCTATTCGATGGCAAGTTCTTTCACCAGCTCAGGGGGGTAGCGATGGGAAGTCCCTGCGCACCCTCCTATGCCAACCTGTACCTGGGCTGGTGGGAGAAGATGGTTGTATTTAGCGAGGCAATGGACAAATGGATGTCAATGATTCTTCTCTGGCTAAGATTCATTGATGATGTCCTCATTTTGTGGTCTGGAACAGAGGAGGAGTTCAATGAATTTGTGGCCATTCTTAATATCAATGAAATGGGGCTCTTTTTTACATCGGTCATTCATGACAGCAAAATGACGTTTCTGGACATAAATATTTGCAAGACGGAACAGGGATATATTCAAACAAATATCTTTAGGAAAGATACAGCGACTAATAGTCTTTTAAGGTGGGAGAGTTGGCATCCTGCGCCATTGAAAAAGGGAATACCAAAAGGTCAACAATACCTGAGGGTGCGTAGGAACTGCTCCACCATGACTGACTTTAAAGTAGCTGCATCTGACTTACAAAATAGATTTCTTCGAAGGGGTTATCCTCGCGAGGTCCTTAGATCAGCCTATCATAATGCATTCACCTCCAATAGAAGTGATCTTCTAAATCCAAGAGAACAACTGACTGATGATAAATTACGCATTATTGGCACCTATGACTCATCCAATAATGAAGTCATGAGGATCTTACAGACCTACTGGGGTATTCTCAAGACTGACCCCGACATTGGAAATCTTGTGGGCAATGGACCATCGGTCACGTATAGGAGGGGCAGAAACATCAGGGACCGCATAGTCCATAGTCATCTGCAGCCTACTCGCTCGACCACTTGGCTTACAAATCAAATAAAGGGAACATTTAGATGTGGATCATGCAAAGCCTGTGAGTCTTTACTTTGTCGCAAAAATTTCTGCAGCTATACCACTGGTAGAACCTTTGAGAATAGGTCCTTTATTAATTGTAGAACAAGGGGCATTGTCTACCTTATCTCCTGTGGTTGTGGACTGCAATATGTTGGCAAAACGATCAGAGAATTCAGGAGACGGATCAGGGACCACATAGGCGACATTCGTCTTAATGTTGGTACCCCGGTGGCACGGCATGTGTGGGAATGCCATGGTGGAGATACTAATGTCAACAAATTTCAGGGGATAGAGCATATACGACCATCGGCGAGGGGGGGGGAATCTAGACAAAAGGATTCTACAAAAAGAGGCCCAATGGATCTTCCGCATGCATACCATGAAACCGGCGGGCCTTAATGAATTAATATCGTACAATTGTTTCCTCTGATCCCTACCCCTATTGGCTCGTTCCCTGTCCCAAACGGTCTGCACTGTCGCTTTACCGCGCCTCATCAGCTCAGCCCATCCCTGGCATATGCATCCTATATATATTCTCCTATATTTTCCCATGTTGCTTGATGCATCTCCTATTGTAATATACTTTGGTTAGCCCTGAGTTAAGGTACGTTGTGTGTATGATCCTCTATCGGCATACAGCGTTCACCTTTACTATTGTCCCGTTCTTATCGCTACAGTACCTCACGTTGCTTTCCTCATCCCTGGTTATTTAATCTCCCACCTATTGATTTACAGCCGCCTTTAGATCCCTGGTTACTAGGGACGCTATTATGTGCTCCTTCTCTGGTGTCGCTATGCGTCCGGGGGTGTGTCCGGCCCGAGCCGCGTCATTCGCATAGCTTGCAGCGGATTGGACGCCCGGCGCGGCGTCATCCAAGGAGGGAGTGATCTGTTACTATTTATGTCCGGTGTCTAACCCGGCTCGTGTTCGACCAGCTGACTAGTGTCGTGCACGAGCCGGGTCTATGATACAGGCACGCAATAGGTGTCTCCCGGACTTTAGATGTGTTTATCTTTACCATTGTGTACCCCTGATGAAGCACCTTGACTAATAAGTGGTGCGGAAACGCGTAGGGACACGTTCTATTGGCATAGATTGACCAGGTGTTTATATTATAACGCAGAAATAAGGGTGAATTATCTCTTTGCAGTGTGTGGTACACTCACATATCAGTACACTCACATGCAAAACCTCCCCCCCTTGCGCTGGCCAATCGTGCTTACGCCTCTATTTAGTAATCTGGCTATTTAGCCCTATTTTAGTTTTGTATTTCTATAAGAAAATTCATTTTAATCGTTTACCTGTATATAACAATTAAATGGTTGAATGGAGCAATGGCTCCTGCATTAACTGACATCTGACCCTGAAGATCAGGTCTCCTTTCCTGCAGGGCCACTTAGGCCTTGTTCACATGCAGATTTGTTGCAGATTTTGCATTTCTTAAGCCAAAACCAGAATTGGAGGCAGCAGAGCAGACCTATAAGGCCTTTCTTTATATATTTCTTCTGTTTAGGTTCTGTTCCTGATTTGGCTTAAAAAAAATGCATGCAAAATCTGCCGGAAATCTGCACTGTGTGAACAAGGCCTAAGGGTGGACTTAAATGCAGACATTTATGTGACCGAAAATCACTTGCATTCATCTTCATGAAACTTGCAGAAATCCTTACACCTGCTGCAGAAATAGCCTAATTTAAATGAATGGAACTGATTTTCAGTCACAGAAAATTTCTGCAAAATCTGCCGCATCTAATAAGGCCTAATGGAAAATCCAGCCCTGAGAGTTCCAGTCTTGAGCTGTTGCTATGAAAACACATGAATGTATTAAAGGGAATTGTTTTACCATGCATTGCCTGTCACTGAAATTCAAGACAGAATGTTACATAACCACTACAATAGTAACATTAAAGACTACTGAAGGAGGTTTGATAAACGTTCTAACCTATGGCAAAGGACAATCCCCCCTACAATTTCTAGTCAACGTCTCCATAAATGGGACAGCAGGCCCACAGACCTTCTTACCCCTTGTTGGAGAGAAGTGGGCTCTGATTCTTTAGGTGGTTCCTTTGCTAATGTCTCAGTGCCTATAAAGATGGGTCATACTGACAAAAAGAAAGGTGGATGTGGCCAACCTAAGCTTGGGCCCACTTTCCACAGGCTGCATGACTGTTAGGGTATGTTCA
The DNA here is from genome assembly GCF_050947455.1 of Rhinoderma darwinii. Taxonomy (NCBI): domain Eukaryota; kingdom Metazoa; phylum Chordata; class Amphibia; order Anura; family Rhinodermatidae; genus Rhinoderma; species Rhinoderma darwinii. The sequence continues at coordinate 283,744,231 of NC_134689.1, read as the reverse complement.
CACGTGCACGTCCGTTACAGCTGAAATTACGGAGCTGTTTTCAGGCGAAAACAGCTCCGGAATTTCAGACGTAATGGCATGTGTAGGCGTTTTTAGCAGCGTCCATTACGGACGTAATTGGAGCTGTTTTTCTATGGAGTCAATGGAAAACGGCTCCAATTATGTCCCAAGAAGTGACAGGCACTTCTTTGACGCGGGCGTCTTTTTTACGCGCAGTCTTTTGACCGTATGCACAGTACATCGTAAAACCCATTCAAATGAATGGGCAGATGTTTGCCGACGCTTTCAAGCAGTATTTTCGGCCGTAATTCCAGGCGTAAAACGCCTGAATTACGTCCGTATATAGTGCGTGTGAACATACCCTTACAGGGACCCTCCATGTTATGCACACCTTTGGCAAGTGATCGTTTTGTTAGTTCTGGTGACCAAAAATTATGTTTAGTATCACTTTAAATTGAAACTGAAGATCAAGATGTAGCAGAGCTATACGATAGTTTTGGGGCATGTTCTGACATGGCGGAATTGCTGTGGAATTCCGCTGCGGACAGTCCGCAGTGGAATTCTCCAGCGGCCGTTTTTTACATTTGTTTCAATACATTTTTAGGCAAGTTAGTTCAGACGTTGCGGAAAACTCCGCTGCGGACCATAGGCTGCGGTGCAGAATTTTCCCTCCGCAGCATGCACTGTCTGTTGCGGAGAAGAAGCGGAATTTCACTGCGGATTTCAGCCTTTGCAATACAAAAACTGAAATCTGTGGCAAGTCCGCTGTCTTTTCTGCAACGTCTGAATTACCTGTCAAATATGCAAATGTTGGTGCAGATTCGTTGCGTAAATGCCCCAAATCTGCACCAACATTTGCAGCGGAAAAATTCCGCCACGTGTGAACATGCCCTTGTTGTTTTTTACATTTTGACCACTCACGAGCATGCATGCAAATAGAAAACTGTAAATAACGCATTTTGATATTAGGGCAAACCCTGCCAAATAAAAAAGACTCCGTTCTGCTGCACTCAGCAACTCAATACTACTACATTTGTACTGATTGGTTATATATTTATTCAAACACTGCGTTCATTTGCCTGACTATTTTCCACACATAAAGGCTAAGTACATGGAAGCTGATAATGCCGCCTATATGCACCAGGAGCGGGCATACCACATAGCACGCACAGTGATGCCAGCTAGCCCTCAGATTCTGCAGGAGAGAACACAAGCACTGCTGCTGCTGCTGCTGCCTCCAGCTGTCTTCTTATTGGCTGCGATGCTTTAGGCGGGGACATTCTAAGCGTTTTGATTGGTTTCTGTGCGTTCCCTAGTCTGCAGCGTTCTGAATCCTGGAGATGCTGATCCGCACAGCTCACCCTGAGCCAGAGGCGGCGGAGCTCAGCAGTGTCACAGGCAGAGACTAGTGCCCGGTCCGGCAAGTGGCAGTCCGGACCTCGCCCCACCATGGACACGGACTCTGGGGACCTGAGCGAGGGGGAGCTGTCACCAGGTAACGAGGACGCCAAACTTGTATGCAGCACTATTGACTGACAGCCACCCGTCCCACTTACAGATCAATCAGCTTAATTGAAATGGGCGGGATCCTAAATTTTCCTTGTAATTAGAGGGTAAATACATTTCGCGGCAGCGTGAAAAGGGTTAAAAATAGTGACTAGTGTGGCGGTGAGTTGATGCTCCACAAGTGGGATTGGAAGTTTATACATGCATTGCCCGTCACCTGTCCTGATAGATGGGAGATGCGGGGTCCTATCACCTGGACGTTGTCTCCACTGCAGCCCGTGCGTTGTACAGTACAGCTCCGCTAGTCATACAGGGATAGCTGCCCCTAACCATGCATACATGACAGAGCTGGCCCATACAACTGCACATAGGGAGCGGGAGTTTGCATTCAACCAATGTTGGAGCTTCACCTGTAGACTATTAACACACAAATGGTTTGTAGCAAATGACAAACTCCGCTCTGCTACATCCAAAGTTTTCCTAAACCGATCATTAAACTACTTGGTCACATGGCACTCAATGGTTACAAGGTCTCCGTTTTAGACTTGTATAAATGTTTTATTACTATAGGCACTTTATAGCAGACAGACAAAACACACACACACATATATATATATATAATTCATTTCAGCCAAGTCCAGGTTATTTTCCTGAAGTTGGCAGAATTGAGAGGACACCCCTGCCACTGTGGGGCGGACAGTGGGATTAGAAAAACAAAGTGCATTTTTTTTCTTCTCTCTGGCTGGACTATGATCTGGTTATTTTGTTTGCTGCCGACATATGGATTTAGGATGTGAACAATTCTTTTTAACGCGGATCACAGAATGACATAAGAAGTCTATTCACATTGAGTTTTGATGCAGTTTTTGTGCCAACAATCCATAAATTCCTGGCCATTCCGTAAGATAGGATGTGTTTTTTCCAGTGTCCATAAAAAAAAAAAAAGTGTGAGAAGCTTGTATGGAATATTGGGGTTGTAATTCTCCTTATTTTTCAGTTTCCAGTACATGCCGCTAAGGTGTTCATATCAGTAGTCTGAACTATAGACAAATATCACTTATTATCTTTATCATTTATTATGGTTTTCCAATTTGTCCTTCAAAAAAAATGTCTGTGCACGATTTGTGGATAAATTGCAATGAGAAAAGAAATCCAGGTTGGCACCCCTGGCCGATCTGGGATGTTTAAACCCCTTTGATGCCCCAGTCAATAGTGACTGTGGCACCTAGTTTGTTTTACAGAGGGAGGGGCTCTCTGTATGCACATGGGCACCCCCCGGTCTGCCATATATGTAAGCCTCTTAGGCCCTGCCTGAGGTAATAGGCTGCCTGTCATTGTAAGGCTGGATTCACACGAGCATGTTACGTCCGTAATGGATGGAACGTATTTCGGCTGCAAGTCCCGGACCGAACTCAGTGCAGGGAGTTGGGCTCCTAGCATCATAGTTATGTACGATGCTAGGAGTCCTTGCCTCGCTGCAGGACAACTATCCCATACTGTAATCATGTTTTCAGTACGGGGCAGTAGTTCCACGGAGAGGCAGGGACTCCTAGCATCGTACATAACTATGATGCTAGGAGCCCAGCCCCCTGCAGTGTGTTCGGTCCGGGTCTTCCGGCCGAAATACGTTCCGTATATTACGGACGGAACATGCTTGTGTGAATCCAGCCTAAGGCTGGATTCACACACCGTGGCGTTTTTCTAAGATTTTTTCGTGATGTTTTTTTGGTGCAGTCAGATGTTACGTTGAAGTCTATAGTAAAATATAAAAAAAACACTACATACAACTGCATTTTGGTTTGTGGCGTTTTTCAGGCAATTTTGTGGTCAGTGACTTTTTCTTCCAAATGCAGCATGCTCTGGGTATGGCATTTTTAAGACATTTTTCCCATAGGCTTCTCTATAGGACTTCAAAAACGCCAGGAAAAAAATCATGCTACGTTTTGTTACGCTCACGTGTTTTTATGCACTTTAAATTGCCAGAAAGATAAGTATAGGTCTTTTTTTTTATTTTTCTAGCGACCGTTGTAACGACCTATACAATAAAACTAGCACATTATTTACTGTAGTGTGATGATGCTGAGCGACCATAAAAAAAAAGAAATCTAACAAACAATGGCAGATATTTTTTTCTTTTTTTTTTTTTTTTCTTTCAGTCCCCCGCCCCCCCCCAAAAAAAAGGTTTTTTTAAATATTTGTAGCCCAAAATGTTGCCATTCAAAAATACAACTTGCAAAAAAATCCTCATGGCTTCCCCAATGGAAAACGTAAAAATGTATGGCTCTCGGAGTGTCAGAAATATAAATTGCTGCGTCCTTTAGGGGGTTATGGTGTTTTTCATTAGAGATTTAAAAAAAAAAAAAACAGAGATGGGATAAGGACTAGACCCTAATGACCCTTGATGTGACTTCTTTGTATTCCAACATTGAATATGAATTAGGGTTGGAAGCAACAAGATTTTATCTAGAACAAAATGTGTATTACGTAAAGATCAGAGTGACTGCCTAATAGAGAGCTTAGAGATCATACTCCAATATGAAGACCAATAACCGACGAGTATAAAAATAGGCACCTAACAAACATGCTTGCACTGGCCACAAAAATAAATAAGGGGGGGGGGGGATAACATCTGTTTTGACAATCTCCTAGTTTTGAGCCCCTTCGGCCACCGTAATGAAAAAAGGGGAGTATCAAGCCTCGAGTGACAGTTTGAGCGACCAATAGGAGTAGCCAATTACCATGAACCATTCGTCTCTGAGGACACCAGCAATACCATAAACTAGCTCCTAGGTATCCGTCTCGTAGTAACAGGGACGCTCTGGGTTCGACAACCAACCAGCGCAGGTATATAAAAGGAGCGGCACTCTTGATATTTGTCCTGTTTTACTGTCATATATATATATATATATATATAGTGTGAAGTAATCATTTAATGTCCTCCTCTTCTTTTATGTATATGTTAAGCATGTGAACAAATGTATATTCACATGACGGGAGTTAACCACCACCCTGATTGAACTCCGACCTGCACTATGTGAACCTAGCGTCATTCGCTATGGACAAGTATATATGTACCACGTTTTTTAATGTTTCCCATATGCCTGATGAAGAACTTAGTACAAGGTTAAAGCGCATCGCATGTTTTTATTTTATCCTATTTGAATGTGTTTTTAAATAAACTCCCAGTCTACGGACTTGAGTTCACCTGCATTGATATGGGCTATTTCTATATTATAACGAACACCGCAGCGCCCCAATCTGGAGTATACATCTTTTTCTTTCCTTGACCAAATGATCTCTATCATCGGACAAAGCTTGGTTATTACCGACATCCGATGCCAACGCTGAAGGCTGGCAGACTGGGGATCTTTTGAGTATATAATCTAACACGTATGTCCTAGGGGGAGCTACACTGGGGGAGTCAATTGTTGAGAAGGATCTGGGTGTACTTGTAAATCATAAACTAAATTTCAGCATGCAGTGTCAATCAGCTGCTTCAAAGGCCAGCAAAATATTGTCGTGTATCAAAAGAGGCATGGACTCGCGGGACAGGGAGGTAATATTACCACTTTACAAAGCATTAGTGAGGCCTCATCTAGAATATGCAGTCCAGTTCTGGGCTCCAGTTCATAGAAAGGATGCCCTGGAGTTGGAAAAAATACAAAGAAGAGCAACGAAGCTAATAAGGGGCATGGAGAATCTAAGTTATGAGGAAAGATTAAAAGAACTAAACCTATTTAGCCTTGAAAAACGACGACTAAGGGGGGACATGATTAACTTATATAAATATATGAATGGCGCATACAAAAAATATGGTGAAATCCTGTTCCATGTAAAACCCCCTCAAAAAACAAGGGGGCACTCCCTCCGTCTGGAGAAAAAAAGGTTCAACCTGCAGAGACGACAAGCCTTCTTTACTGTGAGAACTGTGAATCTATGGATTAGCCTACCGCAGGAGCTGGTCACAGCAGGGACAGTAGATGGCTTTAAAAAAGGGTTAGATCATTTCCTAGAACAAAAAAATATTAACTGCTATGTGTAGAAATTTTTACTTCCCCTTTCCTATCCCTTGGTTGAACTTGATGGACGTGTCTTTTTTCACCCGTACAAACTATGTATGTAACTATGTATAAAAGTTGAGCTGTGCTGATGATATTGCACAACTCAAATAGGTGAGTCAGTATAGATGTCGCCAATCTGTACACTTGTCTCTTTGGACTTGCATATATCCTAACGTTATTTACCTTAGAGGAGCCCTTTGTTTTCTTTTTTCCGCTACTCCATAAAATCATCTGACATTTATCTATGTTCATTAAACCAAAAAGAAAAATCCTGATATCATATAATTAAATTTATTAAAAATATGTTTATTAATAGTTTATTATACATTAATACAAAAATAACCCCCCCCCTCCCAAGTATATACTATAGACAAATAAAATATGATTAAAAATAAGCCAGGTGTCATATAATGCAATATCACAGGTCACCTGGACACCGAGCACCTCGACGCGCGTTTCGCATCCTGACGAAGGTTGCGTAACGCGCGTCGAGGTGCTCGGTGTCCAGGTGTCTCACCCTACATTCATCATGTCCTCCACAGGTATAGTGCACCTTCTATAACTATCAATAGTTACCTTGTTTCAGATTGGGTTCCCTTACTTTAATTAAATACTATTGCCGGTACCCCTGTGATTGGAACAACCTATTAGTGTAGTGACTTTTTGAAACCCAGCTATACAGTGCCCTTATTTATTTTTTTGCTCTTGTATACATATACAGTTTCGTATCTACCTTCAGGGTGCATGCTATATGTTATGTGGACATATTTTCAATTGATGATCCATTATGACCTGTGATATTGCATTATATGACACCTGGCTTATTTTTAATCATATTTTATTTGTCTATAGTATATACTTGGGAGGGGGGGTTATTTTTGTATTAATGTATAATAAACATATTTTGAATAAATTAAATTATATGTTATCAGGATTTCTCTTTTTGGTTTAATGAATATGGATTATGTGATATCTTGAATAATGAATTGGCAAAGAAAATATATATATATAGGTTATAATATGACATTTATCTATGACCTATGAGAAGATAATTTTTACCAGATCTCCCCTTTAATTCTCTGCAATTTTGTATTTTGCCGTTTCTCTTGGTCAGTCTCTTGATGTTTGAGTCATCCGTCTATTGACACGAGACTGATTTGTGGCAATGTTTATATACAGCAGCGGTTTATGGTGTGACTGATCCCCTCACAGTGCACAAAACGATATTTTACCCATTGTTGTCCCAGTCACCTAAATAGAACAGCAGCGGTATAAAGCAGCGCAATAAATCAATAAATTGTGTTTAACCAACATAAATAACACCATATGTTTCTGTGTCCATTTATTTGATTTAACGTTTTTTTTTCTGTTCGGTTATTTCAGTCCCATGGATATGAGAGCGTAGAATGAATAGTCTCTTATGTAGTATATGCTCTTGTTCTATCTACTTGGATTTCATTGTGGGGTCAGGGCGCAAGTTGCCGGAGTGGTTGTTAAAATGATAGATTGCAGTAAAACCATGGCAATAGATCTCCTTACCAAATATGAGCATGTTTTTGTACATCTCACTCATCTCCTTATTCTTACCTTATGCTTCTTTTTTTTATTTTCTTACGTGATGACATTGTTACTTCTGTACTGGAGCAGATGTGAAGTTTAACTGGTGACAGATCTTACACTGGGTGGACATCACAGGGAATAGTCCAAAAGAGCATTTTCCAGTAAACAGTAAACTCTCTTCTGTCAAGTTGTTACAAATTTAATTCTGACATTTCTTAGTTTATATATGTTTCTGGGAAAGCTGGGTGACAAACAAGAAGGCTGCCATTATAATTTCCACCAGCTTTCCTAGACTCCTGAACAGCAAATCTGCCTAGTTATGCAGCAATGCAGGAGCAAAGGATGAATCACTGTGTTACTGGGCAGATTTGCTATGTAGAAGTCTGGGAAAGCAGGGTGACAGACAAAGCCATTATAGCTCCCGCAAGGTTGTTACTCAGCTTTCCTAGTGGCCAGAACAGCACGTCTGCCATGCAGCCACATGGCAGCGATGGATGTACTAATGTTTGTCATTCTTAAATCTGGAAAAGCGGACATCTACTTTAGCAGCTGTAATGATAGTTGGATTAGTTGTAACCCAGCTTAAAAAAAATATATATATATATTTTTTTTTTTTAAGGCCTCACTGTATATTTCCTGTTTACACCCAGTTGCCAATTTATTCATAATGTCCGGGCGCAATATCCGAGAAATGGCACAGTGCTGAGTCCTAAGAAAAGATGCTCCAGAATTTTTATTTCATGGGGAATAATAGTATTTACTAAAACAGACATGTCAGGAGAGCTGACAGGTCCTCTTTAACCCCTTCCCTCTTTAGCCACTTTTGACCTTCCTGACAGAGCCTCATTTTTCAAATCTGACATGTTTCACTTTATGTGGTAATAACTCCGGAATGCTTTCACCTATCCAAGCGATTCTGAGATTGTTTTCTCGTGACACACTGCACTTTAAGTTACTAGCAAAATTTTTCTCAATTTAACCCGTTAGTGACCGCCAATACGCCTTTTAACGGCGGCAACTAACGGGCTTTATTCTGATGCATATGCCTTTTTACGGCGCTGCATCAGGATAAAGTAAACAGAGCAGGGAGCGTCAAATCTCCCTGCTCTCAGCTGCTAGAGGCAGCTGAGGGCTGGGGGCGTCCCTGCTCTGCTGGGTGAGATCGATATTAGTATCGATCTCACCTGTTTAACCCTTCAGATGCGGTGCGCAATAGCGTGCACCGCATCTGAGTGGTTTTGGAGAGAGGGAGGGAGCTCCCTCTCTCTCCCACCGACACCCGGCGATATTATAGTCCCCTAATGGGACTAGTAAAAAAGTTTAATAAAGTTAATAAAAAAAAAAAAAGTGAAAAAAATGAAAAACCCAGCTTTTCCCCTTACACAATGCTTTACTATTAAAAAAACAAAATAAAGTTAAAAAGTTACACATATTTGGTATCGCCACGTCCGTAACGACCCCGACTATAAATCTATTACATTATTTAACCCGCACGGTGAACGCCGTAAAAAATGTAATAAAAAACTATGGAAAAATTGCTATTTTCTGTGAATCCTGACTTAAAAAAAATGTGATAAAAAGAGATCAAAAAGTCGCATCTACTCAAAAATGGTACCAATAAAAACTACAAGTCTTCCCGCAAAAAAAAAGTCCTCATACGACCGCATCGGCGAAAAAATAAAAACGTTATGGCTCTTCAAATATGGAGACACAAAAACAAGTCATTTTGAAAAAAAAGCGTTTTTACTGTGTAAAAGTAGTACAACATACAAAAACTATACAAATTTGGTATCTTTGCAATCGTAACAACCCACTGAATAAAGTTATTGTGTTATTTATATCACACGGTAAACGCCGTTGATTTAAGACGCGAAAAAGAGTGGCGAAATTTCAGGTTTTTTTCTATTCCCCCCCCCAAAAAAAAGTTAATAAAAGTTAATCAATAAATAATATATCCCCAAAATGGTGCTATTAAAAAGTACAACTTGTCCCGCAAAAAACAAGACCTTATACAGCTATGTCGACGCAAAAATAAAAAGGTTATAGCTCTTGGAATGCGACGATGGAAAAACGTAAAAAATGGCTTGGTCATTAAAGAGGCTCTGTCACCAGATTTTGCAACCCCTATCTGCTATTGCAGCAGATAGGCGCTGCAATGTAGATTACAGTAACGTTTTTATTTTTAAAAAACGAGCATTTTTGGCCAAGTTATGACCATTTTTGTAATTATGCAAATGAGGCTTGCAAAAGTCCAAGTGGGTGTGTTTAAAAGTAAAAGTCCAAGTGGGCGTGTATTAGGTGCGTACATCGGGGCGTTTTTAATACTTTTACTAGCTGGGCGCTGTGAAGAGAAGTAACATCCTCTTCTCTTCAGAACGCCCAGCTTCTGACAGTGCAGATCTGTGACGTCACTCACAGGTCCTGCATCGTGACGGCCACATCGGCAGCAGAGGCTACAGTTGATTCTGCAGCAGCATCAGCGTTTGCAGGTAAGATCGACTTACCTGCAAACGCTGATGCTGCTGCAGAATCAACTGTAGCCTCTGGTGCCGATGTGGCCGTCACGATGCAGGACCTGTGAGTGACGTCACAGATCTGCACTGTCACAAGCTGGGCGTTCTGAAGAGAAGAGGATGTTACTTCTCATCAGAGCGCCCAGCTAGTGAAAGTATTAAAAACGCCCCGATGTACGCACATAATACACGCCCACTTGGACTTTTACTTTTAAACACACCCACTTGGACTTTTGCAAGCCTCATTTGCATAACTACAAAAATGGTCATAACTTGGCCAAAAATGCTCGTTTTTTAAAAATAAAAACGTTACTGTAATCTACATTGCAGCGCCTATCTGCTGCAATAGCAGATAGGGGTTGCAAAATCTGGTGACAGAGCCTCTTTAAGGTCTAAAATAGGCTGGTCATTAAGGGGTTAAATGTATCTGCTTGTAAGACAGGCAGTTATACCACACAAAATTGTTGCTAATTAACATCCCCCATGTGTCTACTTTAGATTGCCATCGTTTTTGAACATTCTTTTATTTTTCTAGGACGTAACAAGGCTTAGAACTTTAGCAGCAATTTCTCACATTTTCAAGAAAATTTCAAAAGGCTATTTTTACAGGGGCCAGTTCAGTTGTGAAGTGGTTTTGATGTCCTTATATATTAGAAACCCCCAAAACGTCACCCCATTTTAAAAACTTCACCCCTTAAAGTATTCAAAACAGCATTTAGAAAATGTCTTAACCCTTTACACATTTCACAGGAATTAAAGCAAAGTAGAGGTGAAATTTACAAATTTCATATTTTTTTGCAGAAATAAATTTTTAACACTATTTTTTTTATAACACAGAAGGTTTTACCAGAGAAATGCACTCAATATTTGTTGCCCAGTTTCTGCAGTTTTAGGAAATATCCCACATGTGGCCGTAGCGTGCTACTGGAATGAAGCATCGGCCTCAGAAGCAAAGGAACACCTAGGGGATTTTGGGGCCTTATGGCACCATGTCAGGTTTGAAGGGCTCTTGCAGTGCCAAAACAGTAAAAATCCCCCAAAAGTGACCCCCATCTGGGAAACTAGACACCTCAAGGAAATTATCTAGGGGTGTAGTGAGCATTTTGACCGCACAGGTTTTTTACAGAAATTATTGGAAGTAGGCCGTGAAAATTAAAATCAACATTTCTTCAAGGAAAATGTAGGTTTAGCTATTTTTTTCTCATTTCCACAAGGACTGAAGGAGAAAAAGCACTGTAAAATTTGTAAAGCAATTTCTCCCGAGTAAAACAATACCCCACATGTGGTAATAAATGGATGTTTGGACACACGGCAGGGCTTAGAAGGGATGGAGTGCCATTTGGCTTTTGGAGTTCACATTTAGCAGGAATGGTTTGCGGAGGCCATGTCACATTTACAAAGCCCCTGAGGGGACAAAACAGTGGAAACCCCCCACAATTGACCGCATTTTGGAAACTACACCCATTGAGGAAATGATCTAGGGGTATAGTGAGTGTTTTGACTCCACAGGTTTTTTGCATAAATTATTGGAAGTAGACCCTGAAAATGACAATCTAAATTTTTTCAAAGAAAATGTAGGCTTAGCTAATTTTTTCTCATTTCCAGAAGGACTGAAGGAGAAAAAGCACCACAAAATTTGTAAAGCAATTTCATCCTGAGTAAAACAATACCCCACATGTGGTAATAAACGGCTGTTTGGACACACGGCAGGGCTTAGAAGGGAAAGAGCACTATTTGGCTTTTTGAGATCACATTTAGCAGGAATGGTTTGCGGAGGCCAGGTCACATTTGCAAAGCCCCTGAGGGGACAAAACAATGAAAACGCCCAAAAAGGGACTCGATTTAGAAAACTACACCTCTTGAGGAATTCATCTAGGGGTGTAGTAAGCATTTTGACCCCATAGATGTTTCATAGAATTTATTAGAATTAGGCAGTGAAAATAAAAACAGTCCTTTTTCTTCAATAAGACGTAGCTTTAGCGCACATTTTTTCATTTTCTCAACAAATAAAGGAAAAAAAGAACACAACATTTGTAAAGCAATTTCTCCCGAGTACGGCAATACCCCATATGTGGTCATAAACTGCTGTTTGGGCAAACGGCAGGGCTCAGAAGGGAAGGACCGCCATTTGGAGTGCAGATGTTGCTGGATTGGTTTCTGGGCGCCTGTGGGCCCAAAACAGTGGAAACCCCCCAGAAGTGACCCCATTTTGGAAACTACACCCCTCAATGCATTTACCAAGGGGTGTAGTAAGCATTTTAACCCTGCAGGTGTTTTGTAGAAATTAGTGTTCACTCGATGTTGCAGAGTGAAAATGGGATTTTTTTCCATAGATATGCCAATATGTGGTGCCCGGCTTTTGCCACCATAACAAGACAGCCCTCTAATTATTATGCAGTGTTTCCCGGTTTTAGAAACCCCCTACATGTGGCCCTAATCTTTTGCCTGGACATATGACAGGGCTCAGGAGTGAAGAGTACCATGAAGAGTGGAGGCCTAATTTGGCGATTTACAAAGTATTGGTTCACAACTGCAGAGGCTCAGATGTGAAATAATAAAAAGAAACCCCTGAGAAGTGACCCCATTATGGAAACTGCACCCCTCAAGGCATTTATTAAGGGGTGTAGTGAGCATTTTCACCCCACAGGTCTTTTCCATAAATGAATGCGCTGCGGATGGTGCAAATTAAAAATTTATATTTTTCCCTAGATATGCCATTCAGTGGCAAATATGTCATGCCAAGCTTATGACGCTGGAGACACACACCCCAAAAATTGTTAAAAGGGTTCTCCCGGGTATGACGATGCCATATATGTTGAAGGAAACTGCTGTTTGAGCACTCTGTAGGGTTCAGAGCTGAGGGAGCACCATTTGGCTTTTGGAGAGCGGATTTTGCTTGGTACTATATTTGTTTGAGTATTGCTGGTGTTTCCATTTATAATGTGGGGGTACATGTAAGCGGGGCGGAGTATATAAGAGGCATAGTCAGGTGGTATAAAAAAAAAATAATAATCCATAGATGTGTGTTACGCTGTGAAGCAATCCTTTCTGCACAGGCCGGTGTCGCACTGATAAATGGTGTCATTTCTTATCCCCCTTTTGGTCCACACTCCGCACCTTTGTAGTTTGGGGAATTTTGCTGGGAAGTGTTGTCCTGGTATAATACGGGCACCGTCGCTTCCAGCGGATATGTTTGGGCCCTACCCTTCCTGGTTCCCTAATTTTAGGTCCTTGATAAATCGCCTCTTGAAACAGAAGAAATGTTCCCCTCGGGCACAACTGCATATTTTTTTTATTTCCTGACTTATTGGAGCCATAACTAATTTTATTTTTCATAGACGTTGTGGTATGAGGACTGGTTTGTTGCGGGACGAGCTGTAGTTATTATTGGTAGCATTTTGGGGTACATGCAACTTTTTGATCACCTTTCATCCTATTTTTTGGGATGCCAGGTTTACAAAAAAACGCAATTCTGGCACAGCTTTTTTGGTTTTTTTTTATACAGCGTTCACCATGCGTTATAAATTACATGTTAACTTTATTCTGCGGTTCAGTACGATTCCGGCGATACCTATTTTATAGGACTTTTTTATGTTTTACAACTTTTTGCACAATAAAATTACTTTTGTATAAAAGAATGTATTTTTTCTGTCGCCAAGTTGTGAGAACCATAACTTTTTAATTTTTTTGTCGACAGAGGTGTATGAGGGCTTGTTTTTTGCGGGACGAGCTATAGTTTTTATAGGTACCATTTTTGGATACGTGCGACTTTTTGATCACTTTTTATTCTAATATTTGTAGGGCAAAGTGACCAAAAAACAGAAACTCTGGTAAAGTTTTTTACGTTTTTTTTTTTACGCTGTTCACCGCGTGCAATAAATAATATAATATTTTGATACCTCAGGTCGTTACGGTCGTGGCGATACCAAATACGTATGGTTTATTATTATTTTTCAATAATAAAGGACTTGATAAGAGTAAAAGGGGGATTGTGTTTTATTTGATTACTTGAAACTTTTATTGTTTTCAAACTTTTATTTTTCGCACTTTTTTTTTTTACACTTTTTCTCAAGTCCCACTAGGGGACTTGAAGGTCCAACGGTCAGATTTTTTTTTTTCTAATACATTGCACTACCTATGTAGTGCAATGTATTAGATCTGTCAGTCATTCACTGACAGCAAGCCGATTAGGCTTCGCCTCCCGGCGGGGCCGAAGTCGGCTTCTGTAATGGCAGAGCAGGAGACCATTGTGTCTCCTGTTGCCATAACAGCAGTCGCCAGTCCTGATTGCCTGACAGGGCTGGCGATCTGCTAGTAACCGCTACGATGCAGCAATCGCTTTCGATTGCTGCATCGAAGGGGTTAATGGCAGGGATCGGAGCTAGCTCCGGTTCCTGCTGTTACAGGTGGATGTCAGCTGTACAGTACAGCTGACTTCCACCGCTGATAACGCCGGATCAGCTCCTGACCCGGCGCCATCTTGCCGGCAGCTACGGAAGCCGATCAGGCTCCGCCGCCGGGCGGATCTTGACCGGCTTCGGTGCTAGGCAGACCGGGAGGCCAGTATTAGGCCTCTGGTTGCCATTGCAGCCACCGGAACCCCGGCAATTTCATTGCTGGGGCTCCGATGAGCTGCAAACACCTTAAGTGCAGCGATCGCGTTTGAGCGCTGCACTTAAGGAGTTAATGGCGGGGATCGAAGCTAATTTCGGTCCCCGCCGTTACAGTCGGATCTCAGCTGTAAGATACAGCTGAGATCCGACGATGATGGCACCGGCTCAGCTTCTGAGCCGGTGCCAAACATTTGGCGTAAATATACGACATTTTGCGGGAAGCACTGGCTTTCCATGACGTATATTTACGGCAAATGTCGGGAAGGGGTTAAAAACAGTATTTCCTCCTAACACTATAAGATCTGTCTGTTTTATTGTTAGGGGGGGGGGGGGGGGAATACTGTTTTTAAAAAGGACCTGTTGGCTCTTCTGATTTTTTTTTTTTTTTTTTTGTAGTAAATAATTTTATTTCCTTATGAAATAACTATGCTGGAGCCGTTCCTCTGTTATTGCTCCTGGAAGTTATGAATAAATTAACAACTGGGTGTTCGCATTCTCATTGTAAAAGAGAGACGTGTCACTACAGTCTGGCACTGATTGGACATTGTCAGTCTGACACACCCCTAACTAGTAACACAGAGTTGTCCATTTATTCATAGGAATAAGGTCTCGTGCACACAACCGTAGCCATGTGCGCGGCCGTGATTTTCGGCTCGGCCCCCCCCGGAGTGTCAGCCGTGAGCCGCCCGCAAATCGCGGGCTGTGCACATGGCCGCGGCCATTATTTTCAATGAGCCCGGACCGCAGAACACGGCCGTAATAAGGCTTGCCCGTTCTTTCTGCGGTCTGGGCTCCGGGGCCATGCACGGACCGTGGAAACCACGGTCGTGTGCATGGGCCTCATAGGAATGGATGGGGCTGCAATTCTCCCGTGGATTTTCGGGGGAATTGCGGCTGCAAAAGTACGGTCATGTGCATGGGGCCTTTGGCTATGTTAACACAGAGTTTTTTGATGCGAAAACCGGGCCAAAAAACTCGTCAAAAACGGCCCGAATATGCCTTCCGTTGATTTCAATGGGAGGTGGTTTTCTCCCGCGAGCAGTAAAACCGCCTCGCAGGAGAAAGAAGCGACATGCCCTATCTTCGGACGTTTCCGCCTCTGACCTTCAATTGACTTCAATGGGAGGCAGAGAAAGCGTATTTCGCGGCGTATTATGGCCGCAGGCGAAAAACTCCGTGAAAATCGGCGTGCAGGGAGAGGAAAATCTGCCTCAAACTTCCAAACGGAATTTTGAGGCAGAAATTCCGCCTGCAAAAAACTCAGTGTGAACATAGCCTTACAGAGGAATGGCATCTAAGAAAAGATGCTCCATAATGGTTATTTCATGAGTAATACAAGTATTTACTAAAACAGAGCGGTCTGGAGGGCTCTCAGGTCCTGGTACTCTGAGTATAGACAGAAAGATGGGTTTACTGATGACCTTTCTTCTCTTACCACAGTCATTAGCACTAATCAGAAGTGGGGAGCATTTGCTGTAATGATATATTAGTGGATGCACAATAAACATTCATTGGTTTTACCGGAAAGGGCCCGGACTTCATAACAGCATGTCACACATAACATGTAATTATAAGGCCGGCGTAATTAGGGGTTTATTGGCCATTAGAGAGAAGCACAATTATCTGAGAGGATTGTCACCAGTTTGTTACTGTGACAAATCTTTTGTCATTTTCAGCATCATTAAAGTGTCTCTGGCTTTGTTCAGGTCTGGTATCTCACAATGTAATCTTTAGCTGTCCCTGACAAGATATACAGTGTATGAACGCTCTAGCCTGACAGATTACAGGATAAACATTTTGATTATGTACGTTAAGGAATGAAGCCTGAACCGCAGACGTCCTCCGTTATGTATGCTTTTAATGTTTCTTTATCACTGTTAACAGCTTGGCTTCTTCACCAAACAGCAAAACGATGAGCTTTGTAGGATAGCCGCAGTCAATTTACACGGATTAGGAGTTTTGCAGAAAGATATCATTGATGGCTGGGGATTGCCCCAAATATATATATGTCTCTTTAGGTTTCCATGTTTGATTCCATGTGCAATAAGGAGCCTCTGCTTCTTACAAATGTAGTTGAGAAGTAACTGTTTATTAGGAAACCTGAATCTACTCTATGTGAGAAATTTATTAAGACTGTCGTTTCATACGCCAATCTTAATATGAAGAGTGCCGGATGAAATGTTTAATAAATTATGAGGTGCATGCTGTTTGCGATTTTTCGACGCTAGAAAACTTACGTAGAAAAGTTAATTTGTGTGTGTATATATATGTGTGTGTGTGTGTGTGTGTGTGTGTGTGTGTGTGTGTGTGTGTATATATATATATATATATATATATACACTACCGTTCAAAAGTTTGGGGTCACTTAGAAATTTCCTTATTTTTGCAAGAAAAGCACAGTTTTTTTTCAATGAAGATAACATTAAATTAATCAGAAATACACTTTATACATTGTTAATGTGGTAAATGACTATTCTAGCTGCAAACGTCTGGTTTTTAATGCAATATCTACATAGGTGTATAGAGGCCCATTTCCAGCAACCATCACTCCAGTGTTCTAATGGTACATTGTGTTTGCTAACTGTGTTAGAAGGCTAATGGATGATTAGAAAACGCTTGAAAACCCTTGTGCAATTATGTTAGCACCGCTGTAAACAGTTTTGCTGTTTAGAGGAGCTATAATACTGACCTTCCTTTGAGCTAGTTGAGAATCTGGAGCATTACATTTATGGGTTCGATTAAACTCTCAAAATGGCTAGAAAAAGAGAGCTTTCATGTGAAACTCGACAGTCTATTCTTGTTCTTAGAAATGAAGGCTATTCCATGCGAGAAATTGCCAAGAAACTGAAGATTTCCTACAACGGTGTGTACTACTTCCTTCAGAGGACAGCACACACAGGCTCTAACCAGAGTAGAAAGAGAAGTGGGAGGCCCCGTTGCACAACAGAGCAACAAGACAAGTACATTAGAGTCTCTAGTTTGAGAAATAGACGCCTTACAGGTCCTCAACTGGCAGCTTCATTAAATAGTACCCGCAAAACGCCAGTGTCAATGTCTACAGTGAAGAGGCGACTCCAGGATGCTGGCCTTCAGGACAGAGTGGCAAAGAAAAAGCCATATCTGAGACTGGCTAATAAAAGGAAAAGATTAATATGGGCAAAAGCACACAGACATTGGACAGAGGAAGATTGGAAAAAAAGTGTTATGGACAGACAAATCGAAGTTTGAGGTGTTTGGATCACACAGAAGAACATTTGTGAGACGCAGAACAACAGAAAAGATGCTGGAAGAGTGCCTGACGCCATCTGTCAAGCATGGTGGAGGTAATGTGATGGTCTGGGGTTGCTTTGGTGCTGGTAAAGTGGGAGATTTGTACAAGGTAAAAGGGATTTTGAATAAGGAAGGCTATCACTCCATTTGGCAACGCCATGCCATACCCTGTGGACAGCGATTGATTGGAGACCATTTCATCCTACAACAGGACAATGACCCAAAGCACACCTCCAAATTATGCAAGAACTATTTAGGGAAGAAGCAGGCAGCTGGTATTCTATCTGTAATGGAGTGGCCAGCGCAGTCACCAGATCTCAACCCCATAGAGTTGTGGTGGGATCAGCTTGACCGTATGGTACGCAAGAAGTGCCCATCAAGCCAATCCAACTTGTGGGAGGGGCTTCTGGAAGCATGGGGTGAAATTTCTCCCGATTACCTCAGCAAATTAACAGCTAGAATGCCAAAGGTCTACAATGCTGTAATTGCTGCAAATGGAGCATTCTTTGACGAAAGCAAAGTTTGAAGGAGAAAATTATTATTTCTAACCTTGTCAATGTCTTGACTATATTTTCTAGTCATTTTGCAACTCATTTGATAAATATAAGGGTATGTTCACACGAGGGCGTCCGTTACGGCTGAAATTACAGGGATGTTTCAGCCTGAAAACATCCCCGTAATTTCAGCCGTACCGGCATGTGCAGGCGCTTGAACGCCGCGTCAATTACGGCCGTAATTGGCGCTGCTATTCATTGGAGTGAATGAATAACTGCTCCAATTACGGCCAAAGAAGTGACAGGTCACTTCTTTGACGCGGGCGTCTATTTACACGCCGTCATTTGACAGTGGCGCGTAAATATACGCCTCGTGTGAACAGACAAACGTCTGCCCATTGCTTTCAATGGGCAGATGTTTGTCAGCGCTATTGAGGCGCTATTTTCGGGCGTAATTCGGGGCAAAAACGCCCGATTTACGTCCGTAAATAGGCCGTGTGAACATACCCTTAGCGTGAGTTTTCATGGAAAACGCAAAATTGTCTGGGTGACCCCAAACTTTTGAACGGTAGTGTGTGTGTGTATATGTATATATAAATATATATATATATATATATATTATGTGAGGGTTTAGCATCAGGAGAGGTTGGTACAGCGGTTTCTTTGTAGCCAGAGACAGGGACACCGTGCATTAAAAGTCATAACAGGGCTTTGCCTGTGTTTTTATTCTTGTCAAAGAAACAGCCTCTTGTACAACAAGGCAAAATACAAAATAAATCCTGCTCGTCTGAGCACTAACTAAACAAGATATTATCTAACTATACCAAGTGCCTTCCTACCAGGCACTGGACACAAAGTAACACAGGTCTTTACTCACAGGCTACTCCAGCCTTAGTAGTCTCCAGTCTGAGTCAGGGGTGAGACTCCCACACACTGTGTCTGCACCTTTTTATACACAGGCTACAGGTGCAGCTAATTGAGCAGCAGCCTTGTCCTACAAAGAGAAATGGACTAGGGATTGGGGAACCCGCCCTGCTCTTCTCCAATCCAACTCCAGGCCCTTTTTTCCGGCTTTTCCTTAAGCCGAGATTGGAAAACCTAGAGCTTTCTATCTCAAGAACTACTCATTCCCTGGAGCCTAGGATACATATGACAGGATTCTAGGGGAAATATACCTTCCCTCAATGACTTTACCTGTCACTGTCTCACAATATATATATAATTTATTATGGGACCTGCTGAGAAGTGTAAGGCTAAGTTCACACTGAGTTTTTTGACGCGGAAACCGCGCCAAAAAACTAGTCAAAAACGGCCCCAAAATGCCTCCCATTGATTTCAATGGGAGGCGGAGGTGTCTTTTTCCCACGAGCGGTAAAACCGCCTCGCGGGAAAAAGAAGCGAAATGACCTATCTTCAGGCGTTTACGCCTCTGACGTCCCATTGACTTCAATGGGAGGCAGAGAAAGCGTATTTCGCTCAATGGCCGCGGGCGAAAAACGCCGCGATAATCGGCATGCAGGGAGAGGAAAATCTGCCTTAAACTTCCAAACGGAATTTTGAGGCAGAAATTCCGCCTGCAAAATACTCCGTGTGAACATAGCCTAAGGGCTCATGCACATGGCCTATATTATGGCTCAGTTTTCTATGGAGCTGTAGTAGGGCTCCCAAAGAGATGCATGAGTCCTCTACTGTACCATTTTTGTACGTTTTTATTTGTCAGATTCCGTACTAATACGACATAAAAAATAAATCATGGCATGCTCTATAAGACTCCGTCCTATGTACGGAGGTATTCCATTTCATATACAGTGCTTCTAGAGGAGTATATCTACATATACACATGAAATCTGATGGAGCCTGTACAGCAGTGCTTGGAGGCAGTACTGCTCTAAAATTAGGTAGCCGCCATACAGGCTCCATGCAGATGGCTTTGCTCTGTGCATGAGCTATTATTGCAGCTTTCAGCAGTTTGGATCTCTATTAAAAGCATACATAGTTGTCAATCCGTGGGGAAGGGCTGCTGCCATCTTTCAAATTTGCCTATGACATAGAATGTTTGTCTATATTATTTCTTATATTTTATGTTTTCATCTTTTGCTTTAAGCAAAGTTATTAAAAGTCCTCCTCTATAGAGCTCACATTAAAAAAAAAAAAAGAAAAGTGGTGCCCAATTACTGAGGAATACGTGGCCGAATATACCACCATTGTCCAGACCTTGGCTGAAATGAATGGAATCAAGGCCCACATTTTAGGCCTCCATAACTTGCCACGTGTACCACCCTTGCCGTGTACAGTGCTTTTTTACTCATACTATGTATTTCCTCTCAAACGATCACCTACAATTTACTAAACATTCCACGATATAAATAATTAATAACACATTATAAATGTAGTGCTGATATATTCTGTTGCACAGTACAGAAAATGCACTTCCCTGTCCTGGAAACTCACAATCTAATTTCACTTTTCTAAGCACACATGCCTTCTAGGGCCAATTTCACAGAAACCAGCAAATAAACCTATGATCTGTTTTCAAAGCGCATCTTGCTATGTATAGTTAGACAAATCCTTGTCTGGAAGATGTCATTCAAAGATTTTGGCAATGCAAAATATTTACACTTTAATGTGATTCCTTGGAAACTACATTGCATTGTTCCGTAGTTACTTGCAGAAAGCAATATCAACATCCCCCTCAGGTCGGTTAGGATCGCTACTTTTATTTTAAGAATGTGAAATGTCAGAATAATACTAGAGACAATGATTTATTTCAGATTTTTATTCTTTCATCACGTTCCCAGTGGCTCAGAAATTTACATACACCAAGTTGAAAATGCCTTTAAATATCTTGGAAGATTCCAGAAAACAATGTCATGGCTTTAGAAGCTTCTGATCGGCTAATTGACATCATTTTGTTAATGGAGGTGTACCTGTGGCAGTATTTTAAGGCCTAACCTCAAGGCCTAAATGCCTCTTTGCTTGACATCATAGGAAAATAAAAAGAAATCAGACATCGGAAAAAGAATTGTGGACCTCCACAAGTCTTAAACATTATTGGGAGCAATTTCTAAGCGCCTGAAAGTATTGCGTTCATCTGTTCAGACAATAATATACAGGTTTAACACCTTAGTTCCTCTGGTATGGCCTAGCAGGCTTCCACTAAGGACAGACCTGGGGGCTTTTGTTAGGCCCCCGGATGCCATAGAAGCCACCGGCACATTGCGATCGCAGAGCTGGTGGAGTGTGAGAGGGAGCCCCCTCCCTCCAAAACCACTTAGATCCGGTGCTCGCTACCGGAGCGCCACATCTAAGGGGTTAAACGGGTGGTTTAAACGGTTTTTGATCCGCCCGCTCGATCAGCGCTGCTCCAAGTTCTCAGCTACCGGAGCAGGGAGTTTTAACTGCTGCCGGCACGCAGATTTATTCTGATGTAGTGCCGTGAAAAGGGCGTATGCTTCAGTATAAAGCCCGTTAGTGGCCGCCGTGAAAACGTGTATTGGCGGTTACTAACGGGCATGGGATCACACAGCCTTCATAATGCGCAGGAAGGAGAAGTATTCTGTCTCCTGGAGATAAATGTACTTTTGTGGGAAAAATACAAATAGTTTCAAGAACAGCCAACAACCTTGTGAAGATGCTGGAGAAAACGGGTACAAAATTATCTATACACCATTAAAACGTGTCCTATATCGAGATGACCTGAAAGGCCGCTCATCAAGGAGGAAGCCACTGCTCCAAAACCGCCATAAAAAATCCTGGTTATAGTTTACAACTGCACGTGGGGACAAAGCTCTTACTTTTTGGAGAAATGTCCTCTAGTCTTAGGATACAAAAATGGAAATTTTTGGCCATAATGACCATCGTTCTTATTGAGGAAAAAAGAGGGAGGCTTGAAAGCCAAAGAACACCATCCCAACCGTGATGCACGGGGGTGGCAGCTTCATGTTTTGGGGATAATTTGTTGCAAGATGACACTTCACAAAATTGATGGCATTTATAAGGAAGGAAAATTATGTGAAGGTATTGAAGCAACAATTCAAGACATCAGCCGGAAAGGTAAAGCTTGGGCGCAAATGGGTATTCCAAATGCATAACGACCCCAATCATGATTCCAAAGTTGTGGCAAAATGGCTTAAGGACAACAAAGTGGAAGTAATGCAGTGGCCATCACCAAGCCCTGACCTCAATCCCATAGAAAACATATGTTCAAACTGCAAAAGTGTCTACGACTAAAAAGGCCTACAAACCTGACTTGGCTACACCAGTTCTGTCAGGAGGATTGGGCCAAAATTCCAACAACTTATTGTGAGATGCTTGTGGAAGGCGACCCAAAAAGTTTGACCCAATTTAAAGGCAAATCTACCAAAGACTCGCTTTTGGAGCCATGCGTATACATTCTATACGCCTATGAAAAAATAAATATACTTCGAGGGGTTGTCCGAGATAAAAGGACTGTGTTAATGCTTGTAATTTATAAATGTAAATACATTTGTAATATACTTACATTTTCCAAAGTGGCCCCGTTTCCAGATCCTGCCGTCACTCTCTGCACTGGCTCTGGCCACTGTGTTAATCTTCAATTATTTTCTGGGTATACGACACGTCACTTGTGACGTGCCCGGTATGAGCTGTTCTGTTGTAACGCGCATGCGTGGTCCCTGCTGTTATCTCGAGAACAGCAAGGACCGCACATGCGCGTTAAGGGGTGTGCAGCAGAACAGCCCATACACGGCACAAACCATCCTTTTTTTTAGTTTTTCTTTTTACTAACCTTGTGTATCTAAACTCCTGAGACACTGGGTATGTGATGAAAGAAATAAAAGCTGAAATAAATCATTGTCTCTAGTATTATTCTGATATTTCACATTCTTGAAATATTGTAGTGATCCTAACCGAGTTAAGAGACAGAATGTGTACTAGGATTAGATATCATAATGAATGCGCTAAGGTGTTTGTAAACTTATGACTGTATAGAGTCTCTGATACTAACGAAGATGTATCTAAACTGGTGCAAAGGAAAAGTGGAATAGTTGCCCATGACAACGAATCAGATTCCACCTCTTACTTTTCAGAGGCTCTTTGGAAAATTATAGCAGCGACCTGATTGGTTGCTTTGGGCAGCTACTCCCACTCTTCCTTTGCAGCAGTTTTGATATAGAAAAACCTTCTAGGAAATGACTCTGTGAAGATGGGTAGCTTATACCACGCTTACCCATGGTACAAGCTACCCATCTTCACAGCGTCATTTCCTATAAGGTTTTTTCTATTGACCAGCGGCAATAGAGTTTGATAAAGGCCGGATTGTGGCTGAAACGTTACACCTTTTTTTTTCTTATATTGCCTTATTTAAAATAAACCTATTTTTCATATTTCAATATTTGCAATGTTATTCGAAGGTGGAACTTTATATTCATATAATGGGTGCTGTCATCCATGAATGGAAAAAGTGGCGCAGGTGTGAACAGAACCTAAAGGGCTATGTTCAGATGACAAATTTGGGAGGTGGAAAAATCTGCTGCAGATTTCCTGTTTTATGTGCTGTGAATCCGCACGTGGATTCTACCGAATCTGCTGCATTTTCTGTGAAAATAAGTCCGTTATCGATGTGAATTTGAGCCTAGAATGCACAAATAGTCCTAATTTTCTTATCCGGTAAGTCAATAAGCTGCTGACTTGACAGCTTGTCGGCAGCATCTTGGTTATGATATTAAAATCCGCTTCTCATACAGTGAATTCTGACAATACTCACAAACATGCTGCTTAGATTTGCTGTATTATGTAAGGATGGACCTATGCATTAATGAATGACATGTAACCGACCTGGTTAATAAACCCAAAAATGACGCGTCTATCTACAAATCCATTCAGTGCATAATTTCATATGTATGTTATTAGTATTACAGTGACACTATGTATAAGCGGATTCTACTGCTCACTTAACTGGCTTCCATGAAGGAAGCCATTGCAATTGGTAATGGGACCATTTGGCAGGGCGAAATGTCTTTTTTACTGATGAATGCGCTGATGAAGTCATCCTTATTTTATATAGACGCTTTCTGGTTCTCCCAAAGCTGCTCTGATTTCCTCACGCTAAGATGTTGAAATGATTTAGTGAAATGGAGAACTTACATTAACTTTTCCAAATTATTAGCGCCAAGGATATTGCCTCATTTTCTTCAGAAAAAGGGGCCGTCAACTGCATCTTACAGTGTGGCTTCTGCCATATTATACTTTATAGTGATTTGCCTGCTAAAGTACAGATTGTTACCGCAGTATCTGAATAATACCGGCACTGTGATTTCATAGACCCAGGGCGGTAAGGAGTAGCTGCAATTCTATGCACACCGTCATCAGACGGGGATGTAATGGTATTGATCCTCCATGCATGCATAAGTTTTCTATACGGAATGGTATATCACTCAGGGTGGTCATACACCTAAAATAACTCTCAGCCGAATACTCATCCGGTCAACCGCTATTCCTCACTGCTCCACCATAAGCATGTTTTTTCAATGCGGATACAGGAATAAACTGTTGCCAAACCACTATGGGCACCAAAATCATTTACCTTATAATGTAAATCTGGGCTGGACAAATCCTTAGAGCCTGGTGTCTAAAAAACACGGATAAGCCACTAAAAAAACCAACTTCTCCCCTTCATTGACTGGCTATTGTGGTATACAATATTTGTACCCATCTCCGATGTAGGGGAGAGTGATTGGCTGCAACGGTCACATGGGATGAGACGTCATCCCAGGAAGCCGGCCTGGACGAAGAAGCACAGAATTCTGGGTAAGTATAAATTAAAAAAAACAATTCTGAGTTGCATTTTTTGCAGCGAAATCACATCTTTTTCAACCCCAAAAAAAAAGCAACATTTGCTATTTGTTGCGGGTTTTACCTTCGCATTGAATTCAATGGGGAAAACCCGTAACACAAAAGCAGCGATTACGCAAATACAATTGACATGGTGCGGATTAAAAAACCTCACCGCAGGTCAATTTCTGAGCGTTCTTTCAGCTCATCATTTACGCAGCGTGTGGATGAACTTTGTTCAAATCTCACTTTGCTGCTACTGTATTATGCTGCGGCTGTTTGACAATGAAATACATTGTGGAAAAAAACAGTATTGCAGTATTTACACAGCGTGTGGACTAAGCCTAAGGGTAACTTCACACGCAGCGGTTTTAGGAAAAAAGCCACATTTTGTAGGCCATTTTTCCTGTCGTCTTTTGCGGCAAAAGACTATGTCTATAGATATTGGCCTGTCAACTGAACCTCTGATGTGTCTGTATCATTGGCAATGCAGTAGGGGATAAATCCTTCCTTTCTCTATGAGAGAAGGGAAGGATTGCTAGGCTGGGTTCACACGACCTATTTTCAGGCGTAAACGAGGCGTATTATGCCTCGTTTTACGTCTGAAAATAGGGCTACAATACGTCGGCAAACATCTGCCCATTCCTTTGAATGGCTTTGCCGACGTACTGTGCCGACGACCTGTCATTTACGCGTCGTCGTTTGACAGCTGTCAAACGACGACGCGTAAAAATACAGCCTCGTCAAAAGAAGTGCAGGACTCAATGAAGAGCAGCTCAAAATTTACGGCTGTCAGAGAAGCCTCGCAAAATGCGAGGAGGAGCATTTACGACTGAAACGAGGCAGCTGTTTTCTCCTGAAAACAGTCTGTCTTTTTTCAGACGTGAATGCCTGCTATCGTGTGCACATACCCTTAAGATCTTATGACCAGTGCTTCTGATAAGCATTCTGATAATTACCAGCACCCTTAGGCCTTATTCACACAAACGTGTATTACGCCCATGATATGTGCGTGAAAATCACGTGCGACGCACGGACCTATGTTAGTGAATGGGGCCGTTCAGACAGTCCGTGATTTTCACGCAGCGTATGTCCGCTGCGTAAAACTCACAACATGTCCTATACTTGGCCGTTTTTTGCGCATCACGCACCCATTGAAGTCAATGGGTGCATGAAAATCGCGCACGGAAGCACTTCCGTGTGCTGCGCGTGATTCGCACTACAGTTGTAAAGTAAATGAATGAAAACATAAAAGCACCTCGTGCTTTTCTGTTTGTAAATATAAAACCAGTGTCATAAGCATGGCATATGCGTGAAAATCACGCAGCACATACTGATGACACACGCAACTGCAACATGCAAAAAACGCACACGTTCTTTGCGCGCACAAAACGCACACGTTCGTGTGAATAAGGCCTTAGGCTGGGCTCACACGGGGCAGATACTCTGCGTAAAAGCACTCAGTGTATCCGCCCTGTGCGCCGCAGGGATTTCCGGGCGAAAAACAGCACCAAACTGTGGTGCAGTGTTTCGCCTGGAATGTCCGCTGCGAAAAACTGCAGCACTTAGCCGGCCTGCTAGCCTCCTGAGATGACGTTTCATCCCAGGAGACTGCTGCAGCCTTGTTATTGGCTGCAGCGGCGGTCACATGGGATGAAACATCATCCCAGGACGCCTGGCCTGGAGGAAGAAACACAGACTCCTGGGTAATTAAACAGCCCGAAAAACTGCTGAAAAATCGGAAGCATTCTGTTTCGACGGGGCCTTTTTTACATGGCAGTTTTTCAAAACGGGCGCGTAAAAAAACACCTGTGAAAAAGAAGTGCATGTCACTTCTTGAGCTGTTTTTGGAGCCGGTTTTCATTGACGCTATAGAAAAACATCCGTAAAAAAAGAGTTGCTAAAAATAAACTGCTGAAAAACAGCCTTGAAAACCGCTCCGTATTTTCAGACGTTTTTGATTTTGTGTGTGCACATACTCTGAGGCCTCATGCACACGACCGTATTTTTTCCCACCCGTAAATACTGGCGTAAATACGGGTCCGGTGTCACACGTATTCCACCCGTTTTGCACCAGTATTTACGAACCCGTGCCCGTAAATATGGGTCCGGTGTCACCCGTATTCCACCCGTATTTACGGGCACGTTTTTGGCGGCAAAATAGCACTGCACTAATCGGCAGCCCCTTCTCTCTATCAGTGCAGGATAGAGAGAAGGGACAGCCTTTTCTGTAATAAAAGTTAAAGAAATTCATACTTACCCGGCCGTTGTCTTGGTGACGCGTCCCTCTCTTCACATCCAGCCCGACATCCCTGGATGACGCGGCAGTCCATGTGACCGCTGCAGCCTGTGATTGACCTGTGATTGGCTGCAGCGGTCACATGGCCTGAAACGTCATCCAGGACGTCGGGCCGGATGTCGAGAGGGACGCGTCACCAAGGCAACGGGCGGGAGACCGGACTGGAGGAAGCAGGAAGTTCTCGGTAAGTATGAACATTTTTTATTTTTTACAGGTTTATACTGATCGGTAGTCACTGTCCAGGGTGCTGAAAGAGTTCCTGCCGATCAGTTAACTCTTTCAGCTCCCTGGACAGTGACTATTTACTGACGTCGCTTAGCAACGCTGCCGTAATGACCGGTGCACACATGTAGCCACCCGTCATTACGAGAGCTCCATAGACTTCTATGGACTGTCCGTGCCGTTATTACGGCCTGAAATAGGACATGTTCTATCTTTTTCAACGGCACGGGCACCTTCCCGTGAGAAAACGGGAAGGCACCCGTCGCCAATAGAAGTCTATGAGCCCGTTATTACGGGTCGTAATTACGACCCGTAATAACGGGAGTTTTTACGGTCATGTGCATGAGGCCTTAGAAGAGAAGTCTCGACAAAGTGCAACATAACCACCATGAATCGGCCAAACCATTGCAGGGTATCGACCTCCGTCCAAAACAGCACAGAGGCTTATTAAAAGAAAAGGAACTTCAATTGCTTACACTACTAGGTCATTGATCCCTGAGTATCTTAGCCATGTTTACTATTTTTACATGCTGGGATTTACACTTATACAGTCTGATTAATGATTCTGCCTCTAATTGGAAATAGGGAGGAAAATAATGGAAAATTCTTTACATTTTACGACTGAAATGTCAAATAACGATGGAAAACCCTGAAGCGTGCAACTGATCAGAATCCTAACCATAAGGCGCAGTGGCAACCAACTATGGGGGGAATTTATTAAAACTTTTACGCCAACATACGGTACTTTTCTCACTTTTATACTGCTCAGGAAACTTTTCTAAAAAGTAGGCAAAGCTCTAGTGCAAGGGAGTGGAAACTGGCGTAAATTATAGCAGAAATCTATGCCAACTTTTAGCTGCCGTAGATTTCCCTTTCTGGCAAAGTACGGTTGCCAATAATTAACGTCAATTCTCGTCATGAGCGGCTGGACGTGGCTGCATCTTGGCGTGCATAGACGTCATGCTGATTGTGCGGTCACAGCAAGTGTGCCCGTGCACTCAGGAGTGGGGCAATGGCTGTAATACCCAGCTCCAGCCCTGCTTTAATGCCAAAGATCAAAAAAGAACTCTGACCTCCACCGTTAACCCCTTGAATGCTGCGATCTAAGCCGATTGCAGCATTCAATGGAGAAGAGGGAACCCCTTTGATTGCGTCACAGGGAATTCCTGTGAAGCGATCGAGGGAAATAACTTGTGTGGCCAGACAGCCCAGGGTCCATTGAAGGACCCCAGGGCTGTCTGACCATATTTCCTGTTGTTATGGCATACTTACAACTGCCTGTGTTCTATCTGTACTCAGGCTAATGTATTGGCATATAGATACATGCCAGTACATTGAAGTTAAAATCTAAAAATCCCCCTATGGGATTTAAAAATAAAAATAAAATAAATAAAACTAAAGTTAATAAGAAAAAAAAAAAGTTATTTAAATAAAAAAACCAAAATACAAATGCAGATTTTTTTTTTACACTAAATAAACTTTATTAGATTTAAGTCCAAAGCACAAAATAATATACACATATATGGTATAGTCATGACCGTAATAGTCTGCACAACAATTTTATAGTGTCATTTATGATTATTAGTGTACGATGTAAAAAAAAAACATGAATGAAAAATGCAGCGGGACTGCTTTTTTGGGTTGTGTTTTTTTTTTTTTTTTTTTGCCAATATAACAATTTAGGCCTCAAACAGGCGAACGTATTTTTTTCCTCCCGTAAATACTGGCACGTTTTCGCTGCAAAATTGCACTGCAGTATTCGGCAGCCCTTCTCTCTATCAGTGCAGGATAGAGAGAAGAGACAGCCCTTTCCGCAGTAAAAGTAAAAGAAATTCATACTTACCCGGCCGTTGTCTTGGTGACACGTCCCTCTCAACATCCAGTCCGACCTCCCTGGATGATGCGGCAGTCCATGTGACCGCTGCAGCCTGTGACTTGCCTGTGATATTGGCTGCAGCGGTCACATGGGCTGAAACGTCAACTCAGGAGGCCGGACTGGAGGAAGAAGCAGGGAGTTCTGGGTAAGTATGAACGGCTTATTTTTTTTTTTTTTACAGGTTGATCTATATTGTAGTTTCTGTCCAGGGTGCTGAAAGAGTTACTGCCGATCGTTTAACTCTTTCAGCACCCTGGACAGTGACTATCCCCTGACGTCGCCTAGCAACGCTCCCGTAATTATGGGTGCACACACTTAGTCACCCGTAATTACGGGAGCCCCATAGACTTCTATGGGCCTGCCCGTGCCGTAATTACGGCCTGAAATAGGACAAGTTCTATATTTTTCAACGGCTCGGGCACCTTCCCGTAAGCATACGGGGAGGTACCCGTGGCCAATCGAAGTCCATGGGCCCGTAAAAATGTGCCGTAATTACGGGCATTTTTACGTTCGTGTGCATGGGGCCTTATAAAGATTAAACGATAATGGAAATGTACGAAAAAATGGCACCTACGTAAAGTACAACTTGTCATATAGAAAACAATGTCTCATAGAGCTACGTCGAATAAAATAAAAAGTTATGAGTGTCAAAATGCGAAGAGAATTTTTTTTAAAAAGATGGTTCTATCCTCAAGGGCAAAATTGGCCCAGTCTGTAAGTGGTTAAGCAGTGTTTTGCCTCTTAATGAATTAAGCACATCTTAGTCCATCATTCTTTAGAATAAGGCTGGATTCACATGAGCATGTTACGTCCGTAATGGACTGAACTTATTTCGGCCGCAAGTCCCGGACAGAACACAGTGCAGGGAGCCGGGCTCCTAGCATCATAGTTATGTACGACGCTAGGAGTCCCTGCCTCGCTGTGGGACTACTGTCCCGTACTGTAATCATGTTTTCAGTACGGGACAGTAGTTCCACGGAGAGGCAGGGACTCCTAGTGTCGTACATAACTATGATGCTAGGAGCCCGACTCCCTGCAGTGTGTTCGGTCCGGGACTTGCAGCCGAAATACGTTCCGTCCATTACGGACGTAACATGCTCGTGTGAACCCAGCCTTAGACTGGCGTATAAAATGCCAGTCTTAATAAATTCCCCTCTTCTATAGGAGTTTTGTTTTTAGAAGGTTATTTCTACATTTAGATTTTTTTTCCCTTCATCCCAACATGGCATTTGTATGTGTTGTATAATTGTTATGCATAAAAACCTAGAACTGCGTGTATTTAGTGTGGTTAGCGATAGTTCCCAGTCTGGATTGCATCTATTGGTAATAAAAATGATGTCTATGATACATGTAATGTAATAGTGTCGATTTTAGACAATTTTAGCCAGAGTAAACAGCGATTGAAATTTGGGATATAAATGGTATACTTCGTATGTGATGCTTTGAGGTTTACTGTATTTTTCCATACAGTGTTCCAGTGTCATTTGTAAGACTTTGACTTTCAGGACAGTCCCCTTGTTTAATGAATTCCAGGCTGGAAGTCAATGAAAACCTATTACACATTGCAGATGTCACTTCAAAATGTTTAACTGTGGGAGTAACCATTAAGAAGTGCAGAACCCAGTGGATAATGTTCTTCATAGATTGTAAGCTACTAGTTCCTCTTGTTTGAATTGATTAGTTTGTCACTGATTTTGTCTATAGGTGTACCCTCCTAATTGTAAAGTGCTACTGTATATGTTGGCTATATAAATACTGTTATTTATTTATTATTATTATTATTATTATTATTTGGATTAAAAACAAGGTCCAGGATTATAAAGTGCTGTATTAATTTATTTAAAATAATCAACCTTATTTTACTTGGTGCTTGCAAGCTATTTAGGCTTTAGGCATAATGTCATGAAGCAGCTGTAAAAGCAAAAGAAGTCTTGTAATTTTTATTATTTCAGTTGTGTCTAGAGCCATAGATGACTGCCCTTTTCAGCTTGCTCTACCATGACTACATCTATATTTAACATTTAGTGTATAGGTTTAAGCATCTACCATAGAACTAGTAGCGCACAAAGAAGATTAACACATTTATGTAAGAGAATAAGTTAGGACTTTTTCCAAACAAACCTTATTTAGTCTGGAAAAGTGGTGCCTGAAGGATATATATATATATATATATATATATATATTATACAAGATAGTTTTGGTTATACCGTATGTGGTTGTACTTCAGTTAATGTTGTATTTTTAAAGATACAGTAATCCATTCAGATTCAATTTTTTTATTTTTTCCAAAGTACTTGATCTTTCAATATAGTTTTTAGATCTAGAAATTAATGTTTGCATTATTTTAAAATGTACCTTCTGTTTTAAATAGTATGTAATGTTTGGACTTTCTGTGTGCTCTTAGCGCTGTTCACATATGCGTTGTGGCTTCCAATTCGTTTTAGGACTTCTAATGTGGTTTGTTGGGGTACTTTTGCGGTTTCGGTCATTTTAATGGCAAGAATAACAATAATAATCTGTCTATATATAGAGCCAACAAACAAGAAAAATAACACGTAATTTAAACAAATGAACAAACCATGAAACAAAATAAGGGAGGTCCCTGCCCACACGGAATTGCTGAGAGAGGCTCCAAATGCGGCCTTCAGTGCAAATGTCAACATTGCCAAATTCTTCCATATTCTTTATTAACCCCTTAATGACCGCCGATTAGCCTTTTCACGGCGGTCATTAATGGGCTTTATTCCACGGCGCTGCATTAGAATAAAGTAAACAGAGCAGGGAGCCGTGAAATCTCCCTGCTCTCAGCTGCCAGAGGCAGTTGAGGGCTGGGGGCGTCCCTACTCTGCCGGGTGAGATCGATATTAGTATCGATCTCACCCGTTTAACCCCTCAGATGCGGTGCACAATAGCGTGCACCGCATCTGAGTGGTTTTGGAGAGAGGGAGGGAGCTCCCTCTCATCCCACTGACACCCGGCGATAAGATCGTCGAGTGTCTGCGATGGCAGCCGGGGGCCTAATAAAGGCCCCCAGGTCTGCCTGTAATGAATGCCTGCTAGGTCATGCCGGAGGCATGACCTAGCAGATGCCTGTCCGTTTTAAACGGACAGGCAGTAATACACTGCAATACAAAAGTATTGCAGGGTATTATAAATGCGATCGGATGATCGCATATGAAAGTCCCCTAGTAGGACAAGTAAAAACAAAAAAATTTTTTGTAACTGGGATAATGGATAGCAAGATTGGAGGTTTTCTTCAGTGCACAGTCTGCCATATGTATGCACGACTGGAGCCGGAGTTCTAGGGTGAATACCTCTGTGGCAGATGTGAGCATGTTGTTTGCCCGGAAGCTCGCATTAGATATCTGGAGGAACAAAATGCAACACTGAAGCAATAGACAATCATGAGCGGAGCATGTTGCTGACTGAGCAAGCGGTTAGTGGGGTAGAACTGGAGGGTGAAGACATGGGTCAGCAGAATCAGGCAAGTAGCTGGGTTAATGTAGTAAGGGGGGAGAGTAGAAAGGGTGTCCAAGAAAAGGAAGGCCAATCCTGTTTCTGATATTCCAAGCAAAATTGCCAAGTTGGGTGATGATGCAAGGGCGTCAGTCTCAGAAATGGCAGCCTTAGTGGATACTGATCTCCCTAACAGCCGGGAGAACAGCCCAGCTAGTAGTTGACGGGATGGAAATGCAGGTAAGGCAAGACAATTGATAGTTGTAGGGGATTCTATAATCAGGAAGACGGATAGAATAATTTGTCGCCAAGACCGCCTCAACATAATGGTTTGCTGTCTCCCTGGTGCCAGGGTTTGGCATGTGGTGGAAGGGGTGGATAAATTGCTGGGAGGGGCTGTCGTGGTCCATGTGGGTACCAACGACAGAATAAATGGTAGGTGGAGGAGCCTTAAGAATAATTTTAAAGAACTAGGCTACAAGCTGAAGGGAAGGACCTCCAAGGTTGTATTCTCAGGAATACTGCCTGTGCCATGCGCATCACAGGAAAGACAGCGGGAGCTCATGGAGTTAAATGCATGGCTTAAGTCTTGGTGTAGAGGAGAAGGCTTTGGGTTCCTAGAGCACTGGGCTGATTTTTTATTGGGGTACAAACTGTATTCTGCAGATAATTTGCACCTAAATGGAAGGAGGACCGCTGTGCTGGGGGAGAGAATTCCAGCTGGTGAGTATTTAAACTAGGGCTGAGGAGGGAGGTCAATGTAGAAAATAAAGGGGTAGTCAGGTTAGAGAGGGGTGAGACTATATTGGTGGGGGGAAAAACAGACTGTGGGGAGAGGACTAGGCAACAGGATAAGGAGATCCTTTTTGTTACAAAACAGCAATGAAAATGAAAATAAAAATTCCCAAATAATGTCAAATAATCACATTTCTGATACTGAAAGTGAAAAATTGAAAGGCAAGTTAAAGTGTATGTTCCCAAATGCCAGAAGTCTAGCAAGCAAAATTGGGGAGCTGGAGGCCTTGGTACTGGAAGAAAATATAGATATAGTTGGTGTTGCTGAAACATGGCTGGACTCTTCACATGACTGGGCTGTAAATCTACAGGGTTTTACACTGTTTCGGAAAGACAGGGCAAATAGGAAAGGCGGTGGTGTATGTCTGTATGTAAGAAGCGATATGAAGGTGAGTGTGAATGAGACATTAGAGGGTGAAGATTGTGAGGAGGTTGAAACCTTGTGGGTAGAACTAGAAAGGGAGGTAAATACTGAAAAAATAACTTTTGGTGTAATCTATAGACCCCCCCCAATATAACTGAGGAGATGGAAGGTCAGCTATATAAACAGATGGAGTAGGCTGCACAGGCGGGTACTGTAGTGATAATGGGAGATTTTAATTACCGGGATATTAATTTGCGTCATGGTTCGGCTTCAACTGCAAAGGGGAGAAATTTCCTCAATCTGTTGCAGGGAAATTTTATGGGCCAGTTTGTGGAAGACCCGACTAGAGGTGAAGCTCTGTTGGATCTGGTCATTTCTAATAATGCAGAGCTTGTTGGGAACGTCAATGTTCGTGAAAACTTCGGTAACAGTGATCATAATATAGTTAGATTTTACCTATACTGTAAAAAACAAACACAGGCTGGGAGGGAAAAAACACTTAATTTTAAGAAAGCCAATTTCCCCAGGATGAGGGCTGCAATTCAGGATATGGACTGGGAAGAACTAATGTTAAATAATGGTACAAATGATAAATGGGAGATTTTCAAATCTACTTTGGGTAATTATAGTGCAAAATT
The DNA here is from genome assembly GCF_050947455.1 of Rhinoderma darwinii. Lineage (NCBI taxonomy): Eukaryota > Metazoa > Chordata > Amphibia > Anura > Rhinodermatidae > Rhinoderma > Rhinoderma darwinii. The sequence continues at coordinate 283,709,751 of NC_134689.1, read as the reverse complement.
TATTCCTATAGGTAACTAGTATAAACAACTAAAATTAAACCCCACATGGCTTACACCTTCTATAAAAAGGGCATTTGAAAAATACAAATCTGAGGGTACATCTGTAGCCTTTTTAAATTCTAAAGAGCGTTATAAAATCTGTAAAAATGTAATAAAATTAGCAGAAATACAAAATGAAAGGCAGGTGGCCAAGGATAGTAAAACAAATCCCCAAAAATTATTCAAGTATTTAAGTGCAAAAAAGTCAAGGTCTGAACATGTGGGACCCCTAGATAGTGGTAATCGGGAGTTGGTGTCAGGGGATCAAGAGAAGGCAGAGTTACTAAATGGGTTCTTCAGCTCTGTATATACAACAGAAGAAAGAGTAGCTGATGTAGCCGGTGCCAGTGCTGTTAATATATCAGTTGATCTACTGAATTGGATGAATGTAGATATGGTCCAAGCTAAATTAAAGGGAATGTGTTGCCAGAAAAACATGTTGTTTTTTTTTAAATTAAACATTTAGTGTGTGGGTGATTAAACATTGTTCAAATTTTTTTTATTTTTTTCACGAGTCAGGAAATATTATAAATTAATTCTAATTTAGAATATTTCCCATTTCTGGTCACTAGATGGAGCTATTCCCAAAATTGCAGCATTGCATGTGGTAAAGCAACCACATTGCTTTATGCTGCAAAATTGGGAAAAAATCCCTCGCTCTAGTGAGCTCTCAGCATCCCCCCCCCTCCTTTATCCTGGCTAGTGCCGGGATAAACGAGGGGTTTGAACGGTGTAACCTCCTACACTGTGTGTCGCCATTTTTTGAGCTAACACACAGTGTAGTAGGTTTACATACAGTAGTAAACACACACAAACACGAACATACATTGAAATCTCTTACCTACTCCTGCCGCCGCGGCTCCCTCCGGCCCGTCCGCTCCGTCTGCTGCCGCTGGTCCAAGTGCACAAGTCCGGAAGCCGCTACCGGAAGTAGTAATATTACTGTCCGGCCGCGACTTCCGGTCCACAGGAAAATGGCGCCGGACGGCGCCAATTTCAAATTGGACTGTGTGGGAGCGGCGCATGCGCAGTTCCCACACAGACGCCGTACACAGAAGTGAATGGGACGGGACCCGTTCGCAGTCCCTATGGGACTGTGGCTGCCGTATTCCATGTCTGTATATGTCGTTAATCGACACATACAGAAATGGAACAAAAAATGGCAGCCCCCATAGGGAAGAAAAAGTGTAAAAATAAGAAAAAGTAAAACACAAACACACAAATAAATATAAACGTTTTTAATAAAGCACTAACATCTTTAACATATAAAAAAATAATTTGTGATGACACTGTTCCTTTAAATAAAATAAATGTACACAAGGCCCCGGGACCAGATGGGTTACACCCTAGAGTTCTTAAAGAGCTTAGTTCAGTTATTTCAGTCCCCCTCTTCATAATATTCAGAGATTCTGTAGTGACTGGTATAGTGCCAAGGGACTGGCACAGGGCAAATGTGATGCCTATTTTCAAAAAGAGCTCTAGGTCTTCCCCGGGTAATTATAGACCAGTAAGCTTAACATCCATCGTGGGGAAAATGTTTGAGGGGCTATTGAGGGACTATATACAGGATTATGTTACGAGAATATATCTATTATAAGTGACAGCCAGCATGGTTTTATTAAGGACAGAAGTTGTCACACCAACCTGATTTGTTTTTATGAAGAGATGATAAGAAGCCTAGACAGAGGGGCCGCTGTGGATATAGTGTTTTTGGACTTTGCAAAAGGCATTTGACACTGTCCCTCATAGACGTCTAATGGGTAAATTAAGGACTATAGGTTTAGAAAGTACGGTTTGTAATTGGATTGAGAATTGGCTCAAGGATCGTATCCAGAGAGTTGTGGTCAATGATTCCTACTCTGAATGGTCCCCGGTTATAAGTGGTGTACCCCAGGGTTCAGTGCTGGGACCACTAATAGTCAACTTATTTATTAATGATATAGAGGATGGGATTAATAGCACTATTTCTTTTTTTGCAGATGACACCAAGCTAACTATGTAATATAGTTTGGTTCGTGAATTGCAAGCGGATTTAAACAAACTTAGTGTTTGGGCATTCACTTGGCAAATGAAGTTTAATGTAGCTAAATGTAAAGTTATGCATCTGGGTACCAACAACCTGCATGCATCATATGTCCTAGGGGGAGCTACACTGGGGGGATTCACTTTTTGAGAAGGATCTGGGTGTACTTGTAAATCATAAACTAAATAACAGCATGCAATGTCAATCAGCTGCTTCAAAGGCCAGCAAGATATTGTCGTGTATTAGAAGAGGCATGGACTCGCGGGACAGAGATGTAATGTTGCCACTGTACAAAGCATTAGTGAGGCCTCATCTAGAATATGCTGTTCAGTTCTGCGCTCCAGTTCATAGAAAAGATGCCCTGGAGTTAGAAAAAATACAAAGAAGAGCAACGAAGCTAATAAGGGGCATGGAGAATCTAAGTTATGAGGAAAGATTAAAAGAATTAAACCTATTTAGCCTTGAAAAACGACGACTAAGGGGGGACAGGATTAACTTATATAAATATATGAATGGCGCATACAAAAAATATGGTGAAATCCTGTTCCATGTAAAACCCCCTCAAAAAACAAGGGGGCCCTCCCTCCGTCTGGAGAAAAAAAGTTCAACCTGCAGAGGCGACAAGCCTTCTTTACTGTGAGAACTGTGAATCTATGGAATAGTCTACCGCAGGAGCTGGTCACAGCAGGGACAGTAGATGGCTTTAAAAAAGGGTTAGATCATTTCCTAGAACAAAACTTATTAGCTTCTATGTGTAGAAATTTCTACCTTCCCTTTTCCCATCACTTGGTTGAACTTGATGGACATGTGTCTTTTTTCAACCGTACTATGTAACTATGTACTTGACGGGTGACGTCACTCTCTGCACTGGCTCTGGCCGCTGTGTTGATCTTCAATTATTTTCCGGGTATACGACACGTCACTTGTGACGTGCCATGTATGGGCTGTTCTGTTGTACAGCCCATAACACGCATGCACGGTCCCTGCTGTTCTCTAGATAACAGCAGGGACTGTGCATGTGCGTTATGGGCAGTACAACAGAACAGCCTATACACGGCACATCACAAGGAACATGTCGTGTACACGGAAAATAATTGAAGATCAATACAGCGGCCAAACAGTGACGTTACCCGTCAAGTATCCCAAGGCAGGATCTGGAAACGGGGCCACTTTGGAAAATGTAAGTATATTACAAATGCATTTACATTAATAAATTACAAGCATTAACACAGTCCTTTTATCTCGTAAGACCCCTTTATTTCAAAATCACGCGCTATGTTTACAGCTTTGCTAAGCTCTGTGTTTGACTATGTCTGGACCCCTGTTAAAATCCCGTCCCACAAGACTATTAGATTAGTAATTTACATTAAGGGCGTGTGTTATATTGTGCTAGATTTATTATTAGTACAGTTCATTTGAAGAGTCTTTGTTTCTTGTTAGATTACACTGTGATGCGTCTTTCACAGCTTTATAAATTTGCTTTGTAGATCCCACTGTGATCAAAGATAGAATTTTGGGGGAGATTTACTAAGAATTCTGGCACATTTTGCTTACACAAATTGCGCCCAAATAGTACCGTACATGGTGTGCGCCAAATTGACACTTTTTTGCACTTCACTAGACAGTTTTGAAAGTGTCTAGGAAAAAAAAAAGAGCGTGGTTAAGGGTGTGTTCACATCAGCGTCTGACTACGCTATTGTTTCCGTGAAAACTAAAACTTTATGGAAAGGAAACCAACTACAACGGAAGCATTACCATTGAAATCAATGGTAATGCAAACGGAAGCTATGGTTTCTGTCTGGCTTTCCATTTATTGGTTCCTCCAACGGAAAGGTCGAACTTAACCAATGAACGGAAGCTCGATGCTGATGTGAACACACCCTAAGGCCCCATTCACATCCTGTAAGAGGTTTCCATTGGAGGTAACGTCGGGAAGACCCCCGACGTATACCTCCAACACTGTATGGCATACAGTGGGATACATTGCCCGGGGACCGGCCGTGGCAAAACTACTGAAGTCACTGCATTTATAGACAGTGACTTCAGGAGTACCCTATCGCTGGATTTGGCGAGCAGAGCTTTAGCTGACGCTCTCCTCGGGGACTCCAGCACTCCTCCTGTTGTCACTGTCGATATATGGACAGTGACTTTAGGACATTTCTGGGGGCCAGAGTCTCGGCTCTGCTCAGGGACTCCAACGCTGTGGAAGCTCCTGACTTCACTATCCCTATATGGACAGTGGTGTCGGGAGCTCACAAGGGTCAAGTTTACGTCGTAGTCCCCTAACGTGATGTGATGGTGGCCTAAGATTAGTCCTAAAATGCACCAGATTTGTAAACCGTAAACACCAGATTTTGTTTTTTTGGAAAAATATAGATGTAAAGTACATCACCAACCATGAGGTGGCATAAGGAAAAGAACAGTGTCTAACATGCCTATAAAGTATTAAGCACAACACCCCGCCATAGTTCAGTACATATGAGAATCGGCAATATTGACAGTAATGTGTAGGTTTGCACTCCTATTTGGTTAGAGAAGAGGAGGCATCAAATGCTGGTGATAGGAACTGGAAATCCTCCTCGTCTAGTTCCTGCACTTGGTAAGGCTATGTTCACACAGAGTATTTTGGGGGAGGAATATCTGCCTCAAAATTCAGTTTGGAACTTTGAGGCAGATTTTCCTCTCCCTGCACGCCGATTTTCGCGACGTTTTTGGCCCGCGGCCATTGAGCGCCGCGGGCATAAAACAGCGCGAAATATGCTTTCTCTGCCTCCCATTGAAGTCAATGGGAGGTCAGAGGCGGAAGCGCCCGAAAATAGGGCATGTCGCTTCTTTTTCCCGCGAGGCAGTTTTACTGCTCGCGGGAAAAAGACGCCGACGCCTCCCATTGAAATCAATGGGAGGCGTTCTCGGGCCGTTTTTGCAGAGTTTTGCGACCCGGTTTCCGCGTCAAAAAACTCTGCAAAATAATCCGTGTGAACATCCCCTAAGGGTATGTTCACACGCACTATTTACGGACGTAATTCGGGCGTTTTTGCCCCGAATTACGTCCGAAAATAGCGCCTCAATAGCGCTGACAAACATCTGCCCATTGAAAGCAATGGGCAGACGTTTGTCTGTTCACACGAGGCGTATATTTACGCGCCACTGTCAAATGACGGCGCGTAAATAGACGCCCGCGTCAAAGAAGTGACCTGTCACTTCTTTGGCCGTATTTGGAGCCGTTATTCATTGACTCCAATGAATAGCAGCGCCAATTACGTCCGTAATGGACGCGGCGTTCAAGCGCCTGCACATGCCGTTACGGCTGAAATTACGGGGATGTTTTCAGGCTGAAACATCCCCGTAATTTCAGCCGTTACGGACACCCTCGTGTGAACATACCCTTACAGTCATCACAAAACCAGGACACCGCAAATAGTGATCATAGTAATTATATACTTCTATTCGGTATACAAAATACATTACACTGATGAAGCGGAACGTCTGCAATATGTTGAGGATTTTCTTAACTTGACTTTATTTTTTTCCATTATTATTATTTATACTGAAGGAACGTTTATACATGTACAGGAAACATATACGCATTTTACTCCAACTTTCTTTGTATTGAGACTGGTGAAAGAAATTCCAGTCTAATTAAATTTCCTCCTAAATATTTCCAAGTTTAATTCAACCTAAACCAATCTACCCATTGCAAGTAGTGCTTGGATGTGCAGTCCGTCATTGTCAGCTATGGCTCGAATGTGTTTACATTTCCTTCTGAAGACACTAGTCATACTTGTCCTTTCTACCACATTCTAATCTCTTGGCTACAGACTGAGGTAACAGGCTCGTTGCTGTTTATTTTACAGTCATACACACATTATTAATGAATTGCTAGGAAGGGATAAAGCCTTTACACAGACCTTTGACATAGATCTAAAGACAATGAGGCAGATTTATTAAAACTATCTTAAAGATAAGACCGTATAAACTAGACCAGACGGGCAGAAACTTTGCCAAATTTATCATAGTGGTGCACGCTGTATGTATGTTCAATTTGGCGCATTGATAAATTAACAATGAAGAAACAAAAAAAATAAATAGCTTCAGCCTAAAGCCATAAATAGGCTTCGTCCTTTTGAGGGTTAGAATCGTGTTTTCTGAGAAACAAATAATTCAAGCAAAATATTTCGTATAATTTGATGGCATTTTCCGGCAGCATTCAGCTGCACACTGTTCTTTCAGGTCACTGGGAGACTTAATTCTATTTGTATGGCTTTAAGAAGACTAGACCTCCTTCTTTATCCTTGTCACACGATGAGAGACACAATAGAGGAAATATTTTGCCAGGCCGGTAGTTTAAGATATGTCATTTAAATTGTACAGAATTTCATGAGAGTTCTCAAAGTAGATGTCGGCATGTAAAAATCTGAACAAATGATCGAGAAAATATGTAGTTTATTTGAACTGGGGGTGTTTCTCTCACTTGTAGACAAGCTACTAGTTAAAGAATCTAAAGATTTGTCCCTTGAAGACAATTGCTGTCTGTAAGCCTGGGACCCCCCCCACTATTAGCCATAGAGGAGAGCTGCTCCCTCTCTGCATTGTGTTGTTCCTCTGCTATTCCTCTTGGAAATGTATGAATAAATTGACAATTCGATGTTGCTTATCCCCTGTTATTAGGGTGTTTTCCTACACACTGTCAGCACTGATTGGAGAGTGTCAGCCTGTATAGGGACACATCTCATTGGGAAATGTTCCTACGCTTCCAGGATGAGTAACAGAGGAATACACAATGCAGGAGAAAAGAGCAATGCAGAGTTCTATGGAAAGTGCTCCAGAATTTTTGATTCTTGGGGAATTTAAGCATTTACTAGAAGACACATGGCAGAAGAGCTGGTTTTTACATGCAGTTTCCAGCACTTAATATATATATATTCAATATGTTTTTATTGAAAAATATGCAAAGAGGCATAAACAAGTCAGGCAATATGCATATTCCGGCTCGCAGGCCTGCCATAAAAATACTTCTGTTCAGAGTTATATTAAACTGAAGGCAGACACATTCAAATAAAAACATCAAAACAAATGTGACATTATTGACATGCTACACGTTTATGCAGAGAAGATGCCTGCGTGGTTGTGACTTCCGATAAACATGATGAATATTTCAATAAAGAAACCATAACAATAACAGGCGACTGTCATGAGGCCATTATGAAAATAATTGTAAGTACAAGGTTGCTCTGCAGTTTTATTAAAGGTAGTAACATTAGTTCAGAGGAGAGGAGGACAAGGAGTGTTCGTATACAGAGCTTTTAATGAAGTCAATTCTGCCACGTTTTTAAAAATGTAATGTGAGCACCCCCCAACTAACCAGTTCCTCCTTCTAAAAATCTGACCAACTTTTTGAGGAATGGTAGGAGGAATCGTAGATTTCCACTTGAGAGGGATGAGTAGTTTAGCTGCTGTCAGCAAATGGGTTACTACTGAATGTTTAGATGGTCGAAATGAGGAACTAGGTAGCCACAACACCACAAGTTCAGGAGTAATGTGCAGGTCTATATTGCATATTAAAGAGGCTCTGTCACCAGATTTTGCAACCCCTATCTGCTATTGCAGCAGATAGGCGCTGCAATGTAGATTACAGTAACGTTTTTATTTTTAAAAAACGAGCATTTTTGGCCAAGTTATGACCATGTTTGGTGTTATGCAAATGAGGCTTGCAAAAGTCCAAGTGGGTGTGTTTAAAAGTAAAAGTCCAAGTGGGCGTGTATTATGTGCGTACATCGGGGCGTTTTTAATACTTTTACTAGCTGGGCGTTCTGATGAGAAGTATCATCCACTTCTCTTCAGAATGCCCAGCTTCTGCCTGATCACTGCTGTGACGTCACTCACAGGTCCTGCATCGTGTCAGACGAGCGAGGACACATCGGCACCAGAGGCTACAGTTGATTCTGCAGCAGCATCAGCGTTTGCAGGTAAGTAGCTACATTGACTTACCTGCTAAGGCCGAGGCTGCTGCAGAATCAACTGAAGCCTCTGGTGCCGATGTGTCCGACACGATGCAGGACCTGTGACGTCACAGATCTGCACTGCCAGAAGCTGGGCGTTCTGAAGAGAAGTGGATGATACTTCTCATCAGAGCGCCCAGCTAGTAAAAGTATTAAAAACGCCCCGATGTACGCACATAATACACGCCCACTTGGACTTTTACTTTTAAACACACCCACTTGGACTTTTGCAAGCCTCATTTGCATAACTACAAAAATGGTCATAACTTGGCCAAAAATGCTCGTTTTTAAAAAATAAAAACGTTACTGTAATCTACATTGCAGCGCCTATCTGCTGCAATAGCAGATAGGGGTTGCAAAATCTGGTGACAGAGCCTCTTTAAATTTATGTGTCTTGTTACCTCAGACCAAAAGGCCTTTAGGACTGAATAGCGATACCATATATGTGAGATAGTCCCCACCTCAGCTCTGCATCTCCAGCATAACTCATCAGTAGTGAACCGCCATTTATAAAGTAGCTGGGGGGTTTTGTACCATCTCGTGAGTGTCTTGTATGAGTTTTCTTGAGTTTTAACACAACGAGAAAAACGAGAAAAACCGTGTGAGTTGGTCATAATACTAGAAACTTCAGAAGGGGTAAAATTGGTAGATAGCTCCTTTTCCCATGTCGACAAATAGCTAGGTTTGGGCGGAGCTACTAGCTGCAGGAGTTTAGTATATATTTTATATAGAAGACCTTTGGGAAGATTTGGAAACCTTAAATAATGTTCTAACCAATTGATGTCCCGTAGGGGTGATTTATATCTTGTAAAAAATTCTTTGCACACCGTAGTGAATGCAAGATCATGTATGAAGGATATGGAGGTAGACTCTAATGGTGGCATTAAAGAAGACCGGCCTGGCGGGACCGAAACATTCTTCAAAATAGGATAAATCGTTAAATGCGAGATGTGCGACCAAGGAAAGTGAGTCGGGGTGGCGGCTGCTTTCAAGAAGGCCAGGACAACGCTGAGTGGCATAAGTGGGGACGGTCCCCTGTCCGTCTTAGGTTTTAGGAAGAAATTTTGCCACACATCCACCGTGCCCTTTTACTGTGCTACTAGAATTGACTGGCATTAGTGGTACATCAGACCAAAGGTGTATAACCCCTTCATCCCCAAGAATATGTCGCTCAATGTGTATATGAGGCCACAAATGTTGCTGCTTATGTACTAAGTTCAACCATCTAACTAAATGATTAGCTCTATAATAGGCCTGAACATCTGGCAATCCGCACCCCCCCTGAGGTCTACCAAGTCGTAATTGAGCGTATGCAATTCTAGGGTGAGCAGTATTCCAGACAAACTTAGAAAATAAGCGGTGGATTTGAATGAAAAAGTATTGTGGAAGCCATATAGGAATTGTCTGCAGCACATATAACATTTGCGTCATTTATATAGTATTTTAGTATATTCTTCCTTCCCAACCAGGAAACATATGGGATTTTTAAGCTTGAGAGATGCGTGCTAATTTTCTTAAGTAGCTGTGGATACTTCTGCCTAATGTTATAAAACCTCTTGGTTGGCTTACGTTAGACCATCGTACTCCATGTGCCCTTTTCAGCTTAGCCACGCTATCTTGTCGAGTGAGTCTCAAAGTGTCCAAAACACTTTTTATAAATGGGTCGCGTGGCATGTGCACCAGATTTCTGACTATTTCAGTCAGAGTTCTGGTGCATTTTGATTGGTAAATCAGTTCACTAGGGTCTCTTTATTAGGTACATTTTCCCGGTACTGGGGAGGACCCCTCTTTGCCTGTTGTTTTTTTTTTTTTTTATATTGCAATAGGATTTAACTAGGTGTGATCTGTTGGTTAGACATTCATGTTACAAATCTCATGTTCCTACATATCTCCAAGGTCTTCTATGGATTGCGAACTAGGGACTGTTCAAACAATTAAAGTACACTGAACACATTGGCCCACATTAACTAATGCTGTCTTATAGTTAGATAACAAACTTAGACCACACAGTGGTGCATGCTGCAATATCATTTTGGCACCTCTTGCATGACCAGTTAGTCCTTATTCACACAAACATGTTTCATATCAGTGTGCTGTCCATTTTAACAATCCACAGCACACAGACCCATGCAATTCAATCGGGCTATTCACACATCAGGGTTTTTTTTTCACGTAGCAATACATCCATGGATTCATGCGGTTTACACTCAATTCTAACCACACCATCTGCACAGTGTAGCACAAATTGAGATTGTACAGACCAGAAAAATTTGTTCCATTTTTTAAACTATCTAGTTTTGGTGAGTCTGAGCTCACTGTAGCCTCAATTTACTGTGCATATCTGATTGTGGGGATAACCCAGTGTGGCGTTCTTCTGGGATCATTAGAAGACCATGGACAGAATCGCATTACCATGGACAGAATTTTATCCACGAAGTAAACAATATACACTACCGTTCAAAAGTTTGGGGTCACCCAGACAATTTTGTGTTTTCCATGAAAACTCACACTTATATTTATCAAATGAGTTGCAAAATGACTAGAAAATATAGTCAAGACATTGACAAGGTTAGAAATAATGATTTTTATTTCAAATAATAATTTTCTCCTTCAAACTTTGCTTTTGTCAAAGAATGCTCCATTTGCAGCAATTACAGCATTGCAGACCTTTGGCATTCTAGCTGTTAATTTGCGGAGGTAATCGGGAGAAATTTCACCCCATGCTTCCAGAAGGACCTCCCACAAGTTGGATTGGCTTGATGGGCACTTCTTGCGTACCATACGGTCAAGCTGCGTTGCAAAATGGAGTGATAGCCTTCCTTATTCAAAATCCCTTTTACCTTGTACAAATCTCCCACTTTACCAGCACCAAAGCAACCCCAGACCATCACATTACCTCCACCATGCTTGACAGATGGCGTCAGGCACTCTTCCAGCATCTTTTCAGTTGTTCTGCGTCTCACAAATGTTCTTCTGTGTGATCCAAACACCTCAAACTTCGATTCGTCTGTCCATAACACTTTTTTCCAATCTTCCTCTGTCCAATGTCTGTGTGCTTCTGCCGATATTCATCTTTTCCTTTTATTAGCCAGTCTCAGATATTGCTTTTTCTTTGCCACTCTGCCCTGAAGGCCAGCATCCCGGAGTCGCCTCTTCACTGTAGACGTTGACACTGGCGTTTTGCGGGTACTATTTAATGAAGCTGCCAGTTGAGGACCTGTGAGGCGTCTATTTCTCAAACTAGAGACTCTAATGTACTTGTCTTGTTGCTCAGTTGTGCAGCGGGTCCTCCCACTTCTCTTTCTACTCTGGTTAGAGCCTGTGTGTGCTGTCCTCTGAAGGAAGTAGTACACACCCTTGTAGGAAATCTTCAGTTTCTTGGCAATTTCTCGCATGGAATAGCCTTCATTTCTAAGAACAAGAATAGACTGTCGAGTTTCACATGAAAGCTCTCTTTTTCTAGCCATTTTGAGAGTTTAATCGGACCCACAAATGTAATGCTCCAGATTCTCAACTAGCTCAAAGGAAGGTCCGTTTTATAGCTCCTCTAAACAGCAAAACTGTTTACAGCGGTGCTAACATAATTGCACAAGGGTTTTCAAGTGTTTTCTAATCATCCATTAGCCTTCTAACACGGTTAGCAAACACAATGTACCATTAGAACACTGGAGTGATGGTTGCTGGAAATGGGCCTCTATACACCTATGTAGATATTGCATTAAAAACCAGACGTTTGCAGCTAGAATAGTCATTTAGCACATTAACAATGTATAGAGTGTATTTCTGATTCATTTAATGTTATCTTCATTGAAAAAAACTGTGCTTTTCTTGCAAAAATAAGGAAATTTCTAAGTGACCCTAAACTTTTGAACTGTAGTGTATGTTCCTACTGAATAACAACTAGCAGAGATCTTGGAAACCCTGAGGAATTTATACAGAACGTATATAGGAAAATTGTATAACTTTTAATTCTACAAAAAATAAAACAATATTCATTTGCTGAAACCGGACACCGCCTTGAGGAGGTATACAAGTGTACCTAATAAAATGGCTACTACCCTACACAGTTTTGATGTGATGTACCATTTGTAGAAGATCCTGTCTAGTAAGATGTCTTGTCTGGTCAATGGAATGCTTTAGTAATGATGACCATGTACTGAAGCAGGTTTTCTTCAGGGCCACTCATATTTTCTAAGCTTCATACAGAAGTTCACGTTGATTTAAATTTATAATATTGACACAATTTACAATGTTTACACTGTATCTTATTAACCCCTTAATGACCAGCCTATTTTAAACCTTAATGACCAAGGTATTTTTTACGTTTTTCCATTGTCGAATTCCAAGAGCTATAACTTTTTTTTATTTTTGCGTCGACATAGCTGTATAAGTTCTTCTTTTTTTGCGGGATAAGTTGTATTTTTTAATAGCACCTTTTTGGGGTATATATTATTTATTGAATAACTTTTATGAACTTTTTTTTGGGGGGGGGGGGGGAATAGAAAAAAACCTGAAATTTCAACACTCTTTTTTGCATCCTAAGGCCCCATGCACACGACCGTAAAAAACCTCAGTTTTTGCGGACCGCAATTGTGGACCCATTCACTTTCATTGAACGCGGACACCTTTCCGTAGCACTACGGAAGGGTGTCTGTGCCGTGGAAATGTTCCGGGAATTATTGAACATGTCCGTTCTTTTGATTTTGCGGGCCGTGCTCCCATACTTTGTGATTGCGGGCACTGTCGTGTGCATGGGGCCTCAATCTACGCTGTTTACCGTTTGGTATAAATAACACTATCTTTATTCAGCGGGTTGTTACGATTGCAATGATACCAAATTTGTATATATTTTGTATGTTTTACTACTTTTACACAGTAAAAACACTTTTTTTTTTTTCAAAATTATTTGTCTTTGTGTCTCCATATTTGAAGAGCCGTAACTTTTTTTTTATTTTTCCGCCGATGCAGTTGTATGAGAGGTTTTTATTTTGCGGGACGACTTGTAGCTTTTATTGGTACCATTTTGGAGAAGATTGAGACTTTTTGATCACTTTTTAATCACATTTTTTTTTAGTCAGGGTTCACAGAAAACAGCAATTTTTCCATTGTTTTTTATTTTATGTTTTACAGCGTTCACCGTGCGGGTTAAATAATGTAATAGCTTTATAGTCGGGGTCATTATGGACGCGGTGATGCCATATATGTGTAACTTTTTTGCTTTATTTTGTTTTTTTTAATAGTAAAGCATTTTGTAAGGGGAAAAAGTGGGTTTTTCATTATTTTTTTTCCACATTTTTTTTTATTGACTATTCAACTTTTTTTTAAAACTTTTTTACTAGTCCTACTAGGGGACTTTAATATGCGATCATCTGATTGCTTTTATAATACACTGCAATACTTCTGTATTGCAGTGTATTACTGTTTGTCTGTTTAAAACCTCTGGCATGACCTAGCAGGCATTTACTACAGGCAGACCTGGGGGCCTTTATTAGGCCCCCGGCTGTCATCGGAGAGACATACACTCGGCGATCTTATCACCGGGTGTCAGTGGGATGAGAGTGAGCTCCCTCCCTCTCTCCAAAACCACTCAGATGCGGCGCACGCTATTGAGCGCCGCATCTGAGGGGTTAAAAGTCCCTCCATATTAGTAGCTTAATCTCTAAATGTTGGGTGGATTTTAAGAGGTTGTGTGGGATTAGGAGGGCCGTGCCTTTCACTCTGATTTGGTATAATTATAACTATAAACCGTTTAGGACCATTCCTGATTATAGTGTTTGGGAAAAAGTAGGTATTACACTGGTGGTTGAAAACCTATATGAGCTATAAAAGTGCCCTGCTCCAAAGTTCAAGATTGCGAGGGCTATATACTGACCTAAAAGGTCTGTGAATAGACTACCTATCACTAAAAGATCTCTATAAAAATCAAGGATCTGTTCATGAGAGAAAAAAACACGCTGTAAAGTCTATCCCCTGAATACAGAGGGCTATTTTCCTATGTTGAGATTTATATATTATATATAAAAAGATTCTCTCCAAAACATCATTACCAACCACTCCAAATAGGAACTCTGGCCACTCTTTGGATAAAACAACATATATAGTTGAAAACCGCAAGTGTGAACACAACCCAGCGGTTTTCTTTTGAATTTTGTCTTTTTCAAAATCTTGTAAAATACATATAATGTATGTTGTATATCCATTGGGGGATATTATAAATGCATAGAGGTGCTATTGTATGTTTTCTTTTCCTGGCCAGGAGATTTTTTTAAACTTTTGTTGTATATATTAATATTGCCGGTATTATCTGGATGTAAAAATAAAATATTATGCTGAATTTTTATCTAACCCAAGAGTGCCTAGTTATATTTCTGGATCATTTTTCTTTTTTTCTTTTTTCAACAATCTTTATCAGAAATGGCACCGTGCTATATTATATTGCAATTTTGGGTTCTTTAGGTATGGTTTAGTTATAACCACATCTTTTTTCTATACAAATTACACTGGTGGGTCACATTTTTTAAAGAAGGGCAATTTAATCTTTTTCGAGGATTTAAAATCCGCGTATAGGGTAAATAAGAAATTTGGATATAGGTATTATAAATTTATGGCACGCTAGCACTAAAACCCTGGACAAAAACTTGTTGGGGTTCCAAAAGCACTTTGCTCTAGAATGTATTCTTTAGATGAATGCAGCTAAGATTTCACTTTCAAGTATATATAAAATAATGATAAGTTTACATTCACGTAACGCTTTTTTTTTTTCAACCGTCAAAGGTGTTGGAATAGAGATTTAGGCTTAATAAGTGAGGAGAAATGGGTAAGTTCCAGTCATCTAATTGTTAAGTTTAATATTATGCATAGTTTGTACTATACTCCTTCTTTACTTTAAAAAGTAGGCTTAACTGAGGATGCAAAATGTCATAGATGCCAATATCCGGTGATGGAGTTCTGGCATATGGCATGGGAATGCCCAGCTATTGATTCATACTGGTCTTCGATATTTAACCCGTTAGTGACCGCCCATAGGTGTTTTTACGGCGGCCACTAACGGGCTTTATTCTGATGCAGTAGCCTTTTTACGGTGCTGCATCAGAATAAATAAACAGCGCCGGAAGCAGTTATCTCCCAACCCTCGGCTACCAGAGGTAGCCGAGGGCTGGGAGCATATCTGCTCAAACAGGCGAGATCGATATCCGTATCGATCTCACCTGTTTAACCCCTCAGTCGCGGCACTCAATAGCGAGCGCTGCATCGGAGTGGTTTTGGAGAGAGGGAGAGAGCTCCCTCTCTTACCCCACTGGCATCCTGCGATAGATCGCAGGGTAATGGTGGTTTCTATGGCAGCCAGGGGTGTCTAACACAGGCCCCCTGGTCTGCCTCTAGTTAATGCCTGCTAGGCCATGCCAGAGGCATGGCCTAGCAGATACCTGTCCATTTTACATGGACAGGTAGTAATACATTGCAATACAGAAGTATTGCAGTGTATTATAAAAGTGATCTGGTGATCGCATAGTGAAGTCCCCTAGTGGGACTAGTACAAAAAACGTAAGTTAATAATAAATAAATAAGTGGGGAAAAAAAATTAAAAACCCACTTTTTCCCCTTACAAAATGCTTTATTATTAAAGAAAAAAAAAGTTACACATTTGGTATCGCCGCGTCCGGAACGACCCCAACTATAAAGTTATTACATTATTTAACCCGCTTGGCGACCACCGTAAAAAAAACCCCAAAAAAACAATGCAAGAATTGATGTTTTCTATGAATCTTGCCTTAAAAAAAATGTGATAAAAACTGATCAATAAGTCACGTGTACTCCAAAATGGTACCAGTAAAAACTACAAGTAGTCCCGCAAAAACAAAAGCCCTCATACAACTCGGCGGAAACATAAAAAAAGTTATGGCTCTTCAAAAAGTGTTTTTACTATGTAAAAGTAGTAAGACATACAAAATATATATAAAGATCTGTTCACACTGAGTTTTTTTTTTTTTAATGCATTTTTTGCAGCAGAAACTGCAGCAAAAAACATCCGAAATTGGCTCCCAATTTCAATGGGAGGTGGAGGCATTTTTCCCTTGAGCAGAAGAAGCAACATGTCCTATCTTTTCCGCCTCAAAAATCCCATTTGAGATCAATGAGAGACGAAAAAAAAAAAAACACACAACTGCCGTGCTGTTTTGTGATGCGTTCTTTGACGCGATTTATGGCAAAGAAGCTCGCGGTATTTTCCTTTGCCTCCTGAACATAGAGGTAAAGAAAACGCAGCAAAATTTGCGGCAAATAACGCCAGAATTTTCTGCATGCAAAAAAAAATCAATGTGAACAGGGCCTGAATTTGGTATCGTTGCAATCGTAACAATACGCTCAATAAAGTCATTGTGTTATTTATACCACAAGGAAAACGGCGTAAATTTAGGATGCAAAAAAGTGTGGCGAAATTGCTGTTTCTCTTTCTATTCTCCCCCCCCCCCCCAAAAAAAAAGTTACTAAAAGTTAATCCATAAACTAAATGTACCCCAAAATGGTACCAATAAAAACTTGTCCTGCAAAAAACAAGACCTTTATAGAGCTACATCAACGCAAAAATAAAATAAGTTATACCTCTTTGAATGTGACAATGGAAAAACGTAAAAAATAGCTTAGTTGATGAGGCCTAAAATACGCTGGTCACTAAAGGTTTATAGAAGTGGTGTCCAAGCTAGATCGTGAGATAGCGAAATCTGCTCAGTTAGCACTTTTGAATCGTATGGAAGTGTTTGGTAATGGAGTTTATGCAAACGCAAATTCGGCTTATCTTGAGAGTTTTACTGCTCGCTAAATGAATTATTGCAAGGAAATGCATGGCAGAGTCTTCCCACTCTATTTTGGAAACGAGAAATATTGTTCTTAAAATCAAAATGTATTAGAAAACAAGAGCTTAAAAGATGAACCAACTGCATAAATGGGAGGAGCTCTGGGGTATCTGGTTCTGATGTGAAGTTGTTGGGGTTTTTGTTTTTCTTGGATCTGGTTGGGAGTCTGAAGGGTATTGTGTGAATTGTTACTTTTGTATTATTTTCTTTTGTAGTTTTAACACAATAATTGAATAAAATATTATTTTAAAAAAAATTATAATTTATATACAGTGTTAATATATACATACAGTGTTAAACTTACCAATAACGTCCCTCTTCATAGCAGTGTGCTAGCTTTTATCAAGTCAAGAATAAGCTGCGGTTCTTCACAAAGTGACACAGCCCCTTCATTCTAGCAATCGGTGGATGTCCCAGCAGCCGGACCCCAGCAATCAGCAAGTGATGGCATATCCTAGCGATAAACCATTACTTGCTATTGCTGAAAAACTGCTTTAATCTTTTATAATAAAAAGTTTTTCAGCTTTCTAATAAACTTTGGGGAGAATTTATCAATGGCCATATGCCAAAATCATGGTGTAAAAAAAAAAAAAAATTGCAAATTTGTGCAATAATTCGTGACTTTTTTTTGCCACAAACGGCCCGACAAATTCACTATAATTTATGCCAGAGATGCATATGAAATTACAGTCTTAATAAATTCCTTTTCTGTTTCAGTTCTTCACCATTTTGCTGTCAGAGAATTTAATATTTTTGTTGATGTTTTGAACTATTGCTTCTCATATATATATATATATATATATATATATATATATATATATATATATATATATATATATATAATGAGCTTGTTACAATGTTTCAGTCTGTACAGTAGCAACACAAATCTGTCTCCTGTTTTGGACTTAAAGGGGTTATCCAAGATTTTCAGAAATTAATCTGACTGCTGGATATGTTCTAAAAAACCAAAACCTCACCTTTTAAATCCCCCGTCGCTTCAATCTCGATGCTCCAGTGATCCCCGGCAGTCTTTGTTTATTCTACTACAGCGATGACATGCCGTACATCCACGTGACCACTGAAGATAATTACTGGCCTCAGCGGTGAGACTAGCATGTACAGCATGTCACCGCAGAGGCCAGTTACTGGCTGTAGCTGTAATGGAAATGCAAGTGGAGCGATACCTCATGGCTGCTGGAGTCTGCCGGGAAAGAGCGTGCACGTAAACTCGCAACCTCAACTCCGTAACCACACTAAAGTGATCTCCAGAGCCGACCACAAGGTGAGATGGACTTTGCTGTTTAGAACGCAGGTTGCCTTAACAGAGTGTAGTTTTGGATAAGAGGTGCAATTTAGGCAAACCTGAACTGGAAACCAGACAGGCAATAGGTTAACTGAAAGTCGAGAAATGGAGTAGAGGTAATCCGACAAGCCACGGTCAATACCAGCCGGGAGCGGATAATCAGAATTGGCAAGCAGAAGGTTACCGAGAGACAAGCCGAGGTCAGTATACACGAGGTCCAGAAAACATAAGTGCAGGAGCAGTCGGGAGCTTGATCAGAAACTAGGAAAAAAGCTGATTGGCAGAATGACAGAGAAGTGAGATAGGTTCAAGGTAAAAGAAGAACCGCCCAGAAGCTAGAAAGGTTGTCATAGCGACTGTAAGGAAACCAGTGTTTTCCTAACCGCAGCACTCACTTGGCTGTACGGCACATTCTCACTGCAGGAAAATAAACAAAGACGGTGGGGACCAGTGGAGCATCGCCATTGAATGCCAGGAGATTTAACAGGTTAGTATAGTATTTTGTTTTAATTTTATAACATATCCTGCAGCCAGATTAATGTCTTAACCCATTCCCGACATCCGCCGTATATATACGGAGCACGCCGGGTAGGGGAATATGGAGCGGGCTCACGGGCGGAGACCGCTCCATAGAGCGAGTGTGTCGGCTGTGTGTTACGAGCGGGATCCCGTTCGAGCGCGATCCCGCTTGTTTATCCCCTTAAATGCTGCTTTCAATAGCGATCCCGCAATTTAAATTACTAAAAACAGGGGGGCGACCCCCTGTAACGTCCCAACGGCCCCCCGCGGTGAGATCGGGGGGAGCCGTTGGTTGGCACGGCTGCCTGGGGGCCTGACTAAGTCCCCCAGGTCCGCCATCTTTGTACTCCTATGAAGCTCTGCCTCCGGCAGCGCTTCATAGGAGACTGTCAGAAACGCGATATACTGCAATACATTCGTTTTGCAGTATATCGTGCAAGCGATCTAACAATCGCTGGTTAAAGTCCCCTAGGGGGACAAGTACAAAAAGTAAAATAACAGTAAAATAAAGTTTTTTTTTAACAAATAAAAAAATTAAAAGCTGAAAAAAAAACCCTATTCCCATTTTCCCTCAAGCACAATGTAAAAAAAAATGAAAAAGCTAACATAACTGGTATCGACGCGTTCGTAAAAGTCTGAACTATTACAATATATCATTATTTAGTCCGCACGGTGAACGCCGTAAAAATTTAAAAGCATCAGAATTGCTGTTTTTGTCCCTCCTCCCACAAAAAAATGAAATGTGATCAAAAAGTCTCACGTACGCCAAAATGGTACAAATATAAACTGCAGCTCGCCCTGCAAAAAATAAGCCCTCATACCGATAAATCGCCGGAAAATAAAAATGTTATGGCTCTCAGAGTGTGGTGACAAAACTCTAATTTTATTTCTAACAATCAGTTTTTTCCTTGTAAAAGTAGTAAAACATAAAGAAAACCATATAAATTTAGTATCCCTGCACTTGTATTGACCTGTAGAATAATGGCAACATGCCGTTTTTACCGTACGGTGAACGCCGTAAAAACAAAACCAATCAAAAGGTTGAGGAATCTCTGTTTTTTTTCCTATTCCACCCCACATGTGTTTTTTTTCTCGTTTTCCACTACATTATGTGGTACAAAAAATGGTGCTGTGAAAATCTACAACTTGTCCCGCAAAAAACAAGCCCTCATATGCCAATATTGATGGAAAAATAAGAGCTATGGCCTTTGGAAGGTGGGAAGGAAAAAACAAAAGTGAAAATCCGAAAAAATGGCTGCGGCGGGAAAGGGTTAAAGTCTTGGACAACGCCTTTAAGGCCGATTTCCCTTACCTAGAATAATAAATTGTGGTAACAAACCCATCTTCAGAACTGATTTTCAGTTCAACCTGAAAGTTTGCATTCAAGAAGAGATTTTGAAATTGAAACTTGTGAAAAATTTAAATAAAAGCATTTTTTGTCAGGAGAAACTTCACTAAAAACGTGGTGTTTTTTTCCTAAAAAACCGCTGTGAGTGAATCCACCCATAGCGAATTCTGAGTAAAGTAGAAGGGAGACCTGCATTCTGGACCTCCATCGATTTCGTCAGAGCCTAGAGCGATTACAAAGAGCTTTTCTGGTGGATCCAGGCATGTCCATGGATTACACAGACAGCCCATTTATTGTAATACTACATTTTCATATGTGGATTAACCATACAAAAAACTTATATACAATAGTCAATCATGAAATAATGTCAGCCTCATACTCTCAATTCATTCAAAAGATTAAAAAATGCTAAATTAAGCAGTATCTTAGAAGAAAGTCTATAAGGAGAAAATAATAAGGGGAGAGGATACCACATGTTCGGGTAAACCCAATGACCTGCAAACCTAGAAATTCCCTCTTTTTACATGGAGGCATAGGGCAATATACTCATCAGAGGAGCGATATTCATGAAAGCATGAAAAATACACAGGTTTATATATAATGCCCAGTGTCTACTAGGCCCGAATGTGTTTGTTTTTCCTTCTCATGTTTGCATCTCCTGGGTCTCCTTCCAGCACTTTATCCTCCAACACTCCAGAAACTTGCCTAGGTTACATGTCTTCAGTAGGGAAATTAAATTATCAGTCTCTCAGAGGAAAAGAACCAATGTGAATAAAAAATAAAGCCACATACCTGCAGCTTCTAGGATTAAATGCTACTGGTTGAAAGGATCGAGATATCAGATTGACTATTTCAGTCACAGTTGTTCTAAACATTTAGATGGAAATGTGGAATTTGTTTGACCCAGAGATAAGGCTATAAGGGTGTTTGTATATGTATGAGGGAGGAGGCAATGTCATTCCCATGTGTGTATTTTGTTGTCTGGCTGTTTTCTACAGAACAGTGTTCTGCAGGGGCCAATGATCTGATTAGACGCCTGGCTCAGCTTGATTCACACCAATGAACCCCTTACAAGCTGATATCATAGCAGCTGCTACAGGAAAAAAAACGAAAGAACACCCATCTGTAGGGGTGCAGCTATTGGCTATAGGCAATGGCGGATCATCATATGGCGTTTTGGGCGGCTGCCCAGGGCCTGAGGCTCCTGGGGGGCCCATGGCTGCCCAAAGTACAATGTAGTTTTATCACGTTTTTGCCGCGAATCGTGGCAAAATCCGTGACAAAACTGCATTGTGTATGTCCTGCAAAAGGACCTTCAGACATAAGGTCACATTACCTTATCTCTGAAATTCTTACTACTGTTTAGAGACCTGCTGGTAACCTGACCGCATGTCCTTGAACAGCAGCAAGACTCCACAGAGAAGACTGAGGTGAGCTGCTATGTAAGTATAAGGGGATGGATTTATTTAGGGGGTCTGTATTTAGGGGGTCTGGTGTCTGTATTAGTTTAAGGGGTCAGGGGTCTGTATCCGTTTAAGGCGTTTAGGATCTGTATATTTAGAAGTCTGGTCTGGGGTCTGTATTTAGGGCGTCTTTATCAGTTTGATGTCTGTTTTTAGGGGGTCTGTATTAGTTTATGGGGTCTGTATTTAGGGGGTCTGGTCTAGGGTCTTAGTTTAGGGGGTCAGGTCTGGGGTCTGTATTTAGAAGGTCTGTATTAGTTTGAGGTCTGGGGTCTGCATTACTTAAGGGAGTCAGGTCTGGGGTCATTATTAGTGGAGGGGGTCAGGTGTGGGGTCTGTATTTAGGGGGTCTGTATTAGTTTGATGTCTGGGGTCTGTATTTAAGGATCGGGTCTGTATTAGTTTATGGGGTCTGTATTTAGGGGGCCTGGTCTAGGGTCTGTATTAGTTTAGGGGGTCTGGTCTTGGGATCTGTATTACTTAAGGGAGTAAGGTCTGGGGTCATTATTAGTGTAGGGGTTGGGTCCGGGGTCTGTATTTAGGGGTCCAGTCTGAGGTCTGTATTTAGGGTGCTTGTTATGGCGTCTATATTTGTTTAGGGGGGTCTGGTCTGGGGAATGAAATAGTTTAGAAGGTCTGGGATCTGTATGTATTCTATGATCTAGTCTGGGATCCGAATTTATTAGTCTGAGTAAAAGGGGTTGTCCGGGCACATCGATAGGTCATCAGTATAAAAACCGGTTCGTGCCCGGACAACCCCTTTAAAGTATGGTTCTGTGCCTTGGTGTCTGTTTTTTGTGTTTCTATAGAGGCTGGAAATGGCTGCAGAAACGAGAAGCAAAGATGTCTCATCAGGAGAAGACTCCATACCGGTCTGTGTCACATGTAGAAGAAAAGAGAACTACTCCCATCAGAGAAGACGTCACTTGTGCCCTCTCTCCTGACATCTGTTGTAGGAAATCCTTGTATTCCACCTAAAGTCTTTCTGTACCCAGGACTAATAGACAAATGCGTGTTACCATTCCCATTGTCAAGAGGATGTTTCCCTACACAGTGTTATATTGTAAGCGATGGTTGGAGACTGTCCGTATGTAGGGACACAGCCCTTTGACAAGGGGAATCGTAACTACAATTTGTCAATGCTCGCACAGAAAGGTGGTGTTCACTATAGACACGGCAGAGCAGCGGTGGGGAAGGGGAGCACAAGTTTGTGGAACAGCCCAGGGCCTATGGTCTACTTAATCTGCCACCGGCTATAGGGGCTTCCTGCTCTATCATCTTACATGCCCTAGTTGAGAAAATGAAAAGGGATTGTCTACTTTTTCTCAGACCGATCCTTTTTTAGTAACAAATTACTGAGCTAACAGGAGAAGGTGTTGGACTACTATTGAAAATAAACTTAGCCAGTAGCAAACAACATTAAATAATTCACATGTAAGTCACTTGAGCTATTAAACATAAAATTTAGTGTCAAACAATAATAGAAAATCACTAAACAAAAATATATGTGCTCTGCCTACTGTACCCCTAGCAGTGTCTCCTTAACTAAGCAGGGTAACCATTCTGAAAAGAGTGAACCAGTCATCACCCCTGCAGTTCCCCTATAAAACCCCATATTTATCTATTAGTAAGATAAAATACAAAGAACTGGGGGGTAGAAGGTTACAGGATTATGAAAAGTATTGGCGCCTAAAAAATAACCATTACTAAATAAGGAAGTATTACAAAATAAGCAATGGTGGATCCTTTCATGACACGTAACAAGTACATGCCAGTCATTGTATAAAAAGTACTACTCAGATACTATGCTCTATGTAAGGAGTCACTAGTCCTGAGGGGATTTGTGTATTTTACGTACGAGCAGATGATATTTAAAATGTTTAACCCCTTAGTGACCACTAATACGTGTTTTAACGTGATTCACTACTGGGCTTTAGGCTAGGCTGACGCCTTTTCACGTCAGCCTAGTCTAAGTCCTGCACGGGTCTCCCGTGCAGGAAGGAGCCGGGGCTCTGCTGTCTGATGACAGCTGAGCTCCTGCTCCAACGCCCGCGATCGAAGTTTACTTCGATCGCGGCCGTTTAACCCGTTAAATGCCGCCGTCAATAGCGACCGCGGCATTTAACTTTGTTTACAGAGGGAGTGCGCTCCCTCTGTCACCCATCGGCGGCCCGCGAATGAAATCGCGGGTCTCCGATGGGGTGTCATGGCAGCCGGGGGACTGATAAAAGCCCCCAGGTCTGCCCTGGACATATGCCTGTTAGGACGCGCCGGAGGCACGTCCTAACAGATTGCCTGTCAGATTTACACTGACAGGCAATAATGCTCTGGTATACGAAGTATACCAGAGCATTATAGCAGCGATCGGAACATCGCACAGTAAAGTCCCCTAGTGGGACTAATAAAATCAGTCATCAAAGTGAAATAAAGATTATTAATAAAAAGTACAGTAAAAAAATTAATAAAACCATTTTTTTCCATAAAAAGTGGTTTTATTTAGTAAAAGTGTAAAAAAAAAAAAAAAGTACACATATGTGGTATCGCCGCGACCGTAATGACTCCATTAATAAAGTTAATATGTAATTTAAACCGCAAAGTGAACACCGTAAAAAAAAAACGCCAAAAACTATGGCGAAATTGCAATTTTTTTCCATTGCCCCCCAAAAAAGTCATAATAAAAATGAATCAATAAGTCCCATGTACCCCAAAACAGTACCATTCAAAACTACGTCTTGTCCCGCAGAAAACAAGCCCAAAAAATCACTACATTGATGGAAAAATAAAAAAATTACGGCTCTTGGAAAGCGACGATGCAAAAACAAATAATTTTAGTTCAAAAGTGTTTTTATTGTGCAAAAGTCGTAAAACATAAAAAAACCTCCACATATGTGGTATCGCCGTAATCGTACCGACCCATAGAATAAAGGTCACATGTTAATTACGTCGCACAGTGAACGGCGTCAATTTAAAAACGCATAGAACAATGGCGGAATTTCAGTTTTTTTTTATAATCCCCCCCAAAAAGGTTAATAAAAGTTAATATAAAAATTATATGTACCCAAAAATGGTGCCATTAAAAAGCACAACTAATCCCGCAAAAAACAAGTCCTCATACAGCTATGTAGATGAAAAAATAAAAACGTTATAGCTCTTTGAATGCGACTATAGAAAAACGAATAAAATAGCTTGGTCATTAAGGCCTAAAATGGGCTGGTCACTAAGGGGTTAAGTAGCTTCTTCTGACAGTTTACAGATAATTAACACGCATAGAGGAAGTGTGAAATACAAGAATTATTGCAATTTTAATGGACAGCGTAAAAGTTATTATTAGCCTTTCTGAAATAACAAGCCGAGATCACTTAATGATGAATGTACAGGCCAGTAAAAAGCAACTTAAAGTGAGAATTTCCATCTGTTTAGTTACAGGGTTCCTTAGGCGTGATACTATGTGTGTGTGTGTGTGTGTGTGTGTGTGTATATATATATCCCTCACGGTAGCTTTTTACATGTGCAATAATAGATCATTAAATGACACAGTCATGATAACAGATGGAAAACAGCAGTAGGAGTACACATTCCCAGGAAATAATTTCTTTGGCAGAATCTTGGTTTTAATGACTAACCTCCCCCCCCCCCACCACCCCAAAATAAAAATAAACAAAACTGTTATGTAAAAACGGAGAGCTGCATTGTATTTTCTCACCTGTGATGATCATTTTCTCTAAATGGCGCCAGGACTATAAAGTATGTGTCGCTTGTTTTGTGATTAAACAAAGGATCTTGCAATGAATATAATACCTGGAACAGAAGTTACTTGACAGGTCATTACTACCCA
Source organism: Rhinoderma darwinii (assembly GCF_050947455.1). Lineage (NCBI taxonomy): Eukaryota > Metazoa > Chordata > Amphibia > Anura > Rhinodermatidae > Rhinoderma > Rhinoderma darwinii. Next base: position 283,684,370 of record NC_134689.1, on the reverse strand, counting down.
AATAGAATGCCAATGTAATACTGTATGCTGCTCTATGTATTGGAGCCTCAGGCTGCATAACATGATACCTGTGCTTGTATTCCTAACTTGGATTTGTTGCTGGACGAGCTGTCAAACTGATATCCCATGAAGCCTTTTCAAAAGTTTTGCATATCAGACGCACTAAATTAATCCTTCCTGGAGCTGTATACTTGCATGGTTTCTTAATGGCCATTCTACTTGTACTGGCATAGGTACGAGACCCCTGAGCTGGGACCCCCACTGATTAGGAGAATGGACTTACTGTGCCGCCCCTGGGAGCCCCATAGGAATGGGGCTGCCAAGCGCTATCTACAGAGGTCCCATAGAAATGAATGGAGCTGTGGCAAAGCATGCGCACGATCGCTCCATTCCTATGGGTCTCCCAGGAACTACATGGGAAGTCCGTTCTCGTGATCGGACCCCCACCGATGAGATATTCTGTGGATAGGTGATCTATAATGATTACGGGAAAACCCGTTTAAAGTCCTATTTATATAGGAACCTTTTCGTGTTGAACACGAAAATACATCATGGCAAACATAACAGAAAATGGAAATGCTGCCACAGACTTCTGTGATCTCGGCATTCTTTGGTCATCTTACATTGGCTCATTTATATGAAGTTCTATGCTGAAGATCGAGTAAATGATTAAATAATTTGAATTGTCGGTGATCCATGTGAATACAATCACACCCACCATGAAAGCATCAGGTGACTTTACAAGTGATGGTGCGTTCCTGCTGTGCAAGCAGCAAATTAAATTATCCCTGGCTGCCCAACTTTTTGTAATGACATAAAAATCTAGTTATATCGTCCTGGCTTCACATTTGTTAAATTCTCTATCCAAATAATTTTTCACTGGATCAGGTAATTTGTTCTAAAACTTAGCTGGCATCCATCACCCATAGGCTAATATGGTAAGTTGTTTTACAAAATACCACAGGATGGAATATCATAGTCTACTATGCTCTTCCATACCTAATTGTGTTTGCCGTATACTGAAGTACCAAAAGGTCCCCACCGATCACGAGAACAGACTTGCCGTGTTGTTCCTGGGAGATTCACAGGAATAGGGTGGTAGTGCGCGTGCTCGGCCGCCACTCCATTCATTTCTATGGGGCTGCGCTGTAGATGGCGCTCGGCAGCCCCATAGAAATGAATAGAGTGGTGATCAAGCATGCGCACTACCGCTTCATTCCTATGGGGCTCCCAGGAACGGCACGGTAAGCTCATTCTTGTGATCAGTGGGGGTCCTAGCGGTCGGACTCCCACCGATCAGATATTTATCACCTATCCTGTGGCTAGGTGATAAATAATGATTATGGGAAAACCCATTTAATATCCGTTTGAATTTAGCTGCTAAATAGATGGTTCAATGGTTAATCTACAGAGATGTTCTTTGAATCATCCTCGATTTCTGTTTTTATGACCTTCTTGGGTTTCTAATTTGTTTACCTTATTGGTAGAATATTGTAGGTTGAGTCTAAGGCCTAATTCACATGAGCGTATTTCACGTCCGTGTTACGCGTGTGAAAATAACGCACGTCACACGGACCTATGCAAGTCAATGGGGCCATTCAGACATTCAGTGTTTTTCACGCAGCGTGTGTCCGCTGCGCGAAACTCACTGCATGTCCTATACTTGTGCGTTTTTTGTGCATGACGCACACATTGAAGTCAATGGGTGCGTGAAAATCACGGACAGCACACGGACGCACATCTGTGTGCTGTGCGTGATTCACACAACAGTTGCTAAAGAAATGATTTTGAAAAGAAAAACACCTCCTTCAGTTTATTTTGCTGACGTGAAACGCGTGACATACTGATGACCTATGCGCGTAAAAAATGCAGACACGCACCATACCCTGATGTCACACGGAACTGCAATGCAGAAAAAACGCTGCGCGTGCAAAACAGGGCAAGTTCGTGTGAATAAGGCCTAATTTTCACACTTATGTTTTTTTTAATTGTTATTGACATCTAAGTTCAAAGGTTTTCAGTTTTGTATTGGGTGTTGATATAAATATTGTGTTCAGATTGTTTGAGTACTGTATCCCCATATGTATTATAGGAAGAAATAATCCATTTATTTTTTTTGTCAACTATGTTGGTGACTACAAGATTGAGCTTGAGATGAGATGGTCAGGTAATACCTCTTCACCGGCCAGCTGAGAGGGGTGCACTGTAGAGCGTATCTATTAACCCTCAAATGGAAATCTGGCGGGCTGTTTATTGTATTGTATTGCACCCACTAGAAAAGGGCTATAAAATATCTATGTAGTGCTAAAGGGGTCTCTCTGATGACATAAGTGTCAGGAAATACCATTTACATAATTTTTTTTACAAACATTTAGTGAAAACTGGAGCTTCAAAACTGAAATATCACTGATTTAAAGCCTTCACAAACTGATTGAGGATGATGATGGTGTAAAGCATATCTTTATATGAAACATCTCTCATATCCAAGCTGTTCATAGTTCCTTTTAATAATGTCAATGATTCTGCATAATTGTTGGCAGCAGAACATAATCTTGTATTTTATATACTTATAAATGTAAAATCAGACCAGGTGACTCAGCTTCTAGACTGCAGTGAACCAGGGAATGGGTGAATATTTTGGAGGGTACAGCAGCTTGCTGTGTAATTCGGTTACTGTGGATTGCTGCTGTAGCAGAAACTGCATTGCAGATGACAAGAGAATATTCTCAGTGTTTAGCTGCTCTTGTTCAGCTGAAACAAAGATGTAACCATAATAAAGCTACTTTGGCAATACAAGAAATACAATTGGCTTCACGTACTATGATCAATATATATTTAAAATTAAGCGATTGTAATGTTCATACATGGGAATGTATGAAAAATGTAACAACTGGGCGTTACTGCTCTTTTTGTCGATAGGGTGTGTCCCTACACACGAAATCTGTGAGTACTGATTGGATAAGGCCTCATTCACACGACAGGGTCAGAGTGTCGGCCGATAAAATCGGCCGTTTATCCCGTCCGGTTTGCATCCCTTTCCGTTCCCGGACGTGTTACAGTTTTTAACTGCTGATTTTGACCCATTTTGCATCCGTTTTTTTCCCTGTCCGTTTTAAAATTGGATGAATTTAATTTGTACATTTTTGCCACACACTTCCCTCTGTAGATACTGCCACAGCCCCCTGTAGGTAATACCACACAGCCCCCTGTAGGTAATGCCACACAGCTCCCTGTAGGTAATGCCACACAGCCCCCTGTAGGTAGTGCCACACAGCCGCCCCCTGTAGGTAGTGCCACACAGCCGCCCCCTGTAGGTAGTGCCACACAGCCGCCCCCTGTAGGTAGTGCCACACAGCCGCCCCCTGTAGGTAGTGCCACACAGCCGCCCCCTGTAGGTAGTGCCACACAGGCCCTCTGTAGGTAAGGCCACACAGGCCCTCTGTAGGTAGTTCTACACAGCACCCCCCACCATACATGGCACCCCCACCCCTACCTGTCTGTAGATAGCGCCACCGTTCCAGAAGAAGTCCCTGACTTCAATGACCATATATGAAGACAGTGAAGTCAGGGACTTCTGGAGCGGAGACACCGGCCACAGGTTCAGGGATTCCGCTTCAGAAGTGCCTGACGTCACTGTGTCCATATATGGACACAGAAGTCAGGGAATTCTCCTGGAGCGGAATCCCCGGCCACATCGCCGGGGATTCCCGGCCACATCGCCGGGGATTCCGCTTCAGAAGTCGCTGATGTCACTGTGTCCATATATGGACAAAGTGAAGTCAGGGACTTCTGCTGGAGCGGAATCCCCAATCCCCGGCCACAACGTTGCCAAAGCTCCTACAGGGAGCAAAAGACAGACCCTCCTCCTCACATGCACTTTGCACTGTGAGAAGGAGAGAGCGAGCAACGGAAGACACGGCCGTCACTTGGAGCACATTCAAGTGATGGCCGTGTATTACCCGGCCCCATAGACTTCTATGGGAGCCAGGCGGCCGGTAATAGGGCATGTCCCATTTTTTGACGGCCGGGTTCCCCGGGCCGCTAAAAAAATCGGTCGTGTGAATAGCCCCACTAGGGGTCTATTGTTCCTACTGCAGCCGTGTGACGGCCGTTTTTTTGAACGGCCATCACACGGCTGGGAATCCCTGTTGTGTGCTTAAGGGCTAGTGAGAATGGTAACGGCTAGTTGGCAATTTATTCATGTATTTCCCGGAGGGACAGCAGAGGAATGGCACAATGCAGAGTTCTAAAAAAAAAAAGATGCTCCACAATTGTTACTTCATGAGGAATGCAAGTATTTACTAAAACAGCTGTCAGATCCTCCTCTATGTAACACTGTTTCTGTGAGGGTGAGTTCACACACAGCGGTTTTCTTGCAGCAAAATGACTCAAATGCCACTTTTGAACTCGCTCTTTAAATTGGACATGATCTGGATGGGTTTTCAGCCTCAGTTTCTGTGCATTGACTCTAATCAGAAATCTCGAAAATGGTTATGAATTGAAACCCAGGCATCATTAGAAAATTGAAGGAGAGAAGCCGAGCACTGTACTTACCGTGCAGTAAATACAGTGTTATATTGATATAAATAACGTACTCGCATTAAGAAAATGGAGAGTCGGCTTATCGCACTTTAGTGAAGTGTTATATATGGAGGCGGATGTACGAGCGGATCAGTTCTGGAATGTCACATAAATGGTCAACAGCATCCATGCAGAACTGATTTTTATTCAGATAAACCCCTTTGGTCTACATATGGCAAAACTGAGTTTAGGGTATTAAAATACTTAAAAGATGCCTAATAATAATTAGAATCATATTCCTCTGGTGGTAGGAAGCTACTGTGCTGTGATAAAGTATTTTTCCCTGACCCGATTTTCTTCTATTTTTTCGAATTCGTCACCTTTAAATATTTCAGATCAAAACCTTCATTTATTTCTTACGTGCTTCGGATCATTTTTTATTTTTATTTAGATTTTTTTATTATTATTTCTCAAAGCATAACATAAACAAAATCAGAAACCGGTTAACTTTCACATCCATGTCCATATCTTACAATGAGTACAAGTATATGTATTATTTAGTTTTTTTCCGCTAGTTAAACAAAATACAATAAAAACATTAAGAAAGAAAAAGAAGAGAGAAAAAAAATAAAAAATATAAGCAGTTACGATTTTTCTGGGTACAGTTTTACTAAATAGAAAGTGTATAAATGACGTTACGGGACTTTATCGTTATAGTCTACTGTAGGCCCGTTACTTCATATTATTAAGTCCTTACAGCTATATCCTAATGTCCTTACGCCAACAAATGGGAAGAGCTTCCAATATTTGTAACATGGGAAAGAGATGTTCTTGAAGTGTTATAGTGTGCTTCGGATCATTGTCCTGCTGCACAACCCAACATCTCTTGAGCTTTTAGGTCACAAACTAATGGGCCAGCATTCTCCTTCAGGATTTTTCTAATGGGGAGCAGAATTTATGGTTCCAGCAATTATGACAAGTCTGGCAGAAGCAAAGCAGCCCCTGACCATCACACTGCCACCACTGTGTTTTACGGACTGTTGGTATGATTTTCTTATGGTGGAATGCAGTGTTCACTTTATGCCAGATGTAATGAGACCTATGTCTTTCAAAAAATTCCATCTTTGACTCATCAGTCCACAGAATATTATCCCGAAAGTCTTGAGGGTCATTTAGATGTTTTTGACAAATCTAAAATGAGCCTTTGTGTTTTTTTTGGTCAACCGTAATTTGCGCTTTGCAACTCTCTCCTGGATGCCTTTTGACCAGTGTCTTTCTTAAAGTGGAATTGTGTACATTGACCTTAACTGAGCCAAGTGGGTTCTGTAGATGTTTGTCTGGGTTCTTTTTGTGACCTCCCTGAAGAGTTAATTGATGCGCTCTTGGTGAAATTTTTGTAGGCCAGCCACTCCTGGGAAGGTTCACCACTGTTCCACGTTTTCTCCATTTGTGGATAATGGCTCTCACTGTGGTTCACTGGATTCCCAGAGCCTTAACAATGACTTTGTAACCCTTTCCAGACTGGTAGATTCAATGACTTTGTATGGCATCTGTATTTTAATCTCTTTAGAACGTGGCATCATGTGCTGTTTTTTGAGACCTTCTAGACTACTTCACATTGATTTTTACATTAACAGTTCTGGCAATAATCATGCCTGGGTGTGGCTAATAAAATGTAACCAATTGTCAATTGAATTTGGTTAACGTGTTGATTTTAGTAGCACATAGTTTTTTACAGCACTGTATAAAGGGCAGACTATTGCTAACTGTTGTATGTAGTTTTCTGGTTCTTGTATCGGCCTTTGCTAACCAATGCAAACTATATGACAGTCACTGTGTACTCCCTATCAGGAGGATGTTTGACCGCTCCTGCCAGGAGAAATGAACCTGGATGTAGTTGGTGACCACATTCATCTCCGGGTGGAAACAACGGGAAACAAAATATAAGGGGCTAGAGGCAGAGACCGGTTGCCAGGGACATTGCTTGTCACCTTGGTGAATGGGTTTTTTCAAGCCCTGTTATAGGGGGTACATTATGCAATGTATTATATACATAAGGTCGTGACCGGTCAGAAAGTACTATATTTATATCCAACAAAGCTTTTCTTTATCTGTTTTTTTTTTTTCTTTTAAGAATATGGATCTATCATAACCGAAGATTTGTAAATCATGAATTTATTATTCTTGCCCAACTACACCAAAAACTTTCTTAAAACCAATGTGCTGTGTAAGGTTTACTTAACGTCCTAAATTTTCCACTCCACCATAAACTCTAGAGATCACATTGAAGATGTGCATTTTACCTAGTGTGACATGAAGTTAGCAAAAAAAGTACAGAAAAGGCAAGCTATATGTGAAAGGGTTCTTAGTGGCAGTTACTAAATCTTTTCTAGAAACCGGGATAATGGTAACATTTCATCAGTCTCTTTACTAGTCACAAGTATTTCTTCCAAACTTGTCAGTCAGCTCATTCGTGACGTTCTTTGACTTTCTGACCATCATTTTCTAGTATTTGTGGTGGAGATTCATGTCTTGAATTTGCATGAGAGAATTTTTTCTCAACTTTTTCATAAAACAGGAGTTTAAAGATCCTTGATGCATTGATATGATTTGTTATTTATTCATATTCTCAGTTGGAAAATATCTTCATGCATTTCTCAGGCAGTATAGTAACAATATTGTAGAGTAAAATTTAGCGCATCCTTCAGCTCAAACCCATTATTGCCATCATTTAGCATATCTACCGTTCTCCATTTTTAACAGTAGAATTTAAAAGCAAGCTCTAAGGCTCTGTTCACATCTGCGTTGGGGGTCCCGTTCTGACGTTCCATTGATTTCAATGGTGACGGAGCCGGTGCCCATTGTTTCCGTTTGCCGCTTTTGTGTACCGGATCAGTAATTTTGCCGGAAGCAATAGCGTAGTCGACTACGCTATTGCTTCCGGCAAAACGACTGGTCCGGTGCACAAAAGAGGCAAACGGAAACTACGAGCACCGGCTCCTCTGGTTTCCGTCAGTGTCAGTTTGTGTCTGCTCAGGGTCCCGTTCTGACCGAAAGCTCCGACGGAACGTCAGAACGGGACCCAACGCAGATGTGAACAGAGCCTAAGACTAATGTACTTTAGTACGTTGTTGCAACTATGTTTAATTTCTTATTGTAACAGCACAGGATGTGATCATTTTATTCATTGTTTGCTTTTGTGAATTGGCAAAAGCTGAACTTTTACCTCCAGTTATTAATATTTAATAAATGGGCTGCCATCATTGTTTTGCTTGGCCTTGCATTATTGTTCTTCTACAGAGCTTCTGATGTCCTTTTTCATCTGTGCGTAACAATAAAACCCTTTGTCGTCGCCCCCCCCCCCTTAACGAATCCAATAGGAGACTCGTATACAGCTCTTGGTGATCTGAAAAGGAGTTATACAATCGAGTGACATTATTATGACCACCAGCTAATATCCATAGTAACCGCCATGTGCAGCATTGTAGCTAGACTGGCTGGGTGTGACTCAATAAGGTGCTGGTAGGTTGTCTCAGGTATCTGGAGCCATGCTGACTGCAGTGCATCCGACATTTGCTGGAGGGTGTGTCAGGGAGGATCCATAGAGTGAACAAGACTATCGAGGTGGTCCCACAGATGCTCAATTGGGTTCAAGTCTGGCAAATTAGGGGGCCATGGAAGTACTTGGAAGTCTTGGTGGTTCTCTTCCAGCTACTGTCGGACATTTCTAGCAGTGTGACGTCGCATTGTCGTGCTGGAAAATTCCATCTGCCCCAGGGAAGACCAACAGCATGTATGGATGGACGGACGTGATCTGCAACAATGGATTACCCAAATAGGTTCAGAGTGCCTTCCACATGGATGTGTGGGCCCAGAGAATGCCATGAAAAAATCCCAGACCATAATGCTCACGCCACCAGTTTGTGTTCTTCCAGCAATGGATGCAGGGTGTTTTGTTCTCTGATTTTTCTCGCCTGGCGCGCTAACGTCCATCCGTTTGATGAAGTAGAAAACATGACACATTGGAAAAGGCAACCCTTTGCCAATCATCGGTGGTTCAATTCCGATACTGCCATGCAAGATGAAGACTTTTTTTTTAGATGCACCTTTGCTGGCATAGGAGCAGTGACCATCCCTCTGCTTCGGAGCAACATATTCCGTAGGGTTCGCTGAACTGTTGTTTTAGACACACGTCTGGTAGCCCTCTGGTGGATTTTCACGGTGAGCTGCTCCACTGTTGCGTGTCGTTTGGCCCTCGTGCACCTTCGTAGCCGACATTCACTTCTCACATCAATGTCACAAGGTGCTACACAGTTTCCACATCAGTTATTCCCAATGGTGCCAATTGTCCACTCACAATACACTTTCACCACAGCAGCACACGAACAGTTTACAAACTGCTCTGTTTGAGAAATACTGCCACCCTTGTCCGAAAGCCAATAATCATCCCTTTTTTCAACTGATCGCCCGTTTTACCCATGGCAACAGCGAGTGATATGTTTTCATACAGCCTATCTCACACTTTATATACCCACCAACCCAGTTCACGACACATCACTTCCTTCATGGGCTACGTGCTGCCGACGTCGAAAGTAGTAGGTGGTTATAATAATGTGACCCGACTGTGTATGTGGATCAGTCGTGCCTTGTGGCCGCTAACATTTTCAGTGATGTGCAGGTGAAATGGAGCTGTAGAAGAATGGAGCTCTGACACCTGATTAGGCATACTAAGAAACAAGTGTAAATGAAGTTGGCAGTGCATTTATTAATAAGTTATTACGGGAAGTACAGTTTCCCATTGAAATTATTCTTTAGGGCCAGACGTCTTAATAAATAAGTTTCTGGCTTTGCTGTTGTGTGCAGGCCCTTGGTTGGCAATGCCAGGCACGGCAAACAAATGACATATATACAGATCAACATGTAGAGATCTGAAATTGTTACTTATATTAACTGTAAATGCATCAGATAGGGATAAAGATGGGCATTGCTCCCCAGCACTGGAAAGAGAATTTAAAAAGGTAACCAAGCTTTTGTTTTGTATTGGAACTTCATGTCTACCTGCCACTGTAGAGTACAATGTATTGCCAGGTAAAAACGGACAACTCATCGGACATCTCTACATCACAGGACCCCAGGGAAGTAAGATTTCAGGGTGTGGAAGAGAAGCCCATCTCTGGACAAATAGTCCAGAGATGGGCTTCTCTTCCACACCCTGGAATCTTACTTCCCTGGGGTCCTGTGATGTAGAGATGTCTGGGGTTGTCACTCGCTCTGCTTCCTGTCACGGTCCACCTAGTCCTATGCATAAAGAAATGCTCCCGCTGTCAGTTTTCAGAGGATCCTGTGCTGTTCGGTAGAAGGAATAGTTGTCGAAGAATAATGGATTTAAGTGGCCCTTATCAATTTGGTTTTAGCATACTAAAGGTTAAGAGTGGGAGATTTTCATGAGCGGACATTAATGGTCTTGGGTACCTTTTGTATATACAGTAGATATCATTGGTTATCTGGCAGAAAGGCCAAAGATATAAAAGGATGGATGGTCCATCTGCATTAAGTTAGCTGAAATACTGTTAAGACTCTGTTCACAAAATGTTTTGGCCCTACGTTTAGGAAAGCTCCAAACCTATACGACAAAAGTGTCCATAGGCCTCCATTATCCTGACGGAGGCAGATCATGTTCTTTCAGTCTCTGTCGGGCTAGTATACGTCGGAGTACTTTTTTTTTTTAGGTATGGAAAAGCGTAATAGACTCCATTATACCATACAATTGGATCACGCAAAAAAAGAAAAACCCCAAAAATGTATATAGTGTTAATGTTTTGTTTTTTAACGTATGCGCTTATGGTTGATGTATGCCACTATGGCATATGTAACAGGCCATAACAGTTAAACTTATACATCATGAGCTATTCAATAGCATTTAATGACCTTTACATTAAACAGATGCCATAATTGTCCACGGGTGATTGATGCCTAGCCTAAAATTACTTGTACTAAAATGTACATTAACCAGCCAATCTTAACTTTGTGGAAAGGTTGCTTGTTATCACTGAGTTTTTTGGCGCTGACTTTGATGCGAGAACCGAGTCGGAATCGGCACCAAAAAAAGTCTGAAACGACCACCATTGATTTCAATGGGAAGCAGAGGTGTTTTTTTTTCCCTGGCGGCTTTTCGCTGCTCGCGGGGGGGAAAAAAGCGGCATGTCCTTTATTTTCCTAGTATTTTTCGCCATGTTTTTTTGCCTGTAGTCCTTGCATTAGCTTCAATGGCTGCCGGCGAATACCGTGGCAAAAAAGAGCGGGCAGGTGATAATGTGCCTCAATATTCCTGAAGGAACTATGAGACAGATTTTTTCTGCCTGCAAAAAAACTCTGTGTGAACAGGGCCGAATACCATTATGAGGGCAGAATTCTGCTAAGCAGAAAAAAAAAAAATGGATGTTATTTTTTTTATAGATATATCCATTGTCCGAATGATTTGAGACATCAGCATATACTTTGTATTGAGGGGACTTTGAAGTACTGACCGAAGTAAAGAAGCAGAAAAACACTTGGGTGGATATGAAAATGGAGAAAAAGTAAACTCATCTATGCATCCACCTATAAAGGAATAGTAAAGTATAAGCGTTTATTATTGACAAAAGCTTCTGAAAGTTATAAATCTGTGTTTGGACCAGACAAAATAAAAATATGACACTTGTGATCAATGGCAGGCCAGATTCCATAATGGCACAGGGAGCTGTATCTGGAACCCAGCCAGAAGTTGGATAGGCTTGACTAAAGTTATAGTATTTTCAATCCTGGACATTTTGGTTACTGCTGACCTATATTTTTGTATGTCACGTGTGGAGCAGACGTTATTATCACACGCACAATACACATAGGAATAGGCAAAGCAGTTTCTTTTGATTCTTTTTAAAGCTTCGTTTATGCTGAGTTAGTAGGTAAATATCCAGCTAAGCATTCCAGACAAGTAACAGGATTATACTGACTGAATCCTACTACAATAACATTAACTTGTTAGTTTTATAGAATTTTTTTTTTGTTAAAGCGCCATAAAATTTATTCTAAACCATGTCATGGAGGCTGAGGAAAATTGCATCAAATGTCAGCCAATACAGTAATATTTAGCCAGACAATAACAAGCCTTCCAATGGCACATTGAAAACTGGACCTCAGACAGTCGTGTGGAAGCAAATACAACACCCAAGTGCCCTCTTGGCTGTGTTCCTAGTTATAGATTGGTGGACATGCAGAAATCATATTAATTCATGCCGACATATCCCTACAGACACAATGAGCTGTGCTGTGAAGGTTATCCTCACAGAGAGACACGGGCAAGAACTGGTATATTTAACCACTCAATGATCCCATTGCCACTGTATTTGTTCTGTGTTTGCTTCCTCGAGCACCTCTTGTAGTTGAAGTGATTTCTGCACTGCCATCCCCTCCAAAGTGTTGTTTTGAAGCCTCGGTTTACTAAATGACTGATTAAATAAAGAAGGACATGAAGCTCTGCTCTGTAGATTGTAGATGAACGAATTGACCCACATGTGGGCTACTGGGCAAATTGATTCGCTAGCTCTCATAGATTCACTGAACGATCCCACAAATTATTCTAATTACCGGAAAAGCAGCAAATTTCGAATAGGGTGAAAATTTCACTCATCTATAGTAATCTATCGTGTGTGTATATAGTTATTTGTATTAACTCATGAATATCTGCCAAATTCTGAGAATATTGCTAATATGGCAGGCAGAGACACTGAATAATCGTGGAGGAAAATAAGAATGTTATCCTGAAGCCTTCCACCTCGTTTTGGGAACGTATATATTGAGCTAATGGTTCCATTATAATTGAAAACAGAAGGGGTGATAAGGTACACCCCTGTCTTGTACTTCTTGTTAGATGAAAATGATGGCACTTGTCCATTTACAGAGATTCTTTCCTGGGACCAGCATACAGAAAGATAATCCATTTTTACAGTTATGACCAAACCCTAATTTTTTCAAAACCAATGTTAGAAATGCCCATCCAACATGGTCAAATGCCCTAGAGGCATCCAGAGAAAGATTTGCCTCCTTCCCCCTATCTAAATCTACATCCTGTAGATTCCCAAAAACCATATTAATTTTGGTGGATTTATTTGGAATAAACCCTGTCTGATCACTATGGACAACTTTTGTTATTACTTTTTCCAATCTAGATGTCCGCACCCGGGCAAGGATTTTAATATCTGTATTTATTAAAGATATCGGCCTGTAAGAGTCAATATTAACAAGATTTTTATTAGACTTCAAGATTGGCACAATCATGGCAACCTCCAGCGATGGGGGTAAAAACCCCTTCTCAAAGGAGGAATTGAAAACCTCCAACATATTATCCAGGGTCTCCTCCGCATACTTTTTTTTTGTTTTATAGATCTCATAAGGAATCCCATCCTGGCTTTTTTTTGCAAGGTATCCTGGAGGGCATTATTTCACAACTATCCATCATCTCCTTGACAAAAAATTAATCTTGCCTAAAGCCCTTCTTCAAAACATTAATATTATATTTATTTATATATATATATATATATATATATATATATGTATATACATATATATATATACACATATATACACACACAGTGGATATAAAAAGTCTACACTCCCCTGTTAAAATGCCAGGTTTTTAATGTCACCTATAATCTGTACAATTGTATTGAAAAGCAAACTGAAATCTTTTAGGGTGGAAAAATAAAGAACAAAAATGATGTGGTTGCATAAATATGCACACCCTTAAACTATTACTTTGTTTAATTACCCTTTGACTTTATGACAGCACTCAATCTTTTTGGGTAGAAGTCTATCAGCATGGCACAGCTTGACTTGGCAATTGTTGCCCACTCTTCCTTGCAAAAGCGCTCCAAATCTGTCAGATGGTGAGGGCATCTCTACACTGTAGAGCCCTCTACAGGTCACTCCACAGATTTTCAATGGCATGCAGGTCTGGGCTCTGGCTGGGCCATTCCAAAATGTTGATCTTCTGGTGAAGCCATTCTTTTGTTGATTTTGGAGGTATGGTTTGGGTCGTTGTCATGCTGAATGGTGAACCCACTAGCCCTCGCCTAAACCTTTTCTACTTTTTACACTTTATTGATCACCTCCTTGTATTTACAAGCTATCATCTTATCAAGCTTATCTTCTTGTAAGCTGGAGATATCTCAAATAAAACCTCTGATCAATATCAAAGTTTCGTTTTTAATTTTTCAAACTCTGAGACTACCTTCTCTAAATATTTGACAGTCTATGTATTTTCTAAACTATGCAAAAATCCTTCAATACCCAACAATTCTTTACATTTATATATTTACATACAAAACCTTATTTGTACTACAATAAAATACAGAAATATATTAAGGATTGCTAGGCTTCCAAATGATTGTAGGCGACTATGTCCCTAAATAAACTTTCAATGGTCTAGAAGTACTAGATTTTGTATCCATATGGGAAAGTTTGATAGCACATAGAGAAATGAAGGGAGCAACACCATTTTTATTAACACGACCAATCCTGCCATATTCCTTTTCATATTTTATTTCCCTCCTGAATATATAAATTAAAGACATGATGTTTAACTCTGTAATCTTCTAAATTATGAGAGACTTAATATTTTAGGGATTACCCTCTCCATATTAGTTGAAGCTTTGTTGAACCTATAAGCTCCTTATCTAGACACAACATACTAGATTTTTACCAATTTATTCTGAGACCAGAGTGTCTTCCATATTCATTAAAAACATCTAAGACTCTATCAATTGCTCCAAATGATCCCAAAAATAACAAAATGAGAACAATGATATTTTTTTCTAAAGTATTCCCAAGTGTGAATCTATCATTCATTCAATTTACTCTTTATTTCAACTTAACAGTCTATATGTTTTATTTTATTGTTGTAGTCCCTGTATATTTTTTCTCCAGTATATTTGCAGTCCACTGGTCTGCAATTTGTGGATAAACCGCTAGCATGCGTATATTTGTGTTTCAAACCTACATAAGACTTTATAGGAGCATTATAGCCACAACCAGTGTAATAGATTTAAAAATATACATTTTATTAAAATCTATAAAAAACAATGAATACAACATATAGCCGGATCAGGCTGGGAATACACGACCGTAACTGCGCCAAAATTGTGGATATAAATACATTATAAAAAATATAGAACTAGCCCGATATCACAAATGTGAACCTGCCCTTAGTTTTCAAATACATTTTTGCTGTATCCCTTTAATTAGCTTGTTGGCAAATTGTCTTGATTGGGTTTGCAGCTGGTCCGGTGTGACATATTGATGTAGCTGCACTGACTTCTGGTAGGTAGGAAATGCGCTTAAACATTGAAAGGAGGAGAGAACTTGTGCAGTCATTCTGGAAGACATGAATAAAGAATCCGAGATTACAGCTTAGGCTTCAAGGATTCCTTCTTGTGTGATTATAGAGGATTTACAAAAGTGATGGAGTTCATTCAGCTGCCATATAGAACCACAGACCTAGTATATAAAACCCATCTGCAGAATACTTGCAGCACGTTTCTATAAAAAGCCATTGCATCCTGATCACCGCAGACAGTATATTACATGTCATTACTGATTCATTAATTATTACCATTGATTGATCATCTCTTATTATTACCGTGTGTGGTCTAGATTCATCTAATGTCCGTTCTAATGTGTGGTGTTAAAAGACTGAAATCTGCTTTACATGTTCAAACCATTATCAGGTTATATTTAGAAGATACCAGATAGAAACGTGCCCTCTTCATATATATGTAGATTATCACCTCCTGAAATAACTGCCATATGTGTTAATCATAAGAATAGGGATATTGTATCCCATAAATGAATCACGCTTCTCTTTTATATTCTCTCCAAGACTGTAGTACCCGAGTTATCTGGCAGCTTTTTATTAATCCCGGGTATACATTGTTGCTTTGAAAGAATTGTTGATTGTCATACTAATGGTTGTTCATTGCCATGTCAGATGTCCTCCAACTAGGGACATTTAATTATTAGGTCGGTGAGGAGCTTGTTTGTATAGGTACCTATAGACTACTATGGGGCCCTGCTCAAGCATACAGAGATTTTGCTGTTAAATTCCGAATGAATCCGACAGAAAAAAAACAAAAACGTGGCATGCACCAAAATGTGTTCTTTTTTTATTTCTTTATACCAGAAAACTGGCGTAAGCCTTTTAATATATTCCCTCCAATGTGTTGTCACCATTGCACATATTATCATTTAACCATGTTCCAGTTATTTTGTATCGGGACAACCAAGTCCCTCTTTTGTGTATTCTTTATTTGTCATATGACCTTTTTTGCCTTTTTAATGTTCAGATAAAAACATTAAATTCGATTAAAAAAATAAAATAAAATACATTTTAAATGCTGGACAAGCGAATATCAAATGGAAGAGCCCATGAGTTAACATTCTTCGACTTCCTGCAGTTAAGTAGCCCGAGGTGATGTTCTTCCTCTGAGATCAATAGACGCTACATGATCGGTGACAGCAGTCATTTGTAAGGGCACTGGATATTTTTTGCCATGAGAATAGTTTAGTTCTGTTTGTCTTAAATAGTTTATTATGTAATCCTTTGACTGGTACAACCGTATCTTGTAGAACACTTCATAACCATTTCTATGTGGCAGAGATTGGAAAAGATAATTTCATACTTCTGCTTTCATTGTTTTCTAGTTTAGAACTTCAGTGAGCTGGAAATAACACATTCATATGTAGATAACATTTACATGTCCATTTTTTTGTTCTGCACTAAGCTATATTTGGCAAATCGAGAGTTGGCTGTTTTAATATGAACATGAGGCTTTCTTTTCCAAGTATAAGGCTCTGGTAGACAAACAATGTAATTCTGTTGCCATCCCATTGATCTACAGAATAATCTTAAGAATATCTTCATCATTTCTATTTAACTGATCTGATCCTATGACTCTCCATACAGGTCCAGTTTTTATTTGGCTTCCTTTTCACACTCCTTTTTTTTTTTTTTTGGTTCCAAACGTTCTCGCACACCATGTGATTTTTTCTCAAAATGTTCATAATTTGTTTATTAAGTGGCATGAAAAATGTTGTTTTCCAGTTCCCCTCATGACCGCACTTACGG